>NC_133666.1:100254757-100593495 GCF_037893015.1 Macrotis lagotis
TCTTCAATAAGTGGAGAGTTGGTACCCTGCCCCAAATAAGGCAACCCAAATAATATGTCATGAGGGGACAAACTAGTGACTTTCTTTGGTGCAGTTCTGATTCTCAACAGGGCTATAGGGAAGCACTTAGTTCAGGACAATCTAGTCTCAAGCCCTAGTTTTGACAATTGATTCTTTTGGATTTGATTCATTCTTTCTACCTTTCCTGAGGAAGGGGGAAGCCACAGGGTATGGAATTCTCATTGTATACTTTGGCTGGGCATAGTATTCTTCAGGATTTTGGATGTAAATTATGCTTCATTATCAGAGTCAATCCTCTTCACCAACCCAAACCAAGGGATAATTTACTCTAAAGGCTGTGGCTATGCTTAATGGGCAGACTTCACCACCCATATAAGTGAGATGATCCATCATGTCCAATAAATACTTCAATCTCTCTACCAATGGCATTTCTGCATAGTTTACCTGAATGCTCTGGAAGGGCCTCATCCTTATCTCTCTTCTGCCAGCTGGTTTCCTCATCACCTTTTTGCTGGCTTTCTGACATACCATACATCTCCCAGAAATCTGTTTTGCAACCATGTATATTCCTACACATCTGTTGATCTTTAGGAATGCATCACACATAACCTGAGTTCCCCTATGGCTTCCCTAATGTAAAATTACAATTATTTCATTCAAAATTTTTCTCCTATCTGGGAGTATCCACTACCCCTTCTCCATCTTGATTACCCCAATTTTTGTCCCCTCTTCCTTTTGTTAAATATGGAGACTCATTATGGGGTGGGGTGGAATCTCTGAGATAAGAATCAATATTTTAGTTTCAGCTTCCTCCAGGGAAGCTCTATTTGCCTCATCATCAGCTAACCCTATTTCCATTTATTTCAGGGAAGTTTCCTTTCTGATGACCCCCCCCTCACATGTCCCACAGCAATTTCAAACAGGAGGAGTAAATTTTCCAGGGCCTGCTTGACTACTTCCACATGCACCAACTCCTATGCTCCACTATTAATTAACCCTTTTACTTCCCAAAAGTATCCCATATTTGGAGTCAGTGTAAATAGTCCCAGAATCTCTGTCTAGAGTTCTGAGGGTCAGATTCAGGGCATACATTTCACAGGTTTGTGCAGTTTCCTGTCTTGGATTCCACTATGTGCCAATCTTTTTCTTCTATAATAGCATAGCCATTTCAATGCTTTCCATCAAAGCACCCTGGAAGATCCATCAAGAAACAACTTCCTTCCTGTCCCAAAGGGAATCTCCTTCAGAACAGCCATATTTAAGTCTGATAATCAACTAAATCTAGACAATCATGTTCCAAATTTTCAGTACTATGACCCTCTGCTTTCCATAGGCAGCTTATTGGGTTCAGAATTAGATCATCTCTTACCATTAGTATAGGTTCATTCTTAAGGATTCTGGAATCAGTCAGCCATCTCCTCACCTTTTGCTTCAGGATGATTCTAACTTGATGGGGAGTACTAACAACTAGTGCACTCCCAAGAATTAATTTCCTGTTCTCTTCTATTAACACTAAGGTGACTGCTAACACTTGGATGCCCTCAGGGTATCTCTGGGACATGGGATCTAGTACTATGGACAAAAAGGCTACAGGTTGGCATTATCCAGCCCAGGACTGTTTAACACTCCCAATGCTGCTCCCTGGTCCACTGTGACAACAGATGAAAGAGTTTTTCAAAGATGGGCAATGCCAATATTGAGGCCCTTATTAGAGCTTCTTTCAACTCCTTAACATCCTCTTTTTTCTCATCTAACCACACCAAGATCTCAGGTTCTTCCACTAACAACTTCTTGTACAATCTTTTAGTACTTTGTAGAGGACCACATGATGGTTGAATAGATGCTCTTGGTGAAAGGAGTCTACTCTCTAGGCCTGAATTGGTTCCCCATCCCACAGAAACCTTGAACTATTACTTTCTAAGCATATAATGTTCCAAGAAGATAAGAAGTTATGCAGTTATGATCCACATGAGATGCCAAAGCA
Source organism: Macrotis lagotis (assembly GCF_037893015.1). Classification (NCBI taxonomy): domain Eukaryota; kingdom Metazoa; phylum Chordata; class Mammalia; order Peramelemorphia; family Peramelidae; genus Macrotis; species Macrotis lagotis. Next base: position 100,256,763 of record NC_133666.1, read on the forward strand.
TACAGCACAGCCTGGGAACAAGGGAAATACTCGATATTCTCAGGGGATTAGATAAAGGGACCTTATGGGGGTTTTTTGCAATATATAAGCTTGTGCATGGTCCAATAAAGTAAGTAGTCCTGTCTCTTCGTTTATTAGACAGCCTTCTGTCACATAACTCTTTCCTTGCTCTGCCATGGGTCAGTGGGGCCCTCAAAAGCCCTTTATGCATATGATTCAATCCAAAGCCTATAGTCTTTTGGAGTAGATCATGTATGCCTTGAACATGATCTATACTGATTTTCCTGATCTCTTCATTTAGCAGGTACCTCTGGTATTTGACCTTATTCCTTTCAAATGATAATTTCTTGGGGGAGACACTTAGACCCTGATTTCCTAGGAAGTTCAGTGGCCTAATAGTGGTATTTGATACTTCAGTTATCTTTTTTCCTTGAGAGAAGCTGATCTGTATTGGAGTAGTTTTACCTTGGGAGTAACAGGAAACACTTCTAGGACACCTAAAATTTGTCCAAATTGGGTACTTCTGTGAACCCCTTGAATAATACTGCCCACCTATAAAAGATTAAAAAAGAGATTTTCTCAGTGAATACAAATAAATCCCTTCTCCCAAGATCAAGAGGGCAGGTCCAGAAGGCATCCTTTAAGTCTTCCATGCTACCCATTTATGTTCTGGGGGGATCTAACTTATCAAGGTATATATATGGGTTAGGCACTACTGGATGATGGACTGACATGAATTGATTTCCCACCCTAAGGTCCTGCACTAATAATAATTGCCATCTGCCTTCCTTGCTGGCAGAATTAGAGTATTGAATCTAGACATGCATGGTGCCAAAAGTTAATCCCAGGGCAGTTTCCAAATCTGCCTACTATCCCTTTCTTCCCTCCATGGTGAAAGGATATTACCAAATACATGCTACTGACTGTGGATCTTATGAGGTTAGACCTCCCCTGTTCCCACCTCTGTCCCAGACACTGAGATCTATCTACTCTTCTTCTGTTATTAAAAGACCTTCAACTGGCTGTTCAAAGCTCGTTTTCCAAGATTTAGCTTGACTATCAAGTCTCTGCCCAGCAGTTTTGTTCCTGCCTCAGGTATGAACAGAAATACAACTCTCTCTTTTTTTCCCTCACCATTTTCCCTCTACTTCCCCAAAAAAATTGTAAGAAAATTTTCTCCTTTAACTCTAGAGACTCTCAGGTTATCTTTCCCTATTCCCACTCCTTTTGGTAAAAATGCCAACAATGATCTCAAAGCTCCAGTATCTACCAGAAAGACAATCTCTTCTCTGGAATTCCCAACCCTCAGTTTTACCAGGCAATCCTAGTTGAATCACCTGACTTCCTAATCTTCTTCATTAAAAGTCATGGCAGACACTATTTGGTCCTCCTTCCCAAACTCAGAGCATTTTGTCTTAAAGTCCCTTGTTCTCCTACAGTGGAAGCATTCATTCCTCAGATCCCACTTCCCTCCATTTTGTCCTATTCTCATGAACCTTCTCTGACTTCCAATCATCTCTCTGATAATCCCTTCCCAATATCTGCTGCCACATACTTGATTTTGGATGGTTTTCTTTCTTGTCACTTCACAGATTGCCTGGACCATTGCTTGGACCATTGCTTAGAACAAAAGGACTATTGCCTTTGTTTTTGCTTCTCGTCCCCTTTCCTAACATAACTGTGTTTCCCTCAAATTTTCTTCTAGTAGTCAAGTGTACCATTTCTCCTTCAGATTCTGTATGAATTCTATATGAATTGAATTATTAAGTCTCCCAGTCAGGATCTACATTGGGACATTTCACTTCTGCACCCCTTGTACTGGGGGGATGCCTTTTTTCCTAGGCTTCTATGATTCTCTGAATCATCCCTCTCTCTTCCCCTGTAAAAAGGACATTGAGAATTGGCAGTAACTAAAAAGATTAAGGCCTAAGAAATGACCCAGTTGCTCAGAGAGTCCCATTTGTTCTTCTACTAGGGACTTTCTTTACTTAATTTTTTTCTTTGACTTTTTTTGTTTTATTTATTTTATATTATTAAAATAATCTTGTGAAAACATGACAAATCTCAAGAATAGTGAGAGAGAAAAATGTACTTCAATCTGTGTTCAGATTCCAATGGCTGTGTCTCTGTGATGAGTTGCCTTCCCTATGAGTCCACCAAAGAAGTTGCTTTAATATTTTTCCCACAATTGCTATTTCTAGCTGAATTTCCCTCCATTCTATTCCTCCCCACTCTCATTTATTCCACTCTCTCTCTCCTTTTACCCTGTCCCTGATAAGAAATGTGTTGTATATAAGTACCCTCTTCCATGATCTTCCTACTCTTCTATGACCTACTCCCATCTTTCCTCCCCCCATTCCCCATTTCCCACCCCTTTCCCCTCATTTTTCTCTAGGGTAAGATAGATTTCTATACCCTATTAAGTATGTTTGTTATTTTTTCTCTGAGCCATTTCTAATGAAAATGAATGCTCACTCCTTCTCGCTTTCCTTGCCCCAATTCCACTCCATTGGAAAAGGTTTTTCTTTACTCTTATGTGAAATATCTTACCCCCTTCTTGCTCTCCTTTCTTTTCCTCCCAGTAATTTCCTTTATCACCCATTGATTCCATTTTTACTATATTATACTATATTCTGTCCCTTCCTGTGCCTTGTCTATATATGCTCCTTCTAACTGCTCTTATAAATGAGAAAGTTCATATGAGTTATCAGTATCTTCTTCCCATGTAGGAATACAAACAGTTCAACATCATTAAGTTCCTCATAGTTAGTCCTTCTTGTCCACCCCCTCTATGGTTCACTCAAGTCCTGCAGTTAGAGATAAAACTTACTGATCAGCTCTGTTTGATTCAATAGGAATGTTTGAAAGTCCCCTGTTTCATTGAAAGTCCATCTTTTCCACTGAAAGAGGATGTTCAGTTTTGCTAGGTAGTTGATTCTTGGTTGTAAACCAAAATCTTTTGCCTTCCAGAATATTAAATTTTAAGCCCTACAAGCCCATAAAGAAGATGGTGCCAGATCCTGTATAATCCTGTCTAAAGAATCATGGTAGTTGAATTGTTTGTTTCTGGCAGCTTTTAGCATTTTCTCTATGACTTGGCAGTATTGGAATTTAGTTTTAATAATCCTGGATGTTTTTCTTTTGGGATCACTTTCAGGAAGTGTACAGTGAATTCCCTTAATTTCTATTTTACCCTCTGGTTCTAGGATCTCAGGGCAATTCTGTGGTATTATTATTTCTTGGAAAATTAAGTCTAGGCTCTTTTCCTGGTTGTGAATTTCAAGTAGCCCAATAATTTTTTAAAGTGTCTCTCCTGGATCTGTTTTCAAGGTTGGTTGTTTTTCCAAAGAGATATTTCATATTTTCTTCAAATTCTTTTTCGGGGGGGTTTAGAATAGTTTTACTTCTTCCTGATTTCTTGAAAAGTCATCAGTTTCCTTTAGTTCCATTTTGAATTTGAGGGAGTTATTTTCTTTTTGTTTGTTTTTTAGGTTTTTTTGCAAGGCAAATGGGGTTAAATGGCTTGCCCAAGGCCACATGGCTAGGTTATTTATTAAGTGTCTGAGACTGGATTTGAACCCAGGTACTCCTCACTACAGGGCCAATGCTTTATCCACTACACCACCTTTCTGCCCTGAGGAGTTGTTTTCTTCAGAGAGCTTTTTTATATCTCTTTTTCCAGCTTTTTTAAAGCTTTTAAAAATCTGCTTTTTAAGGCATTCTTCTCATTTGCCATGTGTATTGCTTTTTCCATTTGGCCTAAACTGGTTTTTAACATATTATTTTCTTCAGTATCTTTTTGTATTTCTTTCACCAAGCTGCTGATTTGGTTTTCATGATTTATGTGCAGTACTCTCATTTCTCCTCCCAATTTTTCCTTTACCTCGCTTAATTGATTTTCAAAGATTTTTTGAGCTCATCCATAGCCTGAGCCTATTTTCTATTTTTCTTGGAAGTTTTAGGTACAGAAGCTTTGATTTTGTAATCTTCTGAATCTTCCATGGGACCAATGTAATTTTTTATGGTCAGTTTCTTCTTTTTTTTCTTTTCTTTGCTCATTTCCTCAGTCTATGACTGATTTACCACACTTCCAAGGCTTTGGGTTTTTGGGGGGACAACCTGCAGGTTCTTTAATTCTGCCAAAATCTAACGAGAGGCTTTGACTGCTTTCTTGGCTATGCTTTGGTATGTGGATGGTCACAGTTCCTCTCCTCTACCCTGGAGCTGTGAGGAGAGTTCCTGCATGGCTGTGGTGAGCTGGGAGCCCAAACTGCATCCTGGAGTTGTGTGTGGGTAAACAGCTGAGTCCTGCCCCAGGTAGAGCAGAGAGACCCCAACCCCCTTACCATCTGTGGGTTGCACTCTAGAAGTACCTACTGGCTTCTCCAATTCCTGCTGCAGGTTCTCACTGCAGAACTTCTCTGAGGCCGGTGCTCACTCTGCATTCACTCTGGTGTGGCAGAGCTCTCTCACCACCCCTTTAACCTGTTCCGGGTGATCCCTAGGCCAGGAGGTCTAGAAACTGCCCCCCCCACCATGGACCCAGGTGCCCCCAAGGGATTTAGGCACCTGGGGCTGCACTGCACTGCAGCTGTGACTGTGGCTGTTGGTAGTGGCTTTTTCCAACCCCCAGTGCCAGTGAAGCAGACTTTTCTTGCAGAACTTCTAAGTTGTCTTGGACTGAGAAATTTTATCACTCAGTCTTTCTGTGGGTTCTGCCCCCTCTAAATTTTGGCTAGAGTCATAATTTGACAGCTTTTAGAGTTTTGGAGGAATGAGTTTCCAGGAATTCCTGCCTTCATGCTGCCATCTTAGCTCCACCCCCAAGAAGTAAGTTTTCTTTCTTTACTTCTTAAACACCCACACTAAAGAGGTATTCAAAGGGACATTTACACCCTATTCTTCCCCTTTATCTCTCCCCCATCCCCAATTGGGACTTCACATGATAGAAAAAGAAAGGCTTTACTAGGTGAAAAAGGAAAGATTTCTATATCCCTTTTTCATTGAATCAATTCCTTCCTTAATGTAGAATAGGACACTCTATCCTCTCTATTCTCCTTTCTCCTCTCTTGGGGACTTCATCATTAGTTGCCTCTTGGGAAACTTTTAGTAGACCTGGAGCAGGCTATGGGACAAGAGGAGGTGGTGAGATGTATAGTGGGGGTAATGCAAGGAGAGGATCCCACCAATGTTTCTTATCCTCTTCCAGTTTATTCAAAAACAATTTAGTATTCCCAGTTAACCAACACACTGCATATTCTGATACCTCTTTGCCCAGAGGTGCCTTATCATTTGCATGGATGTTCAAAGTTTGATATACCCAATCTTCATTGGATCCAAATTTTGGCTACTACACAGACTGCCCTTGAATAGGAGCTTTAGGTCATTCAAAATAACAGTACACTATCATCCTATTCTTTTCTTTTCCCTATTACTCCAATTTATTAGCATCCTCTCCAGTGAACTAGTTTGGGGAATAATTGGGAGGAGGTTCTCCCTTCCCTTAGGTACCTTCCTTTTTGATCCCTGGCCTCCCATCCCTAGGATTTCCTCTGAGGGTCCCCTTCTGGGATTGATCACCTTCAATGGCCCTTCTTATGAAGGACTGGCCTCAGCTAGGATGGGTCTCAACCAGCAAGGCAGTATTTTATCCACAAATACTCCTGGCTTCTGTGGTTCACTTTTCACTTTATTGTTTATTCACTATGCTCAACCAATCCTGAGGTCTTGGGAACCTTATATCCTACTGGGGTAACAAAAGAAAACAATGGGGGCAACTCAATCTGGACAGGCAAGTTGTTCTCTGTGTTCCCCTGGGGAGACACTGGGGGCTCTTTGGGGATCCCAGATGAGCTACTAAATTTGTTAGAAATAGAGCCCTCCAACCCCCCTCACAGCAGGGTTGAGAAGTTAGCCCAGGACAAGCTACTGCTTTCCATTGCTTTCTCATTTGCAAGGCTGAGTAGCATCTTGCTCTCAATAATGGAATTGAATCCATCATGAAAGAAGAATCATTTATTACACTTCTTGCAAGAAGCAGGTGCACCCTCTAGTGAGGATCACACTGAACAGAAGTGAGAGACAACTCTATGTGTGGTTAGCTAAGTCCTATTCCTCCCATACAAGCTTGGATTGGTCTAAGCTCTACAGGGTTACAGATTATCCAATATACCTACTTCATTCAACACTCCTTGCTTTGTTCTCTCTCCACCATCATGTAATGCATGCTATGTAAATGAACCTTAATTATCATGCGTATTAGGTAAATTAACAGGCGTGAAGCCAGTTAAGGCTGCCTGTTAGTGCCTGTTCCTTGAACTTGGCCTATTTGAACTGGTTTAGAACTGGGCCCCCTTCAAGAAGAACTTATGGAGTACTATTAGCTATATGATTTCAAAAAGGGTGTTCTGCTCCTCTTCTCCTCCATCCTCTTTTTAACATTCCTATATGTATTGTGTACCAAGTGGATTTCATCAGTTACCCAGGGCCATCTATTTTTATACTGCAGATTTTGTATGTGGAAACCTAACCATCAGCATTTTCTGAAATCATGGAGCATTTTTTTGGTTGTTTTTTTTAACATTTCCTGCATGTAAATATACCCTGTCTGCTACTGGATGATTTCATCCACTTGTCAAAAAATTGGGTTTTCCAGAATTTTTAGATTGGTTGTAGTATTCTTTTTTAATTGTACCCTTCTTGTGATGTGTCTTAAGTGACATATCCAGTCCATGCCTAAGTTTGGCAAGTGGAGAGTCACCTTCTTTTAGCTTGAACTCAAGTTGCCAGTTCTTTCTCAAAGTCTTCTCTTATTCTTGAATTTTCAATGTATCCCATTTCATTTCCATCATCTAACAATACACATTACATTAATAAACCTTCATTAGGAAATTTAAGCAAAAACAACTAACCTATCTTTTTATGCTACACAAAGTCCTAGGCAGTTGATTCAATTAGTAATTTGCTAATATAGCAGAAATAACTGTTTTATTTTTCCTTTTAATCATATGATCCAAAACTCGATATAGTTTGTTTACTTTTGCAGCCCAGTTAGGTCACATGGAAAAAATGGATTTTCTTCTCAGGCTATCCTCTCCCCTGAATTCTTCTTCCTAAAAGTCTAATGAACCATCCATAAAACTATGATAAGTATTTATGAGTGCTTGCTGTGTTCTAGATAGTAAAGAGAATGCAGTATGCAAGATATAAACTATCTTTCCTAGTGTCTATAAGTTGCATTTCACTAGTGAGGGAGAAATTAGAAGTCTAGAACACTGTTATATCTATCCAAATAACACTCACTGAAAGGTTTAAATTTTTTAAAATTAAATTTTTTTTAAATTTAACATTTTTAAAATTAAATTTTATCACCACAATTACATTTTACTAAATTATGCATTAAATAAAACTTCATTTTTTTCTTCCTTGCTTCCTTCCTTCCTTCCTTGTAAAGTCCAACTGCTCATTGTTCTTATAGAACAAATCTATAACATAATATCTCCTCAACTATTTCCCAAATGATGACAGCCCCTCAATTTCTAATTCTTTGCCACCACAAAAAGAGCTGCTATAAATATTTTTGAAGTTGTGAAATTTTCCCCATATTTTTAAGATTTCTTTGGGACATAGACCTGGTTGCTAGATCAAAGGGTATAAATAGTTCTACTGTTCTCTGGGTAGAGTTCCAGATTCCTCTTCTGAATAGTCATCTGTTCACACTCCACCAACAGTACCTTAGTGTCCCAATTTTCCTACATCCTCTCCAACTCAAATACTTTTACTTTTCCTTTTCTATTCATCTTAGTCAATCAAAAGGTGTGTGGTGATACCTCATACCTTGCATTTCTCTAATCAGTAAGGATTTGAAGCATTTTTTCAGGTGACTACAAATAACTTTAATTTCTTCTTCTGAAAAGTGCTATTGATCCTTTGACCATTCCACCAATTAGGAAAGGACTTGTATTCACAAATTTAATTCAGGCCTCTATATATCTTAGAACTGAGTCCTTTATCAGATATATCCATGAAGATTGCTTGCCAGCTTTCTGCATTTCTTCTTTCTTTCAAGGCAAACAGGGTTAAGTGGCTTGCCCAAGGCCACACAGCTAGGTAATTATTAAGTGTCTGAGACTGGATTTGAACCCAGGTACTCCTGACTCCAGGGCCAGTGCTTTATTCACTTCGCCACCTAGCTGCCCTCTGCATTTCTTCTAATCTTGGCTGCATTGGTTTCATTTGTTCAAAAACTTTTTTTATTTAAGAGAACAAAAAATACTCGTCAGCTCTATGAAGAAGGGAGAAATTTATGACCAAGCAAGTAATAGAGAATATTATAAAAAAACAAAATGGATATTGACTATATTAATCTATGATATCACCCTTTATGTCTAAATCTTGTACTCATTTTGTCCTTATTTCAGGTTAGAATGTGAGATGTGAGTCTATACCTATTTTTTAATCATACTATTTTCCAGTTTTCCCAGCAGTTTTTGTGGAATAGTGAGTTCTTATCCCAGAGGCTTGTATCTTTGAGTTTATCAAAAGTAGAATACTTGTACTTATTCAATATTGTATCTTTTGTACCTAGTTTAATCCACTAGTCCATCACTATTTTTTGAACAGTTTTGATAACTAGCACTTTATAATACAGCTAGGCCACCTTCCTTGTGTTTTTGTATAAGTTCCATTGATTTTCTTGACCTTTTGTTGCTTCAGACAAATTGTGTTACTATTTTTTCTAGGTTTTTAAAAGTTTTTTGGTGGATAATTGGTAGGGCACTGAATAAGTAATTGAATTTGGGTTGAATTGTCATTTTGTTTAACCATGAGCAATTGGAATTTTTCCAGTTGTTTAGATATGACTTTACTTGTGTGAAAAGTATTCTGTAATTGTGTTCCTTTAGTTTCTGGGTTTATCTTGGGAAATAGATTTCCAAGTATTTTACATTCTTTACATTTATTTTAAATGGAATTTCTCTTTCTGTCTCTTGTCCTTGTGCTTTATTGTTCATATATAGAACAATATGTGTTGCGGGAGGTCTTTCGGACCCTCCAGCCACCGCCCTCTTCTTACCTTAACCCAAGGTCTTCAGGCGTCTCTGGCTCCCCACCCGGGGTGGGGGAGGGGAGAACAAACCAGGCAGAGCACCCGAGGAGAGGTTCACTTCTTTATTGATGTTGCGAAGAATCCCCCGAGCCCTTCCGTACTTTCCTTTTTATCCCCAGACCTAACTCCTCCCAGTAGGTGGTCTTGCTCCTCCTGAGTTCCTCCCGAGGGTGGAGCCAGCCCATACCGAGGCCATCCCAGTACCCGAAGGCAGGTTCTAACCTCTGGGCGTCTCACGGTCCTCTCAGGGGGTCCCAGTCCAGAGCCGCCCCTAATAACTCCCCCTTTTTGTTTAAACAGGGGTCTTTGTCAGTCGAAGGTGAGGAGCCAAAAGGTCTGCCTTAACCGCCTCAAGGGATCATAGGATAATGTCCCGAAATAGTTTCAAAAGGCACGGAAGGAAAAGGCACACTGCAATAAGAACTCCAACTGCAGGTAATAGGGAATACAACCATCTAAATTTAAGGGTACCTGCAAACCAATTTAAGAATGACTCTTCTCGGCCATCCCATTCATCCTTAAAATGAGAAGAGATGTTATTGACTTGAGCTATCAGCATATCCAGTTGGTGGATATCACTGGAAGTATTATAAGCTAGCATCGCCCCCTGTAACGCCTGTCTAACTCTTCTCCAATCATTGGGAAACTGTGACATGTTTACAGGCAAATTAAGCACACAGAGGGGCTGGTATTTGTAATGACACTGAAGCTTCATATACCCTGCCATAAGTGCTAACCGATCTCCTAGCCATAGAACCATAGTTTCCAACACCTCTAATTGCTTCTGAAGAAGAGAATCAACATGCTGCTGGTAATGCCAGAGGGAGACTTGGTTGGTCATAAATGTCTGTACGGTAGAGGCTAACATAGTCACCTCGCTCTCTAATTCCTGGATCTGCCATTCCTCATACATTTCAACGGCCAGATTCACTAGGCCTAAAACATCCCCGATCCCATCCCTTTTAGAGCGTGACAAACTTTTCCCCAGACAATACACGATACATTTTGTTCACCAGAGAATCAGCGGGGGACAATGCAAAGTCTTCTGCTTTGACAGGTAGGAGTGGGTAGGGAGGGGATGCAGCTAGGAACACAGCATACCCAGTATGATTATACCGTAAAACATTGGTAAGAATTGGGTCAGTACAAGTGATGTTGAAGAGAGGCAAGCTGGCGGATTCTCCTTTATGTCGTATAGTCAAATTGGCGAGGGGGCAAAGAAGGAAAAGAGCATCTGGTGGAGTGTGCACAGTAGCGTTCAGCCAATAGCACAATCGATCTGTGCCATCGCCTGTTTGATGGCAAGAGCTATTGAGATTCTTAAAAACATTGTACCACTGTTGGAAAGAAAAATCATGGCAAGTGGAGTTGTTCCCAGGACATGGCCATAGGCGGAAAGAAGCATTCACTCCTCCTAAGGCTGCTCCCATCTTCCACAGATCGGGGTGTATCTTCCCATAAGGGAGGACAACTGGGGAGGGAGAAGGCTTCTTCGTATATCTTGTTCGGTTATGCTGTCCATCCCAAAACCATAGTTCAGTGTTGTTTGGTAACCCGAGAGGGCCAAGTCTGGGAATACCTGTTGAGCAAGGCACCATAGGACTGAATACATGTGGATGGCAGCCCACAGGGCATGGTGGCAGGAGATGCAAAGGCACTGTTGAATTGGGATAAGAAGAGTTCTCTGAAGAATGTTGTTCAATGGCCATGAATGAGAGGTTAGCGGTATGATTTTCCAAGTCCGGTACCGGCCACGGTGTCTTGGTGCTGTTGTAGAGTTCTAAGGGTATGCAATGCCCTTTGACGGAAGTCCCATTATCCTGAGAATGTGTTGTATTACCACCCGGCCATTGTCCATCTTGCGGCCGGGCCACCACGCAAATAGGTGTGGTGATGGATATCAAGGTGAGGGGTGTAGAAAGCTGCCTCTCCGTTGGTTCAGACAATGGGCCATGGTCAGCCAATCCTAAAACAGCTGTAGCGTTTCCACGCATCATTAGCGGGACAGCTTGATTTCCCCAGCCAATGACACGGAGGGAGGGGACGCCCCTCGCAATTGCCCAGTATTTCATTCCCTGTTCATCAGCTGCTCTCCGAGTAGGTGAAGTTAGATTGTACCATTTCCCGCCTTTGCCCCAGGGATGCGTAGCCCGTGTTAGTCCCGGAAGAAGCTGCAGCAGAAGGATAATCACCAAGATGTCATGTCTCCTTTTATTCCTCTGTGCTCGAGGGCGCTTCCAGCCTCGACGTCCTCGCCGTCTCGATGACACTGGTCTCAGTAGAGACTTCTCGCACCCTCCGGATTGGCACCCAGATCTTCTCGTCTTCTCCATCTGGTAGTATGGAAAGAAATCCCTGACCTTTGCACTGTACTATTCCAGGCCCGCGCCACTCGCCTATTGGATCTCTCCAAGACTGTGGTTCCTGTTAAGCAGGTACGGGGAACCTGGGGCAAGCTTGTCTTGCCTGGGCTCTGGGTGTTGACACAACGATCCAAACCTCCTAAATATCTCATAGCAGAATTTGTGCCATCATCACGGAAATGCAAAAAATTTATGGTATATAGATCTAATGCTAATTCGCCTCTAGTTATCTTACACCTATCTCCCCCTTTTGGTTTAAGCAGAGTAGTCTTTAGTGTGCGATTTGCTCATTCCACTATAGCTTGGCCTGTAGGATTGTAAGGAAGGCTGGTGATATGATGTATGTTGAACTCTGCACAAAAGGTCTTAAACGAGGAGGAAGTATAGGCAGGACCATTGTCTGTCTTTAAAGCTCCAGGGACTCCAAAGACCGAGAATTGTGTATATAGATGGTCAATAGTGGCACGTGTGGTCTCCTTGGGTTGTATAGAGGCCATGATAAAATTAGAAAAGGTGTCAACAGAAACATGAATTAGTATTGAGCCCATGTGTGTAATGTCCATCTGCCATAGTGCATTAGGGCGATCCCCACGGGGATTCACTGCTAATTCTTTGGGAGGTTGGCGAAAAGGGGCACAAGCTGAACACCACTTGACTATTTGTCGGGCCTGTTCTTTAGTGAGCCCATAAAGATTCCTTAACGATCGGGCAGAAAGATGGTATTTTTGGTGGGCTAGCTGAGCTGGTATAAAAAGTGAACCAATCAATGCTTTGTCAACAATTGAATTCCCATAATAGATTGTACCTATGACTGATTGATGAGATCGTATATGCATAACATAGATGGGGTATGCGCGTTCCAATAACGACTGTTGGACCGCAGAAAGCAATGTAGCTATTGTAGATCTTCCTTGAAGCATAGCGTCAGGCAATTTCATGAGAGCCTGGGCACAATATAAACTATCAGTTATTAAATTTACAGGCTCAGCAGGGCATAATAAAAGAGCTTGATGAATAGCATAAAGTTCATTTTTCTGGGCTGAGGTATATGGAGTATTGAACACTTTTAATATTTTGTATCTAGGAATGTAAACCGAGGCCTTAGAATGCTTAGTGGCATCGGTAAAGACATTAGGTCCATTCACGGGTTGATGTGCAATGATAGGATCTGGCCTTTTTAAGGGCATAGGGAGAAAAACTCGAATCTCCAGGGGAAAGGTGACCCTTTTAAATTGACAAGTGGTTATTATGACAGCCCAAGTGGGTGATGTTGAGGCTAATTGTTGTAAGGTCAACTCTGAATAAGGATTAGTAATGATTGGATGTTTGCCGAACAGTTGCAAACAACGCCTCATAGCTGTAAGATAGAACTGTCCATATTCTTCCCATTTATCAGGGAGCACCGCTTTAGTCTTTTTTGAATACAGCCATTCTAAAATCCCATGTACTTGGAAAAGGCATCCAAAAGGGGTAAAATCGTTTAAGACGAGGAAATAAATTGGCTGCGATGTTTCCACCTGTACTTTTTTTGGCTTTGTATTTTTCCATAATTTGCTTTAAGGCACCTTTGGCTTCAACTGTCCACCTTCTGGGGGACGTCAGATTAGAACTGCCTGGCAGAATGTTATATAATGGAGTAAGAAGGGAATCTGGTATAGGTACAACTGCACGAAGCCACTGAATCGATCCTATCAGTTTCTGGAAATCATTTAAAGTTTTTACTTTGGACATGTCAATTTGGGGAGGGGAACGGGATATCCTTCCTCCTTGTAGAGTGTGACCCAAATATGAAAAGGGTGGATTTTCTTGTACTTTTTCTGGAGCTACCAAAAGGCCATGGGAAGCTAGTACTTCAATTACTGAAGATTGCAACCTTTTCAACTGTCCAGCATCCCCATCTTCCAGGAGAATATCATCCATATAATGAATTATCATGCTACCTGAATACTGTTTCCGGATAGGGTGCAAAATACTTTGAATATACATTTGGCACAAAGTGGGACTATTGGCCATGCCTTGAGGGAGTACCCGAAACTGATATCTTTGGTATGGCTCCTGGAAATTTATAGAGGGCACAGAGAAGGCAAACCTCTCTTTATCCTGTGGATGGAGGGGAATGCTATAAAAACAGTCTTTAATATCTATTATGCTTATTTGCCAACCTCAGGGTATTGCTGCTGGGGAGGGTAGGCCAGGTTGTAAAGTACCCATAGTGACCATACAAGCATTGACAGCCCGTAAATCAATTAACATTCTCCATTTGCTGGATTTCTTCTTTATCACAAATACAGGAGAATTATAAGGGCTTGTAGTGGGCTCAATTTTGTTAGTACTCTTTAATTCTTCCACTATTTGATGTAAAGCGGTGAGCTTTTCAGAGGTAAGGGGCTACTGCTCTACCCAGACTGGTTTCTGTGTAGTCCAGGTTATAGGTGGGCTGCTCACCGATGTTATAGTGGCCCCCACTAATTTCCCTGAATATGGTCCGGGGTGACAAGAGACAAAGAAAGCTGTGAGAGAAGATCTCGGCCCCAGAGGGCATAAGGGAGACCCTGGATTTTTAAGGGTCGGAAAAACCCTGTATCTTCTTCATATTCCCACTTAAGACGCCTAGCAGATTGAAGAGCTGATTGGTTTCCCCCTACCCCCATCACTAGTTGGGTAGCTGCAACAGTGGGCCAGGAGCCATCCCACTGTCTGTCATTTATGACGGAGCAGTCTGCTCCTGTATCCATCATTCCCTCAATTAAAATGCCCTCTACCCTGAGAGTTATCATAGCGCGAGCCCGCTGTATAGGCTGGACCCAGTTCACTTGCATCCTTGGCTGATCTATCGGCTGAGCTGCCTGTAGCCATGGCAGGGGTATGGCTTTCCCTACATTGTCACCTGGATTTAAATATATCTCATAAGCATGAGGGTTGGTGACAGAAATGATGGATTCTCCTGGATCTAACAATTGAGAATGTGTGATATGGTCTGAGTAACCCGATAATCCCACTACTAACCTGGGGTGTGGTTTTGGTTCAACGGTAACTGATAAGGTTTCCCAGGGGGCCATTTTAATCGGGTCGTTATTTTCTGTGGCCCATGCAGTTACTGCTTGGTATATGGATTTCTCTGATTCTGTGCTGCTACATATGTTCCTGGGGTCCCCCTGCAGCTGGGGGCCCCCGCTGCCCGTTTCCCTGTTTTTTCATCTGGGTTCGGCAATACTTGACAATGTGACCCGTTTTCCCACACCCATAACACTTTGGCTGCTGTACCTGATCTCCCGGACTTCGACACTGAGCCTTAAAATGTCCTGGTTTGCCACATTTAAAACATTTCCCTGCTTTTCCCAACTGTTGCAGTGCTGTTACCAGTGCCTTATGGGAGTCTATGATAGAGGCAGCCATCATCTGAGTAGGTTCTTGCACGGGAGTATCTAACAGTCTGTCAATCAGGTCATATAAGCCAGCTGAAGGAGGAAGGGCTGCAATTATAGATCTATACTCGGGTCGAAGCCCTTCTTTCACAAGTTGATACGTAAGGACATCTGTGCCTGGCCCAGTGCCCATAACTCTCCTTACTGTTTCCTGTACTTCATTAATGAACTGTATAGGAGGTTGGGAGGCCCTTTGCTTCAGTCCCACTAATTTTGCAGTGCCTCGTCCACTCATTGCACCTAACTTATCTAAAGCTTCCTCATGGCAAGTAGCCACTGCCTGCAAGACCCCTCGATCATAAGTCATCTGGGCGTCCAAAGCTGCATAGGGCCCAGTTCTGGTGATCATATGCATAGCATATTCTTCATTTGCAATGTCATGCTGTTTTATATATTGCAAAGCACCCCTCCTTACTGCAGCCTGAAATGCAAGATGCATAGATGGATCTAAAACCGCTCCCATCACTTCACTGTAATCAAACGGGGTCCATGGGAAGCCTGCCGAGGCATTTGTAATCAACTTTTTTATATAAGGGGCTGAAGGGCCATATTTAGATACTGCCTCCTTTAGTTCTTTATTAATTTGAAAGGCACCGGGCGATGATCTCTCTTTTCATCATAATTTCCCACATTTTCTATTAAAATCAGGTACAGCCCCCAGTCCTCCCAATCTATGTCTTCCCCTTCGGCAGCTGCTTGTGCTATACTGGCAGCCAGAACTCCCTGTTTTCTCTGTGGCCCCTTTTTTCCGTATTGAAACGAGGATGAACCTCCTAGGGACAAGGAAGCCATTGCCATGGGAAAGGAGGTGTCCTCCGGGCCTTGGGATGGGGGAGAAAAGTGCCCCGCCCTCAGTTCCTCTTTTGAATTTTTACTGTGCCATGGAGGCACTTCCTCTTCTTCTGTTGTACGCCATTTTTGCACTTTCTTTATCCTTTCTGCTGCGTGTATCCCAGGCCCCTCTACCCCATTAGCACTCTCACTGGGAGACCCCTTAGCCATCCCATGGAGATCATCCCATGGGTATAAAAGAGGAGCTTCCCCTTCTCCACTCTCATCATCAGAGGAGCCCAATAAAGAGGACCCCACCTGATTCTCACTGTCCCGTTGTAACGGAGGGGCTTGGTGTTGGGGACATAAGATCGCTCCTACTGCTCCATAGATGGTAA
Organism: Macrotis lagotis; assembly: GCF_037893015.1. Lineage (NCBI taxonomy): Eukaryota > Metazoa > Chordata > Mammalia > Peramelemorphia > Peramelidae > Macrotis > Macrotis lagotis. The sequence continues at coordinate 100,272,826 of NC_133666.1, forward strand.
AGTCCTCAGGCGTTAAGACCCTGGGGCACGACTCCTGGTAAGAAGCCATCTGTTGTCCTACTACCCGCCATCTTTCTGGGTCTATGCCTGAGTGTTGGAGCCATGGGCTAATGTCCCATATATTATCTATAAAGTGCCTGCAGGTCTTAAGATGCATCTTTATCCCACTGCGCTTGCACAGCTTGTAAAGCTGGCAAGTTAGAAACCCTTTCTCCTCGGGCTCTATCAAGGGTAGGCTTCTACCCTGTCCCATCTTCCCAAGTACCCTAGTACCTGAGGCTGCCTGGCAGTCCCTCTTGAGCCCGCTCAAGGGGACAGGCCGTCAAATTTTAATGGCCCCACGTTGGGCGCCAACTGTTGCGGGAGGTCTTTCGGACCCTCCAGCCACCGCCCTCTTCTTACCTTAACCCAAGGTCTTCAGGCGTCTCTGGCTCCCCACCCGGGGTGGGGGAGGGGAGAACAAACCAGGCAGAGCACCCGAGGAGAGGTTCACTTCTTTATTGATGTTGCGAAGAATCCCCCGAGCCCTTCCGTACTTTCCTTTTTATCCCCAGACCTAACTCCTCCCAGTAGGTGGTCTTGCTCCTCCTGAGTTCCTCCCGAGGGTGGAGCCAGCCCATACCGAGGCCATCCCAGTACCTGAAGGCAGGTTCTAACCTCTGGCCGTCTCACGGTCCTCTCGGGGGTCCCAGTCCAGAGCCGCCCCTAATAAATATGTGTGTTTATTTTATATCCTGCTATTTTTCTGAACTTGTTAATTGTTTCAAGTAGTTTTTAGTTGATTTTGTAGGGTTCTTTAAGTATGCTATTATATTGTCTACAAAGAGAAAAAGGTTTTCCTTCTTAATTGCCAACTCTAATTTCTTCAATTTTTTTCTTCTCTTATTCTAAAGCTAACATTTCTACTACAATATTGAATAGTAGTGTGATAATTGGCATCTTTGTTTCCCACCTGATCTTATTGGAAATGCACCTAGTTCATTCCTATTACCCATAATGCTTGCTGATGTTTTTAAATATATACTGCATATAATTTCATGGAAAATTCCATTTATTCCTATGGACCCTAAGTATTTTAAAAGGTAACAATGACAACTCATTAAAAATAAAAGCTTCTGTTTTAAGAATTACTTTATCATGTCAATGCCCTACTTACCATTACCCATAGTAGGTTGTCCTTTTTGTTTGAAGAGGATCATGTTTGTATATACATGATGACCTGCTTTGCACATTATATTTATTATAGTAATGGGAGAGTTGTGCAAAGACTGCCTTTTCCAAAACCAATTTACCCTATGGCCTGATTTAAAAGGAAACAGACCTTTTGGTGAAGGTCTGAATGTTACAGGAGTCCTTGGCCTTGTGGATATGGTTTTCTTCCCATATTAGCAAGGTATGTCCAACTGCTAGGCAAAGGGCCAGTATTTTCCCAGGTATTTCTAGGGACAAGTTTATGACAACACATGTCATCAAACCTGTGCTGCCTGGAGGGTCATGGGAATAATGCCACTGGTTCACTAGTCAGCATTATTTATGGTAAGAACTGTGATGTTATCTCATGGTCTTTAAACCTCTTTCATTCTTAATTAATGAAAATATCCTTGGCAAATGCTTTTTCTCTGGTGTCATTGCCTATAGAATAAATTCCAAACTTCATCTTGCATTGATAATGGTTTACTGTTTGACTCCAAGCTACTTTTCTAATCATCCCTCATAACTTTCCAACATGAGCTTCAGCCTGGCTCTTCTACCTGTTTCTTCTTTCATTTTTATTCTATCTCATCTTCTTTGCCCATTCAAATACTATTTATCCACTTTTAATTGCCCAGTTTAAAGACTCCTTTCAGCATGATTATACTTCTATAATCAAATCATTTATGAGTTCACCCTCTTCTCAACTTCTAGAAAAACTATTATCTTTTATTTGACATTTTTCATATATCATATTTTATTTTTAGATATATATTCTAATCCTGAAACCAGAAAGATAATGGTAGGAGCATTGAAGTTTGAAGTCAGAGATTTTGGATTCAAATTCTGATTTTTTTCATTTATTTAAGTGAGTTAGGAAAATTCAAATTCTAGGTTTTCAAATTTCTCATTTGAAAAATGAGAGTGTTGGAATAAATGAATTCTCAGGTTCCCTTTTAGTCCTAAACCTTTAATTCCAAGAATTATAAACCTCCAAATTAAAGTCTGTCATATATATTTCTTGCCTCCTCACACACATATATAAATGCATATTCAGTGGCATGTGGTATGATGACTACCAAAATCAAAAGTTCAGAGTCGGAGATGGAGATCAGAAAAGGTCTTTATTTTTTCTCATGAGAAATGGCCCAGACCCTGTCACACAGCCCACAGTGACTAGGGAGTGTGAGAAGCTCATGGCCTCTTTGTCCTAATTCTAAACCCACTCCTAATTCCTGGTGAGGCAAGCTCACAGTTTTCTTACTAGTCTAATGGGCACAAAGCAGTTTCAATCTTTCATTAACATAATTATTCATAACTAATTTGTGTCCTATTAGCACAAGACAGTTTACAAAAACCCATTATGCATCTCATTTTACCAGATTTAGAGGTGGCCAATCAGAAGAGGATGAGCATTGCCCCCTTTAGTTTATTTCATTTGGGGGAAATCACGAGTCATTCAAGAAACAAGACTGAGTAGGTGTACAAAGAGGCAGAAAGATACTATTGAGGAAACTTCACTACGGGTCATCTCTCATAATCTCCACTATTCTTTTATTAGTTCTTTGAAGTTTCCTCATGCCATTGTAGATATACTTCATTTGGAAGGCTCTCCTTCTGATGTCCTTCAGACTCAGGTCTATCCACAGTCTCTAATGGAGTCCACACTTAAGCTTTCATTACCATAACCTTTATTTCCCATTATCTGTCACAGGTATCATCTTTTGTACTAATTTCATACTATTCTGGTGATCAGTTGCATTATGTAGGACAAATATATAGGGAGAAGAATTACTCCACTTATGTCAATCTGCAAAAATCATTACATTTATTTCCACTAAGAGCTCCCAAACCAAGATATCCAAGAAGTGTTAAATGGGGAACTCTAGGTTTGTACTGGGATGAGTCAATTTTCTTATATTCTTTGTGATATACTTCACTACATCCCCACTGTCATCAATGTTTTTGCAACTGTTAGATAGATTTAACTTTTCACAGATAACACTACCTTCCTTTGTCAGTGGATGATCCAATACTAATCTGTGTTGTAACATTCTCTCATCTGGGTAGCTTGATCTAAGTAAGTCTAATGTTCTTTCAGTTCAATTGATAATGATTTCCACCACTGCCTCAAGCCTTATAAGCCTATTTTGCATATAAATTGGAGTTGTATATATAAATTGGAGTTTTATATATAAATTGGAGACACTTAATAATTACCTAGCTATGTGGCCTTGGGCAAGCCACTTAACCCCATTTGCCTTGCAAAAAAAAACCCTAAAAAAAACTACTATAGCTATGATTTTAACCAGTTTAGCAAATTCATTTCCTTTTTTCTGCTCAAGTGATGTGCCCAAAAATCTGAACTATCCTTTCTAGGGGCCATGTCTCTCCTCAATCACTAGCAACAGCAATTCTTTCCACTGAATACTCATCTTTTCTTGTTTAGGTCACCATACAATCATATTCCTTGATGATTCCCTTCCTCCCTGGTTAGAAAGAAGAATTTGGGTCTAACCAACCCAATATAATAGCACCCTGACTAATTAGTGGGCAAGTGAATATATGCAGTTAACCCACAGATCCAATAGTGCCCTTTCAATGCTGGTTGTTTCTTTTCAAATATTGTGGTCCTATTAGGTGTAAAAGGATAATGGCGGATGTCTTGCCACCCCAAGGGCCCCCATACAGGTGATTGGGTTGGGTACAATTCTACAAGGAGATACATTTACATTCCTCTACTATGTTCTTTTCTGTCACTTTTTGGTGCTCCAAAAGGATCTGAAATATTGGTTAATCTTTATGCCTGACTTCCAGTTCCATTTATTGTTAATTTGCCTAAATGCAGTCTTGCTGCCCCGTTTGTGGCACTCTACTAATTTAGATTCCACTCTTGTCTTTCCACACTTAGTTGTGAGGATGGACTCACAGTCCACCCCTTGTCCTCCCTTTGGACACTGATGGCAGGTGCAATTATATGGTGCTATTCCAGCTGGAAGAGTCCTGGGAACAGTTAGCTGTTTCATACTAAAAGATTTTATCATATGTCAATTCATGTTTGTTTTCCTCTAAATCATCCCCACTGTCTTGTCTTGTTTAGACAATATTTACCCTTAGCTGAGTCTGTAAGGGGCCATTGATGTTCCTCATTCTCAATCCAAAATTGTATGCCATTGTGGACTTCAGATTGGTTACTGAGTAGCCAGGCTGAGCTCAGGGACACCAGGGCCATTGGTCCAGCTTATTGTGGGCAACCACAAATTCAATAGTTGGTTTCATTAAAACTACTATAGCAGGGGCGGCTAGGTGGTGTAGTGGATAAAGTACCGGCCTTGGAGTCAGGAGTACCTGGGTTCAAATCTGGTTTCAGACACTTAACAATTACCTAGGTGTGTGGCCTTGGGCAAGACACTTAACACCATTTGCCTTGCAAAAAAACCCTAAAAAAACCCTACTATAGCTATGATTTTAAACAGGTTAGTGAATTCATTTCCTTCTTTCTGCCATGTTAGAGTTCTTGGTGAAGTGCCATTTGAGAAAAAAAAGCAGGCAAAGGGTGGTGATAATAATAGTCATAGTCCCACTGTAGCAGCTCACTTTTCATAGAAGGAAAAATGTAAACAATTATCTGATCCTTCATTCAGAAGTCAGAGTCAGTCTCTGCTTTTTTAAAAATTTATTTATTTATTTTGAATTTTACAATCTTTCCCAAAATCTTTCTTCCCTCCACCCAAAAGAAGGCAGTGTGTTAGTCTTTACATTATTTCCATGGTATACATTGATATAAGTTCAATGTGATGAGAGACAAATCATATCCTTAAGGAAGAAAAGTAAAGTATAAGACATAGCAAAATTACATGCTAAGATAACTGTTTTATTAAGATATTTTTTTGCAAGGCAATGGGGTTAAGTGGCTTGTGCAAGGCCACACAGCTAGGTAACTGTTAAGTGTCTGAGGCCAGATTCGAACTCAGGTACTCCTGACTCCAGGGCAGGTGCTCTATCCACTGCACCACCTAGCCACCCTGATAACTATTTTTTTTAAATTAAAGGTAATTTTTTTCTCCAGATACAGATGTTATTCTCCATCACAGATACCCCTAAATTGTGCCTGATTGTTGCACTAATGGAATGAGCAAGTGCTTTAAGGTTGATCATCACCCCAATATTGCTGTTAGGGTATACAATATTCTTCTGGTTCTCCTCATCAAACTCAGCATCAGTTCATGCAAATTCTTCCAGGCATTCCTGAATTCTCATCCCTCCTGATTTCTAACAGAACAATAGTGTTCCATCACATACATATACCATAGTTTATTAAGTAATTCCCCAATTGATAGGTATTCACTCAATTTCTAATCTTTACCATCACAAACAGTGCTGCTATATGAATATTTTTGTACAAGTGATATTTTTACCCCTTTTCATACTCTCTTTGCGGTATAGACCCAGTAGTGGTATTGCTGGATCAAAGGGTATACACATTTTTGTTGCCCTTGGGCGTAATTCCAAATTGCTTTTCAGAAAGGTTGTATAAGTTCACAGCTCCAACAACAATGCATTATTGTCCCAGATTTCCCACATCCCTTCCAACATTGATCATTGTCCTTTCTGGTCATAGGTGTGAAGTGATACCTCAGAGATGCTGTAGTTTGTATTTGTCTAATAATTAGTGATTGAGAGCAATTTTTCATATGACTATGGATCACTTTGATTTCCTCATTTGCAAACTGCCTTTGCATATATTTGACTATTTGTCAATTGGTGAATGTTTTCTTAATTTGATTTAGTTCTCTGTATATTTTAGAAATGAGTCCTTTGTCAGAATCAGATGTAAAAGTTTTTCCCAATTTCCTAATTTCTTTTGATCTTGGTTACAGTGGTTTTGTTTGTAGAAAACCTTTTAAATTTAATGTAAGTACAATTATCTAGTTTGTTTGTGATGATGTTCTCCATCTTTTTCTTGGTCATAAACTGCTTCCCTTTCCATAGATGTGACAGGTAAACTATTCCTTGATCTCCTAGATTGTTTATAATATTGTTTTCTATGCCTAAAACCTGCATCCATTTTGATCTTATCTTGGTATAGGGTGTGAGGTGCTAGTCTAATACAAGTTTCTGCCATACTAACTACCAATTTTCCTAACAAATTTTATTGAAAAGAGAGTTTTTATCCCAATAGCTGGACTCTTTGGGTTTATCAAACAACAGATTAAAATAATCATTTCCTGCTATTGCATCTAGTCTATTCCACTGATCCACCACTCTATTTCCTAGCCAGTACCAGACAGTTTTGATGACTGATGCTTTATAATATAATTTTAGATCTGGTAAGGCTTAGCCACCTTCTTTTGTACATTTTCATTGAATCACTGGAACTTCTTGATTTTTTATTACTCTAGCTGAATTTACTTGCAGTTTTTTTCTAACTCATTAAAGTAATTCATTGGAATTTTGATTGGTAGAGCACTGAACAAATAGTTTAATTTTGGTACAATTGTGATTTTTATTATTATTAGCTCTACTTATCCATGAATAGTAGTTGATATTTGCGCAGTTATTTAAATCTGATTTTATTTATGTGAGAAGTATTTTGAAATTGTTTTTAAAAAGTTTATGAATCTGCCTTGGTAGGTAGACTCCCAATTATTTCATATTGTTGAGGATTTGTGAGAGTTTATTTTATATTCTGTGACATTGCAAAAGTTGCTAATTATTTCTAGTAATTTTTAGGATGATTTTTTGGGATTCTCTAGGTATAGCATCATGTCATCTGCAGAGTGAGAGTTTTGTCTCTTTCTTCCCTATTCTAATTCCTTCAATTTCTTTTTCTTCTCTTATTGCTGAAGCTAACATTTCTAATACAATATTGAATAGTAGTGGTGCTAATGGGCATCCTTGTTCCCCCCCGATCTTACTGGTTATGTCTCTAGCCTATCATTATTGCATATAATGCTTGTTGATGGTTTCAGATAGATAACTCTTATTATTCTAAGGAATAATCCAGTTATTCCTATACTCTTTAGTGTATTTTTAGTTTTTTTTGCAAGGCAGTGGAGTAATGTGACTTGCCCAAGGTCACACAGCTAGGCAACTAATGTGTGTCTGATATCAGATTTGTATTTAGGGCCTCCTGATGCCTGGGCTGATGCTTTATCCACTATGTCATCTATCTGCCCCTCTCTAGTGTTTTTAGTAGGAATGGATGCTGTATTTTTTCAAAAGCTTTTTTTCAGCATGTTGATATAATCATATAATTTTTGATAGGTTTGTTATTGATATAATTAATTATAATAACAGTTTTCCTAATACAGAACCAACGCTGTATTCCTGGAATAAATCCTATTCAGTTATACTGTATTATCCTAGTGATAACTTGTTGTAATTGTTTTGCTAAGATTTTATTTATTATTTTTGCATCTATATTCATCAGGGAGAGAAGTCTATAATTTTCTTTCTCTGTTTTAAATCTTTCTGGTTTAGGTATCAGCATATTGGTGCCACAGAAAGAATTGGGCATAGTTCTGTCAACACATTTTTCCAAAGGGTTTATATAGAATTGGAAACAATTGTTCCTTAAATGTTTGATAAAATTCACTTGTGAATCCATCTGGACCTTGGAGATCTTTTATTAGGGAGTTCAATAATGGCTTGTTGAATTTCTTTTTCTGAGATAGGGTTATTTAGGTATATAATGTCCTCTTCATTTAGCTGGGCAACTTACATTTTTGTAAATATTTGTCTTTTTCACTTAGATTATCAAATTTATTGGCATAGAGTTGGGCAAAATAATTCCAAATTATTATTTAAATTTCTTCATCATTGGTGGTGAATTTTCCTTTTTCATTTATGATACAAGCAATTTTGTTTTCTTCTTTCATTTTTTTAAATCAAATTAACCAGAGGTTTATCAATTTTATTTTTTTTACATAAATCCAATTTTTGGTTTCATACATTAGCTTAATAGTTTTCTTGCTTTCAATTTTATTAATTTCTCCTTTAATTTTTAGAATTTCTAATTTGGTATTTAATTGGGGGTTTTTAATTTGTTCTTTCTCTAATTTTTTAGTTGCTTGTTTAGTTCATTGATTTCCTCTTTATCAAATTTATTCATGTAAGCTTTTAAAGATATAATAGATATATGTCCCCTGACATATATCCCCTTGGCTGTGCCCCATAAGTTTTGATATGTTGTTTCATTATTGTCATTATCTTGGATGAAATGATTAATTCTCTCTATAATTTGTTGTTTGACCCACTCATTCTTTAAAATGAGATTATTTGGATTCCAATTAGTTTTGGGTCTCTATCTCCCTGGCCCAATATTGCCTATAATTTTTATTGCATTATGATCTTATTGCATTCTGCCTTTCTACCTTTGATTATTAGGTTTTTATGCCCTAGTACATGGTCAATTTTTGTATAAGTGCCAGGTACTATAGAAAAAAAAGTATATTTCTTTCTATCCCTATTCACTTTCCTCCATAGGTCTATCATGTCTAGGTTTTCTAACAATCTATTTACCCCCTTAACTTCCTTCCTCTTTATTTTTATGGTTACATTTATCTAAATCTGAGAATGAGAGGTTGAGGTCTCTAACCAGTAGAGTTTTGCTTTCTATGTCTTCCTGTAAATTCTTCAACTTCTCCTCTAAGAGTCTGGATTCTATACCATTGGGTGTATGCATATTTAATATTGAAATTACTATAATTATCTCTCATCCCTTTCAGGAAGATATGGTTTCTTTCCCTGTCTCTTTTAATGCTATCTATTATTGCCACTGCTTTTTCTGAACAAAGGATTGCTACCCCTGCTTTTTTCACTTCAGCTGAAGCAAAAAATATATTTTGCTCCAACCTTTTACCTTTACTCTATGTATCTCTCTGCTTCAAATGAGTTTCTCGTCACCAGCACAGATTCTGGTTTTTAATCCACTCTGATATCCACTTAAGTTTTAACAGAGAGTTCATCCCATTCACATTCAAAGTTATAATTACTTACTTTTTATTGCCCTCCATGCTATCTTTCTTCTGTTTGTGTTTTTCCCTTTTTTCCCCCTTTATCCATATTCCCCAGTATTTTGTTTCTGAATACCTCCACCTTCAGTGTGTTTGCCCTCTGATATCCTCCCTCCCTCCCCTTCTTTCCCCTTTCCTTTTTTCCCCTTCTTGCTTCCCTTCATTCTGTTTCTTCCCCTTTACCTCCCCCTCCACTTTTCCCCCCTTTACCCTTTTAATACTTGAAAGTTAAGATAAGTTTCTTAACTTAACTTTTGCAAATATGCTAAATATTTAGCTAGGTTGTCTTAAATTTTCTTTTCCTTGTCAAGAAAAAGATATGAATATTAGAGTTGTGTACCCATTATAGCACAGTATGAAGCCCAGAATAATGCATGTATACAAAGAACCAACTCCATCAAGCTAGTACACATAATTTTGAGAGTGGGCTCACAAATATCATGTTGAATACCAACATTTTTTTTTCTTTTGCTCTATTTCCTAGTATTTCATGTTATCCCAAGGTCATTTTAAGATTAATGAGTTTATTAGTGCATACCTTTCCTCAAAGTTGCATAGCTGATACATGGCTTCTAAAGAAACCTTAACCATCAGAATATTGAGGATTTGCTCTGAAAAAATTAGCATCTGTAGGACAGATGCCTCCTCCCTGTGAGGTGCCAACATGGAAAGGCTATGCTCTTTATATTTTTAAAATTGATTCAGACATGTGGAAGAAGTGTGCTCCTACTTAATGTCAATTATCTCCTCTCAATTATTTCCTCTAACAATCAGGGAAAAGGAAATATGCTTCTACCCTCCCAGCCAAAGCTGGACTGCTTCATCTAACCTTCTGAGTATTCAAACATTATCATACCCCTCTCCAAGGGCCCAACCTAAAGCAAATTCCACTATAGTTCAGGTGCTTTTAACTAGAAATCAGTGGGGTTTTTGCCTATTTGTTTAAGAATTATCTTAATAGAACATTCATAATAGAGATGAAAGAGGTCCATATCCCCTATTTAATTAGGATCAGAGGAAAGTATTATATAAACTTAACCTGATGTTAAACAAATAAGGATATTTTTGTATTGGTTCTCTCTTATTTATGTTTTCCTACACTGACATTGTTGTTTTCATGAATCTATCCTTTGATTTATCACCTAGTTTTCAATTCAACAGGTATTTGTTAAACACTTGATATATAGAACATTTTGTCCTAGATCTTGTTGGGAAGATGGATAATAACAACAACTCCTATTTGTATCACTCATTAAGGTTGGCAGAGCTTTATTTCACTTGACCGTTTTGATAATCCTGTGAGGTAGTTATTATTGTTGTTGTTTGTGTGTCATTTCCATTTTCACTGAGGAAAGTGACTTGCCCAAGGTGTAGATAAAGTAGATGCAACAAAAGAAACTTTTTCTTCCATGAAGGACTTTTAATCTTGTTGAGATAAGACATGGAATAATATAAGCATATCTAGACTTCCAGTGCCAAAATAAATTATAAACTTTGTGATACAGGAGAGAACAATGAGAGTTAAAGTTGTTCATTCATTATATAATTTAGTCATGACACATGTATTCAGTATCACCTGTGTCCCTTTGTCACAGGGAAGACACTATGGTAGGCTTTAGTAGAAGCATAAATTAATTCCACCTACTTTAAGTTTCCCAGAGGCATTGGGAAAAATGGATCCTCCAGCAAATGCTTCTACCACCTTCAGATTGAAAACTTTTTTTTTTTTTGGTAAATTACTGTGAAGTGGATGCCTCCTCTCTTCCTTTCTCCTCTGTCATATCAAGAAGCTTAGATTTTGTCTCCATTGCAGTTGTAGATAACAGCACTCAGCTTGAAATCTTCTTACATGGCACCAAACACCTCCTGGAGAGCTAACTTATCCTCTGAATCCATCATCTTTTTTTTAAACAGAGGCATTAACCTCTGCCTCATCCACATCACCATTGAGTATCCTAGACAGTGATTCCTTTGTGGATTGGTAATCCTTGAAGGTATGGTCTACCGCTTTTTACTGTTGCTTGCAACTTTATATAGATTTTGATACAGAATCAGTGTCACAAATTCATGCCCTCAAGGCTCATGGCTTTCACGTACAAGAAATTGTCTCCATGTTCTGATTGAGTTTCTTTTCCATTTCAAGAAACTTCCAAATATCTCTCCCTACATCAGGTAATTTAGATGATATTTGGAATCATTTCCAAATAGTTCGAAATCGATTTTAGCTGATTGAGAAATGCATTGCCTGCTGGTCTGAGCGACTAAAAATTTGATTACAGGAAGGTCTAATCCCATCTTTGTTTGCTGCTCATTGAAAGTCAAGAATATAATTCAACATTCATTACTGGGTTCCAAGGAAAAACAGTGGATTGAAGAGCACTGAACTTTTTTGTGACTTGCATCATCAGATCACAGCTTGGCTTATGAACTATGTAGTATATTAGTGTGAGTGCTGACTTCATAATTTTTTTTCTCATTTTAAAGTAGTTGGTAGCATCCCTCTAGGTCCTCAGGGAACAGGTCCCCTACATTGGATTTTCTACTCCTAAAAGCCTGGAACTAAATCATACAGATGAGGGAATAAGGTGAGAAGCAATGTAATTATTGCATAGCTTGCTCCCTCACTGGTCTTAGACACTGTGGTCTACTTCTCAGCAAAAGCAAAAAGACACACATTCTCTGCTTTGATAGATAGTGGGAATACCATCTTCACTTTCTTGGCTGAGAGTAATTCCATAGGATGTGACATTGTGTCCCAGATTGCAATCCTTGAAAGAGTGCATTTCTGTTATTTTCCATCTTTGTTTCCCTAATCTTAGCAGTGCCTTATCCAGAGAAGAACTGAATAAATATTTATTTTGATCAGTGAATGAAATATAATCTCTCACTTCAAGGAACTTAGTATCTTGAAGGGGAAAGAGTTAAGACATAATGAAAAAAGGTAGACTATAAAGATAACAATAATGATAAGGGCAATGTGTGCTTTATTTTTCTTAATTTATTTTTTATTCTAATTTTGTACGAATGTTTTTCGACATTAATAAAATATTCTTGTTTACAAGTAAACAAAATACCCCTCCTCCCCCATGAATATAGATAGACTTGCTTGGGCGAAAAAAGTAAAGGGGAGAGAAAAAAATTAAAATAAAAAAATAATAGTAATAATTGTAGGTATGGCCAGGTGGCACAATGGACGAGGCACCAGCCCTGGAGCCACGAACATCCGAGTCCATATCCAGCCTCGTAAACCCAACAATCACCCAGCCGTGTGACATGCAAGCCACCCCAACCCCACTGTCCTGCAAAAACCAAAAAAAAGAAAGGAAAAAAAAGACCCAAAATAAAATAAAATAGTAATAATAGTAGGGGTGGCTGGGTGGCAGACAGAGCATTGGCCCTTGAGCCACGAGCACCTGGGTCCGAATCCGGCCCCAGACACCCAAAGATCACCCTGCTATGTGGCCCCAGGCAGGCCATCCAGCCCCACTTGCCCTGCACTCTCCCCCAAATAATAATAATAATAACAAAAAATGTGCTTGAGTCTTTGTTCCAACACCAAAAATTCTGTCATGGGTGGATCTCATTCTTTATGATAAGTCCATCACAAAAGTTATTTCCATATTTTTCCACCATTGCCATTGCTGATCGCAACTCCCTCCTTTCTTATTTCTCCACTACCATGTACTCTATTTTCTCTCTCCTTTCACTCTGACTCTGCTGTAGGGTCGCTGAGTGGCACAGCAGACAGATCCCTGGTCCTGGGGCCAAGAGGCCCTGAGGCCCCATACCACCCCTTAGGCCCAGAATCTACCTGGTGCTGTGGTCCTGGGCAGGCCTTCCAATCCCAGCCCCTTGTAAGAAATAAGAAAGAAAATGTGTTATATCTGGCCACTCTGCCCCCACGGTCCATCCTCTCCTCCTTTATTCACATCCCCCCCTTCCCCCTGCTCCCTGCTCCTTCTTACTCCAGATGTCTATACCCCATTGAGTATATACGCTGTTTCTTCTCCTAGCTATCTCTGATGAGAGCAAAGATTCCCTCATTCCCCCTTGCCTCCCCCCTTCCATATCATTGCAATAGCTCATTGTAATAAAGAAAAATCTTATGTGAAATATCTTGAACTATTCCCCCCCTCCTTTTTCTTTCTCCCATTCCATTTCCCTTTTTTTCTATTGACTCCATTTTTACACCATATTTTATCTTCGAATTCAGCTTTCTCCTGTGCTTCAACTATAAACGCTCTTTCTACCTGCTCTATTAACTGAGAAGGTTCATATGAGTATTATCAGTGTCATTTTTCTATGCAGGAATACATGCACTTCATCCTCATTAAGTCCCTCATATTTCCCCCCTCTCCTCCAATCTCCATGCTTCACCTGAGTCCTGTATCTGAAGATCAAACCTTCTGTTCAGCTCTGGCCATTCCAACAGGAACATTTGAAACTCCCCTGGTTCATTGAAAGTCCATCTTTTTCCATGGAAGAGGACATTCAGCCTTGCTGGGTAGTTCATTCTTGGCTGCATTCTAAGCTCTTTTGCCTTCCAGTATGTTATATTCCAAGCCCTATGAGCTTTTAATGTAGTTGCTGCTAAGTCCTGTGTGATCCTGACTGCAGCTCCACGATATTTGAACTGTGTCCTTCTAGCTGTTTGTAATATTTTCTCTTTGACTTGGGAGTTCTGGAACTTGGCTATAATATTCTTAGGGGTTGGTGTTTTGGGATCTCTTTCTCTGGGGGATTGGTGGATTCTCTCCATTTCTATTTTGCCCTCTGCTTCTAGAATATCAGGGCAATTTTCCTGTAGTAATTCTTTGAAAATGATGTCAAGGCTCTTTTCTTGATCATGACTTTCAGGTATTCCAATAATTTTTAAATTATCTTTCCTAAGTCTGTTTTCCATATCAGTTGTTTTTTTCAATGAGATATTTCACATTTTCTTCTAATTTTTCATTATTTTGGTTTTGAAGTATTGATTCCTGATTTCTGTTAAATTCATCAATCTCCCTGAATTCTATTCTTTGTCTGAAGGATTTGTTCTCCTCAGAGAGTTTTCTTATCTCTTTTTCCATCTGGCCAATTTTGCTTTTTAAAGCATTCTTCTCCTCAATAACTTTTTTGAACGGTTTTATCCATTTGACCTAAGCTGGTTTTTAGCATGCTATTTTCTTCAGCATTTTTTTGGATTTCCTTGACTAAGCTGCTGACTTCATTTTCATGTTTTTCCTGCATCTCTCTCCTTTCTTTTCTCAGTTTTTCTTCCAGCTCCCTCATTTGATTTTCAAAGTCTTTTTTGAGCTCTGTCATAGCCTGAGCCCAATTTCTGTTTTTCTTGGAGTCTTTAGATGCAGGAGCTTGTGCTTCCTCATTTTCAGACTGAGTATTTTGATCCTTCTTGGGCTCATTTGCAAAATATTTCTCAATAGTCCTTTTGTTTCTTTGCTTGCTCATTTTCCCAGCCTGTGCCTGGTTTGGGGTGCTTCCTGAGCTTTTGGGACACTCCCACAAGGGTCTCAGTGTGTGAGGCTCTGTCCTCCCTCCTGGTCTGTGAATGACCAGAAGCGCCCCCCTCTGCCACGGGGCTGAGGTGGGGGGCCCTGCTGTTCTATGGGGGGGCCTAGACTGTGATCAGGATCTGAATGTGGTCAGAGCCCCAGAGTCCTGTGCCAGGGGCAGAGGACAGAGCTCTTCAGTCTCTCTCTCTCTCTTCACTCCCCTCCCTCAGCTCAGTGGGCTCATGTCCTGGGGCTCCTGCTTACAGGTTCCTCTGCCTGCTTCTGTTTCCTGGATCAGGGCTGGGGAAAGAGCAAGCTGCTGGCTTTGTGCCCTGAGGGCTGGGCTCCACAAGCTCGCTCTGGCAGAGGTCCCCCACTGTTCCCCCACTTTGTGTCCTGTGCTCCTCAGGGTGCAGCTCAGGAGACTCCCCCGCTGCTGTGAGCTGAGACTCCCAGCACCCTGGGGCTGCCTCCAGGAGGCTGAAGTTCTTTGGCTCTGGCGTGCCACCCCCTCTGGCAGGCCGCCTCTCCGACCCCAGGGAGCAGAGCCTTTCTGCTCTTTTCCAGGTTACCTTGAGTAGAAGAACTGCCTCACTGGGTCTCTTTGTGGGTTCTGTCTCTCAAAAGTTTAGTTAGAGTCCTTAGCTGATGAATTTTATCAGAGAGCTCCTAAGACTAGATCCCTTCTTGTCGCCATCTTGGCTCCGCCCCCCCCATGTGTGCTTTAAAAGAGAGAGGCAAAGTCTGAGAGAGAGAAAGATCTCTTTTATCTAGAAAAGATTTAAAGAAGGCTTTATTCTAGCAATTAATTGGTCCAGAAGAATTGATAATATTTTTATTGTTTGGTAAAACTTTATGAAAGAAATGAGATTTAAGCTGTAATTCAATGATTTAATGAGAGCTAAACTTGCAATCAGATGTCAACATGAGTTTGTTTGAGTAGCATAGGTAAGTCATCAAGCTCTTAACTTCAGTATATTCATAATCTTCTCATCTTTGGATACTGCATTTTGACCTGGAGAGGAATCTGGTTGCTGAAATTTATACTACCAGAATGCTGACGCTGTATAACTGAAGGGATTACTCCAACAAAATCAAGGATCTTTAAAGTAGAATATTTATATTGTCTAGCTTTTATTGTAATGCTATAAAAAACTTTATATAGGCCTTATAGTCTCAATTAAATATAAACTTTATTCATGTAATTCCTGAAAAATGGAGAGGATTTGGATGTTTGAAGGGAATAGAAATGGAAAAGAAACAGTATGTATTAAAAATCCTAAAGCAAAAATAACCACCATCATCATCAATTTACAGGTAGGTTTAAATGCCTACTCTGTGCAAGGTACTGGGTATGTCTGTGCAGACATTACCCCAAAATAAAACTCTGTGCCTTTAAGGAACCAACATTCCATGGGGGGAGAGAAGATATACAAATTTAACTATAATCAAATAAATTCTGTCTGAGAGTTCTCTGTAATAATGGCAGCATTACAGGTTGGTTCAATATTAGGAAAACTGTTAGTATAATTAATTGTATCAGCAACAAACTTATCAGAAATTTTATGATTTTATCAATAGATACTGAAAAAACTTTTGACAAAATACAGCACCCATTTCTACTAAAAATACTAGAGAATTTAGGAATAAATGGACTGTTCCTTAGAAAAACAAGAAGTATCTATCTGAAACCATCAACAAGCATTATATTCAATGGGGAGAGGCTAGAGGCATTCTCAGTAAGATCAGGGGTGAAACAAGGATGCCCATTATCACCACTACTATTCAATATCTTATTAGGAATGTTAACTTCAGCAATTAGGGAAGAAAAAGAAATTGAAGAAATTAGAATTGGGAAGAAAGAGACAAAACTCTCACTCTTTTCAAATCACATGATGTCATAACTAGAGAACTCCAAGAGATCATCCAAAAAATACTGGAAACAATTAGCAATTTTAGTAAAGTTGCAGGATATAAAATAAACCCTCATAAATCCTCAACTTTTCCATATATGACTACCAAGAATAGCAGGGAAGAGCTAGAAAGAGAAATCCTATTCAAAGTAACCTCACACAATATAAAATACCTGTGAGTCTATTTGCCAAGACAGACTCAGAAATTTTTGAAAACAATTACAAAACACTTCTCACACAAATAAAATCACATTTAAAGAACTGGGCAAACATCAACTGCTCATGGATAGGTTGAGCTAATATAATAAAAATGACAGTTCTACCAAAACTACACTACCTGTTTAGTGCCCTACCAATCATAATTCCAAAAAATTACTTTAATGAGTTAGGAAAAAGTTATAAGTAAATTCATATGGAGAAATATAGAGTCATGAATTTCCAGAGATTCAATAAAAAAAAGTGCAAAAGAAGGTAGCTTAGCCTTACCAGAGCTAAAATTATATTATAAAGCAACAGTCATCAAAATTGTCTGGTATTGGCTAAGAAATAGTGGTGGACCAGTGGAATAGACTAGGTGGAATAGCAGGAAATGATTGTGATAATCTGCTGTTTGATAAACCCAAATAGCCCAGCTATTGGGAAAAAAACTCTTTCTTCAAAAAAAATTTGTTGGGAAAATTAGAAGTTAAGATGGAAGAAACTTAGATTAGACCAACACTTCACACCCTATACCAAGATAAGATCAAAATGGATACAGGATTTAGACATAAAAACAATACTATAAACCAATTAGAAAATCAAGGACTAGTTTACCTGTCACATCTATGGAAAGGGGAGGAGTTTATGACTAAGGAAGAGGTGGAGAACATCACTAAAATCAAACTAGATGATTTTGATTACATTAAATTAAAAAACTTTTTCACAGACAAAAACCACTGTAACCAAGATCAAAAGAAATGTAGAAAACTGGGAAACAATCTTTTCAACTAATGTTTCTGACAAAGGACTCATTTCTAAAATAGAACTGAGTCAAATGTTTTTAAAAAAACAAGCCATTACCCAATTGACAAATGATCAAAGCATATGCAAAGTTAATTTACAGATGAGATCAAAGCAATCCATAGCCATATGAAAAATTGTTCTAAATCATTACTTATTAGACAAATGCAAATTAAAGCTTTTCTGAGGTAACATCTCACACCTCTCAGATCGGCCAATATGACCAGAAAGGACAATGATCATTGTTCAAAGAGATATGGGAAATCTGGGACACTAATACATTGTTAGTGGAACTGTGAACTGATCCAACTCTTCTGGAGAGCAATTTGGACCTACACTCAAAGGAAAACAAAAATGTGCCTATCCTTTGATCCAGCAATGCTACTACTGGGTCTATGCTCTGAAAAGATGATGAAAGAGGGAAAAAAAAATATCACTTGTACAAAAATATTCATAGCAGCCCTGTTTGTGGTGGCAAAGAATTGGAAATCAAGTAAATGTCCTTCAATTATGGAATGGCCTAACACAGTATGGTAAATGTATGTTATGGAGCACTATTGTTCTATTTGAAACAAGGAGGAATGGGAATGCAGGGAAGCCTGGAGGGATTTGCATGAGCTATTGCTGAGTGAGATAAACAGAACCAGAAAAACATTGTACTCCCTAACAGCAACATGGGGGTGATGATCAACCTTGATGGACTTGCTCATTTCATCAGTACACTAATCAGGTACAATTTGAGGCTGTCTGTAATGGAGAATACCATCTGTATCCAGAGAAAGAACTGTGGAGTTTGAACGACCAAGGACTATTACCTTTAATTTAGAAAAAAAATGTTATCTTATTGTCTGATCTTATCTCCTATACTTTATGTTTCTTCCCTAAGGATATCATTTTTTTTTCTCAACAGATGCAATTTGGATCAATGTGTACCATGGGAACTATGTAAAGACTGGGGGGAGGGAAGTAAGATTAGGGGGAAAATTGTAAAACCCAGAATAAATAAAATCCTTATAATTGAAAAAAATAATGGCAGCATTAACACATCGGTACCTATCTAACCTATGGAACTCTTGTCTGTGGTCTTCCAAAGTTTTGCCACAGAGGATTCATCCATTGTGCTAGTGTCCTTCCTCATTTTTCTCTTTTCATTGCAAGAAGACCAATGCATCATTATGGCTGTCTACTTGTCATTAATCCCTCTTGGCATGTGTCTAGCCCTTCTCTTTTTGATTTTGTACAGGAGTCCTTTAATCCCATTTCTCTTCAGAGCTCCTCCTGTAGTCTATTCATACAATTTCACTCCTCTCAATTGACCTCTTTGATGCCCATCTTTAGTTCTAAAGAGGCAATATATCTTCACTCTTCTCACTGACATCTAGCAACAAAGGATGATTTCAGACTCATTATAGGTCTGATGAGTCTGAACTTCAATGGAAAGCTCAGGGTTAATAAAAGAGTTCCTCTAATTTCACTAAAGCTGTCCAATATAGTCCTACTTCTATGAAACCTTAAGACCAACTCATTTTTCCTTTACCTGTTTGTCTCAAATATAACAGTAGCAGTAGTACAAATAATAAATAAAAATTCATTAAATGCTTACTGTGTGTTCAGTACTCTGTACTGAGCATGGGGGAGGGGTAAAAAAGTCAAAGGCTACTCCTTGCCCTCAAAAACTTAAAATATAATGGAAGGAGAGGAAAAAAAAACAATTTAACATGGATAAGCTCTACAATGGGTCTGTTCAAATGAATCTTGAAAGACACATATCTAAATCCAAAATAGAGATAAATGAACATAAAGTAGTTTGGGGAGGCTCTAGCAGCCAAGGGCTTGAGAAAGGTGCCACATAGCAGATCAAATATGGACTGAGCTTTGAAGGATGCTTAGATTTCTAAGAAGATAAATGAAGAGGGAGTACACTTTATAACAGGTCATATGATTCTATTGTTTAGAGGATTTGTAATGCATTTTCTTCTTCCCAAATGTCCTGTGGCACAGGTAACACAAGTCCTATTAACTCTAATTTACAATTTACAAAACTTTAGTTTAAAGAAGTAATGTTGTTGTTGCCTGAGAGAGGGAAAGCTGTGGGTTCATTTGGGTGCTGTAATCACCTGTGACTCAGGGAGGTAAAAAAAGGCCAAGTCTTTAATTCACAGATTGCACAAACAGTTTACAAATTACTCCAAAAAATTCACAAATTGGGTTCTTTAGAGAAGCATCTAGATAGTGAGTTTCAGTATTTCTGTGAACTAAAGGGAAAAAGAGTCTAAGGGGTAGGGTAATTAGCAGAGGGAAAGAGAGACTAAAGAGTAAGCAGGAAACCTCCTGATCCCTAATGAGTGAGAACAGTAAAAGATGATTGGGGAAGAACAGCAAAGAAGCTAGTCAGGTTAAAGAGGGTGAGCTCCTAAGAAGGTAATAAAGTTAAGGGAAAAGAGACAATTGAGGTAGACTAGCAATGAGGATAATCAAGTTAATAAAGGGAAAAAATGGGAAGGGAAAGGCAGGGACTGGGTTTTGATCAACATAATTCCAGCCACATGGATCCAGCTGCATGGAGCTGGTATTACATGGATCCAACCTGGGGAAGCGAAGAGGGAATGAAATTGGGTGGCAGCTGCCAAGGGGAGGAAGTGATGATGCCTTAAGGACATTTTTTGTAATGGGAAGCACAAGGGTGGTTCCTGAGAAATGGTATAATACTTGGAGTAGGTATGATTTTCCACTGCACATGCCAAAGTACATTAAGGAGTGACTTAATGCCTGAAGTAAGGTATTATCCAGTATGCATGCAAAGTGTTTATTGCCTACAAAGCATGCTTGGCATCCTATTGTGCCTGTTCATGTCTTTAAGGGTGTGATCAAGCCAATATAGACAAGTACAGTACAGTGTAGTACTTTAATAGTACAGAAAAAGCTACAAGATTTGTTCCCAACACAAAAAGATCCCCATAACTCCCTTGCTACACTACAACCCAATCAAAATCACAGAAATATAAGAAATTAATGTTGGATACACAAGTAGATCTCCTGCTTCAAGTTCAATGTTCTTTCAACAGAAACATATAGTATGTGGGAATTTACCTGGAGCAGAGGATTTGTGTGGTGGCAAAATGGAGGAAAAAACTATTGACTAGGTAAGGAGGGGTCAGATTATACCTGTACTAAGAATTCAGTTTGACTTTATGGGTTGGAAGACACTAAAGCTTTTTTAGCTAGAATGAAAGCAGTATTGAAATTGTTCCCACCTATCTTTGTTAAGGTTGCAAAGCCTCACCCTTAAAAACTGGGGTGGGGAATATTTTTCCAGCTTGCAGGCCACATAAGGTTCACAAAATCATTTGGTCTTGTGTTACCAAGGCAACAACAGGCAGGACTTGGAACCTGGAATTCAATAAATCTAGGAGTTTAGGGGTGGAAATTAAATATTTGACCAAATATTGTAGGCTAAATTATAAAGTTTATGATTGTCTATGACCAGTAAATAATATTAAAAATGTCTAAATAACCCTTGGAAGAAAAGAGGTTCCTGACTCCTTTAAAGAATTTGTTGATCTCTGGTACTGATTGTTTCAAATGTTGGGGGAAGGTAACTACAGGCCATTCTGCTAAAATGAGACATAATGAATTGTAGGATGAAAAACTGCACAATAAAAATCACAGGATTTATGGGGAAATAGGGTTAGGGACACAAAATTCAAAAACTTCATTAGTGATGAATTTTTCAAAAGATACTAACTTCATCAAAAGGATAGAGTTTGTTACAAGTTAAATGGTTAATTAAAAAATAAATACTTCAATAAATAATGACTTGGACCCCTTGTTTCTGAGCTGCATGAAGAAGTTGGGCCAGCTACAACTTCTAACCAGCCAAAATGATGGTAGAAGGGAGTGGGCTTATTTTGACCAGCCCCTATTTATTCACAGCTCCAACTGTACCAGAAAATAAACCATAACTATATATTTTACCTTGATAAAGACTTGAAATTCACTTGTAGAAGTGGTCATGGGAAGAGTTGCAGCCTTTGAATTATTGTGAAGTGGTTTCAATTTTTTGAGTTCTTTAGCTTTCTCTCAGGAAGAAATCTCAAAAACGAAAATTTAAATTTTGATTTTTTGTAACACATGCTGTAGCAAAACTATTTCTTCATACCTGGGGTGATATCCTAGGATTTGTGTTCTTTACTGTATCAAGTCAATAAATCATACATTCATGCTTTCATTTATAATGCCAAAGGGCAAGGTAGAAAGTAGCCATTGATCTCTTAAGGCTGACAGGGTAGGTGGATGGCCATTCTCAGAAAGCTGCTTAATTAATCTTCTAATGAAAATAGAACTTTAATACATATTTTTATAATGAAATTGTCTCATTATTAATTGTGACTGAAACAAAAGTGTCATCCATTGATAAACAGCATTTTAAAATGTATTTGTCTTATAGAACCAATGAATTCTTCTGAAGTAAAGCATTTGCATTCCAAACTGATAAACAGCTACATGAGAATTAGATGATTCCAGGAAGCCAAGTCTAAAAATATTAGTATTTGAAAAAATAAGTTTTTTATATTGCTGTTGCACAATTTTAAAAAAAATACCATCTGAAACATGCCAAAAGTCTCTTCTTTTGCCTGACAAAAGTTAACTTTTCAAGGGGCACTACTGAATTTTCAGTTATTTGAATACTGGATTTTCTCCAGGCAAAAAAAATGAGATTACATGAAGTGAAAAAAATCATGGAAATGATAAACTGATTATAAAAATTATGATTATTAAAAAATGGTCACTTTCAATGTCCTTTATTAATTTGTATCAAGTAGAAGGCATGTCCTATTACAAATACACACATGCAAAAATATCAAACATGTTAAAAAAATTGAGACAAAGAAATTTTGTTCTTGTTCTTGTTTGTTACACTTTAAAAAGCTAGTTTGATAAAAAAAACTAAATACTAAAGGGAAGTTATATAATAATTTAAATAGTTATTGCTCAATTTGTTTGGTTCTAAGCTGATCAAAGGGTTTATTGATTTAGTCATCCCTCCCAAACTTTATCAAGTGAAAGACTTCTATTGAATTATTTAATAAGCCAAAGGCATTAAACTAGGGGTGAAAGGATATCAATCAACTCTGGAAGAATGAAAGCCATTGGATGAAATGAAATAATGCTACACAGAAAATGTTTTTATATTGTTTATAGAGACTCAGGCTTTGTTGGACATGGATGAAACAACAAGACTTCTTGGAACTTAGAATAGGTATACCTTATTTTATTGTACTGCTCTTTATTGCACTTCATAGATATTATTGTTTTAATAAACTGAAGATTTGCAGCAACCCAACTCAGGCAAGTCTATTGACACCATTGTTCCAATATCAGTGTTCTATATGACACTCTATATGAGCTGTGGCAATTTTCACAATATTTTGAACTCTTTTATTATTATTAAATCTGTTAGGATGAGCTCTGATTAGTGATCTTTGCTGTTTTTGTTGTAATTGTTTTACAAACCTTACTTACAAGATGGTGAACTTAATTGATAAATGTATGTCTTCTGACTACACCAACTTGTGTTCTCCCATCTCCTTTGTCAGTCGGTAGCCTTCAACATCGAGGCAAAACCCTCCATCAACAAAAAGATCACAACTCACTGAAGTTTCAGATGATAATCATTTTAAATTTAAGGTATGTACATTAATTACTAAATATAATATAATTGCATATTTAATGGAATACAGTCTAATTTAAACCATGACTTTTATATGCACTTGGAAATCAAAAAATGTGTGAGACTAGCTTTATGACAATGTTTGCTTACTGGGCAGTCTAAATCCAAGCCCGCAATATCTCCAAATTATGCCTGTATTCAAATAATAGGTCAGCTTAAAGCAGAGAATAGATGATAACTTTGTGAACTTTGATTAGTTGGAAGATTTGGACTTCTCTAAGAGAAAGGACTCAAAGCAATCAAGAACTGTGAGTTACAATTTGCTTAATTTCCTTAAGTCCAGAAAATTACATCCTCACCAAATGATTAGGATAATAGCAAAAATTATTTTGTAGTACTGCAAGATTTACAAAATTATTTTTTTATTTTTTTTTAGGTTTTTGCAAGGCAATGGGGTTAAGTGACTTGCCCAAGGCCACACAGCTATGTAATTATCAAGTGTTGAACTCAGGTACACATGACTCCAGGGCCAGTGCTCTATCTACTGTGCCACCTAGCCACCCCTACAAAATACTTTAAATCCCTTTTCTCATTTGAATCTCACAATAGCTCTCTGTTTAGGAGTGATCTTATAAAGGGCAGTATGATTAGTCCACCTTAGAAACATTCTCGTAGGACTCCAACATATGATATTAAAACAGAAATTAAGTTACAAGAATAAACAATTGCTTAACCACTATTTTTAGATGAGGGCCTTTGGGAAACTGAAGTAAATACAGACTCATGAACCATATTCATTAAAACTAATAGAGACTTTAATTAAAATTATGGTTTTATAATACAGAGAAGGATAAAATATTCAATAGGATCATAGCAACAATATTTTTTCTCAATGTAATCAGATTACTTTAAGACGTGAGCTTTTGGGAAAGAATTATGAAAAGGGAGGTAAAGATAATGCAGTAAAAAAGTATTTTCTTGGTTTCTGAGATTAATTTTTTAAATGTAACAACTTAAATTTGAGGTAATTAAAAATTACATGGTAAATGAAGTTTATTTCAGACTGTTATATTTGACAAATGGTGTTAATTAAATTAAATACAAATTGTTTTTTCAGTAAATCTGAAAGACTTAATTTGGCCCCAAAATTTTATTTGGAGAGGGGAAAGGGAAGGATATGGTATAAGTATAGGTGATGAAGAAAGTAAAGATGGCAATAAAGCTTGTTTTTAAAAAGATGCCACTCAACTATGATTAAAAATTGGAAACACTGAAAAATTCTCATTCAAGTAAATGTAAATATACAACAGCTTAAAAAGGTGTAGAAAGTTAAAATTTTTAAAAAGATCAGAATTTCTTCCTTTCTGCTTTGTAAGCTATTATAATGTATACAAAACCTTTCAGACTCACTTCTAATATTACCCTTTCTCTCCTCCCCTACTAAATTTTTGAAGATGTTTAGTGGGCAACTTATACATATAACTCTTTGTGTCTTTTTGAAATAAATTCTTAATCTTTTATGCTAGACAGGGACTGGCTTCCTGGGGGATAGTGTGAATATAAAATTCACCACGGTTAATATAAAAATGAAATGAACTGGATTTAAAAAACATTAAAAAGAATGGCTTAAAGGAACATTACAATTCTATGTACATATACTGTACATATATTGTCTGTACATTATCTATGCAAATATGTAAACAAATGTACACACATGCACACACACATATATATGTATATACTTTTATATACATATATAATTTGAGATCTATTTGGGAGAATAGGAGAAAATAGGATATAAACTAATAGATTCAAAAGCATTTGTCATAAATCAGTACTTCTTTTCCAACATTCACATAATTTTATTATAACCAGAAATATAGGTTGCTTGAATTACATGCAAAGCAGACTTATATATTTAAAGTGACCAATAAACAGCAGTAGTTTAAAATACTTTAAGATTATTTAGTATACTTCCAGCCAAGATGGTGGAGAGAAGACAGGCAGAGTTTAAAAGTCTCCTGATCTTTACCCATCTATGATATGAAACAAACATCTCAACAGAAATCCGATACACAAAACCCAGAAAGAAAAGCCAGGAGAAAGAATGTCAACCTCAGGATTTTGTTTTCTGGGGTCCTGGGTGAGTCCAGGTGCAGAAGGCAGAGCAGCTACAGATCAGTGTGATTAGTTGTGGGATTGGAGCACTGGTAGCCTGAGGGCCCAAGAACCGGACCTACTTGATCTGCAGTGGTGCTAGACCATTGGGGTTTGGGTCAACTAGGGAGCAGAAGCATTGGTGTTGGTGCTGACCCTCTGGAGCTTGCTGACAGGACTTGGGGGGGGGGGTTGGAGTTCCAGTGCAGGAGAGCTGTGGACATCATCCCTGGTTCCTCTGGTTTGAGGAACTCCAAGCTCACGTCTCCATTGCAGCTGAGGCCGCTTCCCAGAACAAACACAATTACTGACTACTTCTACTGCAGGCACAGGTGTGTGAACTGAAGAACCAGCCCAACTGACAATAGGGAAAGGGATGACCTCACCCCAGGCTATAGCCCACCATTGATTGAAGAAAAAAGTATTTAACAGCTTAAATCACTACCTCCAGGAGAAGGGAGAGGCCTCAATCAAGGTCATAGAGAAAGAAACTAGCACCTCCTACTGGCCAGCTAGAGAAATTGCACACAGTGAGCAAATCATCTAGCACCTTCTACTGGCCTGCTGGAGATATTGCACTCAGTGAGTAAAGTCTCTAGGGATCCCAGCACCAAACCTCTGTGAACCAGCCCCTCCCCAACTCAAGTTCTTAGCAAAACAAAGAAAAGTTCCCAGAGAGGTGGATCCATAGAAAAATTCTTGGAAGGAAAAGACTCTAACTCAGAGAGACCTAGAACCTCTGAAAATATAATCTGGTCTCCAGCACAGAAAGACTTCCTTGAAGAAATAAGGAAAGAGTTTAAAAATCAATTGGAAAATTTGGAAGAGTCAATTAACACCTTGCAACAAGAAAACAAATCATTGGAAAATATAATTGGACAAATACAAAATGAGAATAATTTTCTCAGATCCTCAATTGTATAAATACAAAATGAGAAAAAAAATCTTTCATATCCTTAATTGGACAAATAAAAAAATGAGAATAAATCTCTCAGGTCATCAATTGGACAAATATGAAATGAGAATAATTCTCTCAGATCCTTAATTGGGCAAATGAAAAAAGAAAATAATTCTCTCAAAACCTCAATTGGCCAAATGGAAAGCTCTTTCAAAAGTAGAATTGGCCAAGTGGAAAAGGAGTTGCAAAAGGTAAATGAAGAAAACTCCTCTCTAAAAAAACAAATGGAGTCTATGGGAAAGGGGAAAATGCTAACAGAGGGAAGATAGCATGGAGGGCAATAAACAATTAGTAATTATAACTTTGATTGTGAATGGGATGAACTCTCCCTTAAAATGTAAGAGAATAGCAGAGTCGAATAAAAACCAGAATCCTACAATATGCTGCTTACAAGGAATTCTTTTGAAGCAGAGAGATACATATATAGTAAAGGTAAAAGCTTGGAGCAAAATATATTTTGCTTCACCTGAAGTGAAAAAAAGCAGGGGTAGCAATGTTTATCTCAGACAATGCAGCAACAAAAATAGATAGCATTAAAAGAGATAAGGAAGGAAGCTATGTCCTCCTAAAAGGTACCATAGAAAATAAAGTTATTTCAATACTGAATATATATGCAACCAATGGGATAGCATCCAAATTCTTAGAGTATATGTTGAAAGAACTACAGGAAGACATAGACAGCAAAACTTCACAAATGGGAAACCTCAACCTCCTGCTCTCAGATCTAGATAAATCAAATCATAAAATAAACAAAAAGAAGTTAAAAAGATAAATAGATTGCTAAAAATACTAGTTATGATAGACTTATAGAGGAAATTGAATTGGGATAGAAAGGAATATACCTTTTTCTCTGCAGTACATGGCATTTAATCAAAAATTGACCATGTACTAGGATATAAAAACCTAATGATCAACTGCAGAAAGGTTGAAATAGTGAATACATCTTTCTCAGATCACAATGCAATGAAAGTCATATGCAATATTGTGCCAGGGAGATATAGACCCAGAAGAAATTGGAAGCTAAATGACCTCATTTTAAAGAATGAGTGGATCAAAAAACAAATTATAGAAATAATTATTTTATCCTAGATAATGACAATAATGAAACAACATACCAAAACCTATGGAATTCACTCAAAGTGGTTGTCAGGGGATATATTATATCTTTAAATGCTTACATGAATAAATTAGAGAAAGAGGAAGTCAATGAACCAAATGTGCAACTAAAAAAATTAGAGAAAGAATAAATTTAAAATGCCCATTTAAATACAAAATTAGAAATTCCAAAAATTAAAGGAGAAATTAATAATATCAAAAGCAAAAAACTATTGAATTAACAAAAAACCAAAAGTTGCTTTAATTAAAAAACCAATAAAATTGATAAACTTCTGGTCAATTTGATTAAAAAAAGAAAGAAGAAAACCAAACTGCTAGTATCATAAATGAAAATGGTGAACTCACCACCAGTGAGGAGGCAATTAAAGTAACAATTTGAAATTATTTTGCCCAACTCTATGCCAATAAATTTGACAACCTAGGTGAAATGGATGAATATTTACAAAAATATATGTTTCCCAGGTAAAATGAAGAGGAAATTAAACATATAAACAACCCTATGTCAGAAAAATAAATTCAACAAGCCATCACTGAACTCCCTAAGAAAAATTCTCCAGGGCCTGATGGATTCCCAAGTGAATTCTACCAAACATTTAAGGAACAATTGGTTTAAATTCTATATAAACTTTTTGGAACAATAGGGGAATATGGAACTCTGCCTAACTCTTTCTATGAAACCAATATGATGCTGTTACCTAAACAAGGAAGAGTTAAAGTAGAGAAAAAAATTATAGACCTTTCTCCCTGATGAATATAGATTCAAAAATCTTAAAGAAAATCTTAGCAAAATGATTACAAGAAGTTATCACTGGGATAATACATTTTGAACAAGTAGGATTCATTCCAGGAATGTAGGGTTGGTTCAATACTAGGAAAACTGTTAGTATAATCAATTATATCAATAAAAAGCCTATCAGAAATTAAATGATCATATCAATAGATGCTGAAAAAGCTTTTGACAAAATATAGCACCCATTCCTACTAAAAACACTAGAGATTGTAGGAATAAATGGACTGTTCCTTAGAATAATTAGCAGTATTTATCTGAAACCATCAACAATCATTATATTCAATGGGGAGAGGCATTCCCAATAAGATCAGGGGGTGAAACAAGGATGCCTATTATCACCACTACTATTCAATATTATATTAGAAATGTTAGCTTCAGCAGTAAGAGAAGAAAAAGAAATTGAAGGAATTAGAATTGTGAAGGAAGAGACAAAACTCTCACTCTTTGAAGATGACATGATGGTATACCTAGACAATCCCGAGACTTCATCCAAAAAACTACTGGAAACAATTAGTAATTTTAGCAAAGTTGCAGGATATAAAATAAAGCCACACAAATCCTCAACTTTTCTATATATGACTAGCAAGACACAGCAGGAAGAGCAAGAAAGAGTAACCCCATTGAAAGTAATCTCGGACAATATAAAATACCTGAAAACAATTATAAAACACTTCTAACACAAATTAAATCAGATTTAAATAACTGGGCAGATATCAACTGCTCATGGATAGGTAGAGCTAATATAATAAAAATGACAATTCTATCAAAACTAAACTACTTGTTTAGTGCCCTACCAATCAAAATTTCAAAAACATTACTTTAATGAGTTAGAAAAAGGTGTAAGTAAATCCATATGGAAAAATAAAAAGTCAAGAATTTCCAGGGATTTTGTGAAAAGTGCAAAAGGATGGGGCTTAGCACTACCTGATCTAAAATTATAATCAGTTATCAGCAGTTATCATCAGTTATCAAAACTGTGGTGGACCAGTGGAATAGACTAGGTATAGTAGCAGGTAACAATTATAGTAATCTGCTTTTTGATAAACTCAAAGATTTCAGCTATTGGGATAAAAAAATTCTCTTTGATAAAAACTACTTGGAAAACTGGATGTTAGTATGGAAGAAACTTAGATTAGAAAAATACCTCACACCCTATACCAAGATAAGGTCCAAATGGATACAGGACTTAGACATAAAAAACAATACTATAAGCAAATCAGAAGATCAAGGACTAGTTTACCTGTCAGATCTATGGAAAGGGAAGCAGTTTATGACTAAGGAAGAGATGGAGAACTTCTCTAAAAACCAAGTAGATGATTTTGATTACATTAAATTAAAAAGCTTTTGCACAGATCAATCCACTGTAACCAAGATAAAAAGAAATGTAGTAAATTGGGAAACAATCTTTACAACTAATGTTTCTGACAAAGGACTCATTTCTAAAATATACAGAGAATTGAGTTATATTTTTTTAAAAAAAGCCATTCTCCAATTGATAAATGGTCAAAGGATATGCAAAGGCAATTTACAGATGAGGAGATCAAACAAATCTATAATCATATGAAAAACTGTTCTAAATCATTACTTATTAGACAAATGCAAACTAAAGCTTCTCTGAGGTACCACCTCACACCTCTCAGTATGGCCAATATGACCAGAAAGGATTACAATCATTGTTGGAAGGGTTGAGGGAAATTTGGGACACTATTACATTGTTGTTGGAGCTGCGAATTCATCCAACCTTTCTGGAGAGCAATTTGGAACTATGCCCAAAGGTCAACAAAAATGTGCATACCCTTTGATCCAGCAATACCACTACTGGGTATCTACCCTGAAGGGATGATGAAAAAGGGTAAAAACATCACTTATATAAAAATATTCATAGCAATCCTGATTGTGGTGGCAAAGTGTTGGAAATCAAGTAAATGTACTTCAATTAGGGAATGGCCTAGCAAACTGTGGTATATGTATGTCATGGAACACTATTGTTCTATTAGAAACCAGGAGGGATGGAAATTCAGGGAAGCCTGGAGGGATTTGCATGAACTGATGCTGAATGAGATGAGCAGAACCAGAAAAATACTGTACACCTTAACAGCAGCATGGGGATGATGATCAACCTTGATGGGCACACTCATTTCATTAGTGCAATAATCAGGGACAATTTGGGGCTGTATGCAAGGGAGAATACCATCTGCATCCTGATAAAGAACTGTGGTGTCTGAACAAAGTCCAAGGACTATTTCCTTCAATTTAGGAAAAAATCCCCAATATCTTATTGTCTGATCTTGTTATCTCTTATACTTTGTTTCTTTTTTTTTAAGGAAATGATTTCTCTCTCATCACACTCAGTTTGGATCAATATACAACATGGAAACAATGTAAAGGCTGACACATTTCTTTCTGTGGGGGGTGGGGGGAGGGAAGTAAGATTAGAGGAAAAATTGTAAAACTAAAAATAAATAAAATCTTTAATTAAAAAAAAAGAATATTTAGTATAAACAGTTGTCTTGTTAAATGTACCTGGGATTGGTCAAGCTCTTATTGCTTATATTTTTAAAAAGGATTCATTTCATCTGATTATATTTATTCATGGAAAAAACCCAATGAAATGTATGCTATGGTATAATTATCAGAAACAGCATGATATAGGAGGGAGAAACTTGTCCTAGAAGTCACAATAGATAAGTACTGGATATAGTTGGCCACATGTTCTGTTCTACTTCAAGGTTTACAAAGCATTTTCTTCACATAACTCTGTGATTATAGGTTGTATAATTATTATTATTTTATAGATAAGGATACTGGTGCCCAGAGCAGTTTTTTATTTTGTTTCAGCCATATAATATGAGGCAGTGCCAATATTGATGTTATTATTATTAATATTATTATTAACAAAATAATTATACTTAGCATGTTTATAGTGCTTTAAAATTTGCAAAACATTTTAAAATATTATCTTATTTGATCTTCTAAGAAACTTTGGAGGCAGGTGCTATATAAAATATTATATTGTATATAATATAATAATTAATTCTATATAATCATTTGTTATACATAATATTAACATAATCATTTATTATATATTATTATCACCAATTTATAGATGAAGAAACTTAATCAAATAGAATTTAAGTACAAGATCACACAAGGTCTGAGTTTGAATTTGAACTCAGATCTTTTACCCAAGTTCTCTTCCAGTCTTCCAGTTCCAAGGTTCTTTGGACTAAATAACACTACCTCTCACTAGTTTTGTGATATTAATCTTCAAGACCAACAGTTTTTTACTGTAACTTGGAAGACACTGAATTTGGTGATGGTCTCTGGGATCCTTTCCAGTTCTAAGATTTTGTGGTTGTTAACCCTGGAAACACAACTTTTTACCTTTTACTTACTAGCATTTGATATTGATAATTAGATAGCTAGCTTTAGTACAAATGTTAGCATTTTCTAAGTCTGTTTCATGATTTTTATATCTTTTATCTTAGCAAACTGTTCCAGTTTCTCTAACGATATTTCAAATCTTGAGAAAAATTTTAAAGAACTCTTCTATTTAGATTTATTTTAAGAAAAATTAAGGCAAATTATTGTAAATATCAAAATATTAAGCCTGGGAGAGCATTTTTATTTCAATGACACAAAATGACTATTATGATTGCACTATCCTAGGTCCTGAAAATATAAAGATTAAAAAATAATAGACCTTGACTTAAAGTAATGATGAAATTGTGAAGATATTACAGAATATACAAATAAATATGTTCCAAATTGGAGCATGATGAAGACAAAGGAAACCCGTAGATAAGATGAGGAGGAAAAATACTGAATTGAGCTTTTAAGAAAGAGAAAAGTTTTAATATATGGTAATGAAGAAGGAGTATATTTCAGATATAGAAGACTTGTACAGTCTGCAGAGTATAATACTATAATGGAGAAGGTCAGTTGTCCAGTTTTGTCAGTTTATAGAGTAGTGGAGAAGTATTATATGAAATAGTACTGGAAACATAAATTGATGTTCTTTTAGTGCTCCTTTGAGTAGATTCTGTTTTTTATTTTATTTTATTTAAAATTTTTTTATCATATAAGTAATTGGGAGTCATTGAAGGTGAAATTATTCACTCAACCACCTCAGCTCCTTTTCTGTTAGTACAACTCTATGACGATGTCATTTATGATTGCCACCTTTCTTATGTTATCTTTCACTGATCATTACTGTGCCCTATTAAATCCCTTCATAAACCTTTTCCTTTCTATTTGAGTATTTCATATTTGATAGCTTTATAATACCTGAATAATGTTACTAATAAAGAAGGTAGTCCAGAGGAAAATCTGATTACTACTGAGGAATACTTAGTCTCTTCAGTTGGAGTGTTACTAAGCATTTTCAATAGAACAGTGACCTTTAACTTAGGACAGATAGAAGCTTCTTCATTACATTCTCAACTCTGAGGTTGCTTGTCATCTAGATGCAAGAGATGACAGAAAACCTGACTCTCCTTCAAACAAATTCATCCTTTTTTAAAGTCCAATGGATGTCTCCTTAGGGTGATTAGTTTCAGGACAATCATTTTCACCTTCCATATCTCTTAGTATATAGTCAGTGGCAACAGACAAAAGTGTGAATGCAGGTGATAATTGATTATCTTGCTGCTCTCTTCATGTGCAACAGAGACTTCCATTCCTCTCATCCTTTTTAGGGTGAAAAATGATAATTTTTAAAATTTATTTTTGAAGGCTTTCACCTTTTCCTTAGAATACCTCTCTATTTTGGCTTTCACAAAACTTCAACTTTTGCTGAAGTGCCCATGAAGTATACACCTTACAATAGTTATTTACTGTCATCTTTAAAGGGTCTTTGGGGTTTTTGTTTTCTTTTTAAAAATGATTAATTTGACAAATGTAAACAACTGTAAAACTGCAATATACAAAGAAGAGATTTGTAAATGAGATCATGAATAAAGATTTCATACAATTTATCTTTTATAAATGTATAATAAACTTAACATAATAGTACCAACCCTGCCCAATTAATCTCTCTTTCCTGAACTTCTTTCTGTTCTCTTTTGTATATTTTTAAAATGTTTCCTTGAATTTCTTTTCTTTTTTTCATAATATGATTCATATCTTTCTTCTCCCCAACATAAATTAAATAAAAACTCTCTCTTGTGGATCAGGTCAGACAAAGGGTAATCCAATAGACTATGTTTGAGGTTGTAATTAAATAAAATAAGTCAGAGACCATGCAACACAACAAAAATGAGTTTCCTTAACAATAACATAGAAAGGGTAGTAAATACAAATGTTAACATTGATTCAGGATCCCTAACAGGGTTAGAAGAGTGTGATGGCTTGAAGGACAGTAGAATGTCATTTAAGTCTGATGTCATTTACATCCTCTTGGTTTGGCCCTTGTGTGACGTGGGCAACTGGCAAGCCAACTAAACAACTAGACAATCCAAATCTTAAAAACATCTTTCTGGCTTTTAGGGGTAACTAGACCAACCCATGTGTCAAAAACCTATGAGGAAGTCATGAGTGAAGTACTCAGAAAGAATATAAAGGCTCAGAGGTTCACAAGTCAACTATGCAAAAAAGCCTATTTAGTGTATATACTCCTCTAATCCAACAATTATTTACTTTTCTTCTGTTATGTGTAAGATACTGTGCTAGTTTTTAAATTGTTATTTTTTAATGAACAGAATTTTATTTTCTTTCCCTTTCACCTGAGCCACATGAAGTATTTTGTCTCAATTAGTAAGTGGAAGAGACTTAATTTGAACCCAAGTCCCAGCACCCTAGATATTCTATATTAACTCAATAATTTACTTAAGC
Organism: Macrotis lagotis; assembly: GCF_037893015.1. Lineage (NCBI taxonomy): Eukaryota > Metazoa > Chordata > Mammalia > Peramelemorphia > Peramelidae > Macrotis > Macrotis lagotis. Next base: position 100,306,966 of record NC_133666.1, read on the forward strand.
AATACATACTGTAGTTGGTTTAATTAAACCTTCTAGCTTCCTTTTAGTTTTTATTACTTGGACACTAGGGAGATTATTTTGGCAACTCCATGAAGGCTAAAATTCAGAGGAAAGATACTATGCATAGAAACAAATTAAGATAGTAGTATTCAGATGAGAAGTGATAAGAAACTGAACAAGAATAGGGCTTTATTCATGCCATTGCTTGGAGGAAATTCTACCACAGAAAGAAAAACCCTAAGAAAAAAGAGGAGGAAAGTATTCATTTATTATTTATGCACAATTATAACCATAACTCAACCATTAAATAAATTTATGAATCTATATCTAGAGAAAAACAAACATTAACCTTATCTATAAGTGTGTCAGGACCTTCAATAAGTCAGCTTATAATAGCTTAAAAAGAGCTAGAGTCACTGTCTGATTCCCTCAATAATTGAAAATGATAATAAATTGAATTTTTTAAATTCAATGTAAAGCAGAAATGAGGTTAAAAAAGCAAAGTTAAGTTGCCCCTCATCTAGAAAGGAGAAAGTGAAAGAAGGCTTTGGTAATTTATGACAATAAAGAAAATATTGAACTTACTTCTGATTTACAAAACAAAATAAGTTCAGGTTGCCATGGCTAGGAACTCTCCTAAAATTACTGGAGAGAGGAACAAAGGATAATCTATATTAGATGGAATTATATCAAGTCCAGTTACTTTCTCTTTGATCTGATAGATCACCATAATTAATGGTCTGTCATAACAAATGGGAAAACATGGAGATGACTCTTGCACTCAAGGACTTGTTAAAAACACCAGGAAGGAAGGAAACAAAAATATATATAACAAGCTGAGAACTGGGACCCAAAATAACAAACTGTAATTCAGCTGAGAAAGATACAAACTCATATCTCCAAGGATTCATAAACAGATAGAGATATTTAGTGAACAGAAGAAACAGAAAACACTAGTGCTGAAAAAGACCTATGAAAGTTAGTGTAAAATAAATGAGATATGAATTTTCATTGACATGTCAGAACTTAAAAAGAAAATTGTGAAATTTACATTTTTTATTGGGAAACTATATCTTTCTGAAGAAATGGCCATTGAAATCTTAGTACTCTCAGATGCCAATCTATTAAGGAGAAACAAAGGGCTTGCAAAGGACATGATAACTGTTGGCAAATATTTGCAGTAGGTGAACACCAGGAGATGCTTTAGGGTAGTGAAAATATAGCTAAGCAAAATGGAATAATATTAAAGTGAGACCAATTTAGATTGACAGAAAATACTCCCTGAGAGCAAGATCTATTTCATGCACATCAAATAAATTCATTAAAGAAGTAGCAGATCACTCTCTATAGTTGTTTATAAAAGAACTAGAACAGTTTTACTATAGAAAGATCTCTATCTTACTAGGGTATTGAAGTGAATGTTGTTGTTCTTGGCTGAGTAATTCATTTCAATCACATTTATTAGGTATTTTCTAGGTGATAGGCACCTTGCTAGTGCTGGAGATGTAAAAAGAAAAAGAAAACGTACCTGAAGGAACATACATTTTACTGAAGAGAAGCATCATATTGTGAATAGGTAAATGCAAACTATAGACAGCATAAATGTAAAGTTATTTAAGGGTAGGATGTAGAATACCACCTTTGGGTTGATCACTGAGTGGTCTTTTCAAATGAATTGATCCATAAGTATTTTTTTAGGTTTTTGCAAGGCAATGGGGTTAAGTGGCTTGCCCAAGGCCACACAGCTAGGTAATAATTAAGCATCTGAGTCTGGATTTGAACTCAGGTCCACCTGACACCAGGGCCAGTGCTCTATCCATTGCACCATCTAGCTGCCCCCAATCCACAAGTATTAAGTATTCACTATGGTCCAAGCTAGGCACTGGGAACAAAGTGAGAGTAGAGATAACCCTTCCCCTCATGGAGTCTATATTCTATTAGGGAGATTCTACATGATCAAAGAAAATTAATGGTTATATGCAAAATAATTTTGTAATAATGAAGGGAATAACTATTTGGGAATTGGAGATTTTCTGAAGGATGTGTAACTTGTCCTGAATCTTGAATGACACATTGTATTATAAGGGATCAAGGGGAAGAGGAATAGCATTTTGGGCATGGGGTATAGCATAAAACAAAGTCTGGAGTAGAGAGATGGAATATTCTGTATGAGGAATACCAGACAGACTAGTTTGCCTTTGCATAGAGTATATGAGGAGTTCAGATAGGCTGAATTTAAATTGTGCTGGGCTTTAAATGCCAAACAGGAGTATTAATTTTTATCTTACAAAGTAGAGCTCCAATGCTTCTTGAGCAGGAAGTACTTTAACACACATATGAAGTTGAGAATTCAATTTGACCACTATGTGGAGGATGGTTTAGAGAGGGAAGAGACTAAATGCAGGGAGACAAAAAGTTATTGTAATAGTTTAGCCAGCTGAAGATGAGAACCTGGATTTAGGTGAGAACAAGATTTTCGATATGAGGAAAGGAAGTGAAAGGAAGTTAAAGGGTTGAAGATGACTTTCTGGTTTTGAACATGCATAGCTGGCAGCCTTGACAGAAATTGGGTGATTTGAAGAGATAGGTTTAAAGACAAAGATAATGAGTCTGGTCTGGACTTGTTGAGATTGATGGAATAGGTTGAAATAACAGGAGTAGATTGATGGGGGGACCAAGAGTTATATCAAGTCACCCTTAGACAAACCCAGGCCATCCCCAGATCCAACCTTGAGATATCTATTCAAAGAATTTATGTCCCTACCCAAACTTGAACAGAACACAAGGAAAACTCCATGTGGGTGGGGTCTTCAAACAATAAAGCTGGCCAATCTCATTATTAGCAATGTTCTCCAAGAGATTGAATGCCTCTAAATCATTGGTTATTAATAATAATTCCTCTCAGAAATAAGGTCAGATGAGAAGTTTAAGTTATACAAATAAATCTGAGTATCATACATATATATATACATATATATATATGTTAGTGATCCCTAATTAAGATATCAGAGAGAAGTAAAGTAAAGGATCCAGGACAAAGACTTGGGGAATGCCGCCAGTGGTTGTGACCTAGGTGAAGAATCAACAAAGAACACTAAAAAAGGCCTTTCTTTTTCATTTTCCTTTCCATTCAAAAGGAAAATCTGATGAGAGCAGTATCATTAAAGACTTAGAAAATACAGGAGAAGAGGATGACTAACAACATTAGAGGTTGCAAGAAAATAACTAAAGAAAAGGCCATTGGATTTGGAGATTAAGAAGTCTCTGGTAAATTGCAAAGGAGCATTTTTAGTCAAATGATAATCTTCTGTCTTTATCCAGATAATGAAGAATAAGCATTTAAAAAACTTTTTGTAAGTCTGCTGCTTTCTTCACAGAGTCCTGCCATCCCTGGCTTTTTCTACCCCCAAATATGTTCTTCTCTTTTCAGTTCTTTACTCCTTGACAGACAGGTTCTCTACTGTTCTTTACTACCTTTAATATCTCAAATCAGAATTTCCTGCTATTCACCTTTCCATTATAAGGTAAAAATTTACAAACTCCTCTTTTTTGTTAGTTTTAAAGCTAACAAACCTTACTTAATCAACCTCTAGTTCTCCAACATTGCCTTTGATTTATTATAGTTTTTTATCTTCTTATTTAATAATATTGACCAGATAGAGCCCAATCTCCTGCAGCTGAGCAACTTCTTAGTCTTCAAAGCAAACATAATATTTTATGTCATTGGAAGTTTTCTTCATATTTGCATTTAAGTTTTTTAGTACATGAAAGTTCTTTTTCTAACCTCTTCAATCACCAAACTGTTCACAAACTAAAGGGGTATTATTACCTTACATCATATTTAAAAAGCTGTTTACCATTTTGTTTATGTAATGTTTATTTTTTACCCTTTTGGCAGCCACCCTATCTTAGCTGAAAATTATTATTTTTAAACATGGATTGAACTTGTTTTGTTTTATTAAATGGAAATTGCTTTTCTACCCATTTTGACCATCTAATTGTTTCCTTCTTCAAGGAGCATTACCTTACATTCTTCCTAACTTGATTTATTCTTTCTTATTTATGATAATAATGATGATGCACACAATGATAATGTTATGGGGTAATGGAAAGAAGTTTGGACTACATGGAGTTCAATACAATTCATTTTATCATATAATCAGACATACTAAATGTGTGATCTCTCTCTCTCTCTCTCTCTCTCTCTCTCTCACACACACATACCCACATCATTTGAAGCACATCCACGATGGCAGAGTAGAAGGAAGAAATAAAGCCAAAGTCCTCCAGAAAATACTACAGCCTGAATTCTGATTAAGAATTATGAGGGGGAAAAATCACAGTCTGTTTTTCAGTTCAAGTTAGCAAAAAGAGACAGATGGCAAGGTATGCAAACATTGGAGTCTGACTAGGGGAGAACAAGTCAGAATATTCTAGTGAAATGGAACTGAAAGAACCCAGACCTGATGCATATATCAGGGCAAGAAGAGGTCTCATAAACATTTAGGAGAACTTCAGTGTTGTGTAGAAACATGCCAATCAGTTCTATACTGATTTATTATACAGTTCAGATATTTGTACTCAGAGGGCATACTTCAACATAAAATCCCAAGATAGGAAGAAGGAAGAATGAGCAAATAATAAGAAAAGATAATCTCTCTATTATTGATTATAATTGTGAGATGGAAGCTCAAGACTCAAACCCAGAATAAGAGAAAGACCCCAAAACTTTTATAAGCAAAAATCTCAGAGAAAAAGACTATTTGGACAAATGCTCAACCAAAATTCCTGGAAGAGATGAAGTGAGTTTTTTTCTTTATTTATTTTAGCCCATGACAACCTGGGGGTGGAGGTCAGGCTCAGACAGTACAGTTAACTCATGGTACCTTAGGTCTGTGTCATAGCATCCCAACCCAAAACAGTCAGTAAGGTGTTCCTTGCAAACAGTAACTGCTTTAAGAAAGCCTCAGTTCCTTGTTTGGGTCTTTTACACATTAGGTGTCAGAAGTACCAATCCAGTTTATGTAGTTGCTGTGTAATATGTGAGATCCTTGTTCAGCTGTGGAAGAGAAAAGGGGAGGGAGAGTGAGAGGTAGAGGTTTATCAATTTTCTCTCTAATCAGCATCCAGCTGTCTACATTTAGTCTTTCTCAATCCCTCTTTAATTCTACTACCTTGCCTCTATTCATTGTTTACAATTTGCATTTTGTCTCCCCCATTAGATGTAAACTTCTGAAAGGTAGAGACTATAATTTGCCTTTCTTTGTATTCCCAGCTCTTAGTTGGGGAATATTATAGGCATTTAAAAATGTTTATTGACTGTTTAGAAGGAGGATCCTCCTCAGCAGTGGACCTGGTGCCCACTCACCACCCATATCCCGTATGATACAAGAGTAAACATACACACATATACAACAAAAATATGATAGTAACTTTTATTTTTATAATTAACAATGTATATGATTGATATTTATATGGAAATGTTAAATAAGAAGAAAGGGGAAAAAGCTTTGAGGTATAAGCTTAATGGGCATAAATGATGAATTTTTCAGTGACTGTTGTGTTAGGTTGCAACTGTGAAATGGTGGATATTAACCATTGTACCCTGCTTGAAAGTGTGAGGAATATGGGGGTTTAGGGATTTCATAAGAATGTGAAGGGAGAATTCTTAGTTTACATTACAAAGACTGGGGTCTGTCTGTATTGTTGCCTCTGGGCAGATATTTGAGTTGAGACAGAAGACAATCTGATCAAAACCTAAGATCAGACCAGGTCTGGCCCAACTAGTTCTGAGCTAACCTAGGGTATTCTTCCTTCTCCTTTGCCCATGCTCAAGGAGGTGACTGTTCTTGTTTATTAGTATAATGAGCAGGGTGGGAAAAACAAATGTAAGGGGACAAATTGTATCAATTAGATTTGTGACCCCTGCCAATGATTGGCATTATGGGGCAGCAACAAAGCCTTTCAAAGTGCATATAACACCTAGCATTTCTGGATTTCAGGGCTCCTCTCCCCTTATTAAGATGTTAATAAAAAAATTTTTATCACACTGGACTAAGTATTCATGAGCCATTTATAACAAAAGTATAACCAGAAGACCTTAATATGTTGACATAACATTTTAGAACTTTTGATTTTGTTCTATTTAGTTTGAAACCTGTTAAAATTGTTTATGCTGCTGAGTTAAAAATATGAGTCCATGAGGATGCCAAGATCTACTTGTAAGAAATACTGTCATACAGAACCATATTTTATAATCATCTATATATGAATTGCTTGGAAAAGTTGAAAAGAATGGTCTTATTGTTAGGAACCTTTTGATGTTGTTTCTTCCCCATTGACTAGGAAAGTTTTCTTCCATCAGATCATGGACTTGAATAATATACCCTTTGAATACTGTGAAGTTCTATTGAATGAAATAGCCTTTCCAAAAATATCTATAATATTTAGTTGAATACAAAAATAAAGCTAAGAAAATCTTGTCCCCTTATGCCTAGAAGATTATAGCCATTGGCTATTTGAGTTCAGTTCTGCCTATTTGGAATAATTGTCCAGACTCAGGAAAGCAACGGTGGAACTAAAACAAAATTATTAAAAGAAGTTATAACACATAGGATGGGATAGGTGGGGGAGGGGAGAGAGAGAGAGAGAAAGAGAGAGAGAGAGAGAGAGAGAGAGAGAGAGAGAGAGAGAGAGAGAGAGAGAGGCAGTCAGACAGTCAAGCAGTATTGCCTGTGACTGTGATCCTGATCAGGATTCCAACCCAGGTTTTTATGTCTTGCCGCTCATCCGGAGGGCAAAAGGTAGAACTCCCTTTCCCTTACAACACTCAGAATTAGAAGCCTAAGATCAGGATACAAATTTTACATTAAGAATGGGGATCTCCACTCAATTTGACAAGATTATCAGCCTTTAAGATTACAATTTTTGTTTCTCTATATTTTTTCTATGGTAGTCAATTTGCATCTCCACCTAATTTCTACATACACAATTCTCTTCATCTTTCCCCTGCATCACTATGACTGGAACCAAGCCTAACAGAAAAGTTCCAATTCTGTTATAGCCAAGTCTCTTCTTTCATTCACAGTAAAATCTTCTAACTGTGGAGATATACAAACTATTGACACCCCAAAATATTTTCATGCATCTTAGTTTCATGAGACATTTTTGAGTTCATGATAATGGTAATAGAAGGATAGAAAAACCCAATGTGTTGTTTTTGTTGTTTTTTCATTTGTTTTTACTACTTTGAATTTGTAGTTGCCTACATGCTATTTGGGATGGGTAGATGGTACAGTGATTAAAGAAATTAACCTAGAGTACAGAAGACTTGTGTTCAAATGTTCAAAACTCAGACAATTACTAATTGTATACCCCGAGAAAGTCATTTAACTCTTTTTGCCTCCATTTCATTAACTAATATCTGAAATGAACTGGAGAATGAACAGTATATTGCTAAGAAAATACCAAATGGGTCACAGAAGTCAGACATGACTAAACAACAAACAATGTTAATTTTGGGAGCTATCCCATCCCAGCTAACTAAAAGTATTAGAATACTTTGTTCAAGGGGTTGGTGGGTTAACATATACTGTAAATTATAGCAGATGAATTGAAAAAGAAGAAATATTAATCCAAAGATTTTCAATGATATCCCCTGACATAAATGAACAGAAAAATCAGAGAAAAGATTTAAATAGATATAATTCCAAAGAAAAAAATACCTTTTTTTTTCCTTCTTCATTTTTTTGTCTACCATATTAGGAGCCACAGAATTAGACCTGGCAGTGAAGCCAGGCAGTGGAACTATATAACTCCTAACTCCCCAACTAAGCAGACAGCATTTAATTTCAATATTTATTTCTCAGTTAGATGAGACGTAGGACAGATCTAAGTTTAACCAAGTACAGAGTAGGTATATTAGGACTATCAACAGCTCTGTCTTGGAGAGTTAAAATTTAATTAGGGCGTCCCCCAAAATGAAAAAAAAATCAAGCAAGATCCCCAAGAAATACCATGAGGAGTGAGAGATCTCTGAACTTGGATAAGAACATTATGAATCCTGAATAAGTGGATTCTCTTAAGGCCTAACTTTAGTTATAGACTTGTAATAAAATTTTTCATCTGTTTTCTATGAATCTGCTTAGAATGCTGTAGCACACTATTGACCTGATATATTGTGTTTCAACCTGGAATGGAGCTTTGGGTAATGCATTAATAACAATGATCAAGCCTAAGCCCACTAGTGACCTGAATCAAGGAGTGGAATGCCATCAGCTATGACTAACCCTATACATAGCAATTACAGGAAAGGAAATGAACACTATTGTAAACAGAATTTTACAGTGGAAAACCTAGTTTATTACAGAATTCAAACCACAAGAATTGACACTGATCAATAGTTGTATACAGACACCCAGAACATAAAGACTTTTTTTTTTCTTTCATGTATGCTGGAGGACTTTGTGCTAGTGAAAGTGGTTGACAGTCTCAAGGAGACACACAGTAACACCCATCATCAGAGATTATGGGTTTTTCAAACCTGATAGGGTTTCCAGGATCAGAAACCCACCAGCATTCTTGATTCCTTTGTAATAATTTGTATCCTTACAAGCTAAGTAAACCTCCTTTTCTATCCTTTGCTGGTCAGCTACCTATATTCCTTCAGTATCTGGGTTTATGATTGTTTACTCAGATACCTATAGTAGGTATCTGTAAAAGTATATATATATATATACATATATATATGAGCTATAACAGCTTTTAAGGAACCTAGAAATTCCAAAACAGAAAATGAAGAGGGGATGCATTATAGGCATGGAGATGGGATATGGCATATTGTTTGCATTTATTTATTTATTTGTTTGTTTGTTTTTTGCAAGGCAATGGGATTAAGTGGCTTGCCCAAGGTCACACAGCTAGGTAATTATTAAGTGACTGAGGCCAGATTTGAACTCAGGTACTCCTGACTCCAGGGTTGGTGCTCTATTCACTGCACCACCTAGCCGCCCCTATTGTTTGTATTTAAACTAAAGAAAGTCAGTTTAGCTTGATCCCATCCAGTGACAATTTAAGATATACATTATTAATCACAATGATTTAACTCTCTGAGAATTCCACTAGGAGGGGAAGGGATCACACACAAAAAAATTCCCCTCCAATATTAGTTATCTTTTTAAAAATAAATTGAACTAATCAACTCCTTATTCTTAAATATTAAGATCATAGATTTTAAGCTAAAAATATTAGAGGCCTTTTAAGCCATATTTCTCTTTATTTTTAAATTTTCATTTATTGGTGAGGAAATTGGGGCCTAGAGAAAGTATGATTTACAGAAGTGCACACCAGTATATGGTGATAAATCTGGGATTTAAATTCTGTTTCTTAGACTCCAAATGTCATACTTCATATCCTTTTGTTTTATTTTAATTTGCCTATTAAATGGCAAGAGTAGGGGAAAAGAGTTGAAATATTTAATAAATTCAAGCATCATGAGTCAAAAAAATTTAAAAATCTCTGAAATCATTAGCTAATTATTAATTTTTTGCTTTCCCTTATACCAGGTTAGCTTAACCTGAGAATTCTCCTTAGATTTTTCAGCATACTTAAATTAATGCTTAGATATTTTGAATAACTTAAAAATATAAATGTTCATACCAGCTCTGTGACATTTTATTTGATAGAAAATGAATCACATTGCCTATATAAGTGAATATAAGGCATTTATTGGTAAATTATGCTCTAAGTTTCAGGGAAATGATTTTATACTCATGCATTTACTATATTCAATCACTAATAACACTAGAAATGCTTATTCAACCAGTGAACATTTACATGGAGAATGGAGCAAGTAAGCAAGACTTTGTCACTTGCCTGATTAAAGGAATTGATTTGACTCTAGCAAGAGTGACTTTAATTAGCTGTGCAAATGTCATTAATTCCAATTAATCTTCTCACACTGTCAAGACAAAAATCCAAAGTGAAGATAAATTGCAGTAAATCAATATAACTCCTGTTTCTACCAGGAACAAATGCTTGTGAAAAGATGAATGTCATTAATAGGTGTCTGCATCAAGAAGTATTTAACAAGACAGTAATTCAATGTACCAACCTCTAGATGATTCTTTATAGTATGCTTATATATCTCTTTAATTGCTTTGAATTTGAAGGAAATCATTTAAATCAGAGGTCTTGGGAATTATTCCTAATCCCTTTATAAAAGCTAAATGCCAAATAATGGGCTTTTTTTCCTGAAGAAAGTCTAACAATTAAGATGTATTGGGGGATATATGCACTGCTTTATCTTAAACTATTTAAATTGGGAATTTTTAACCTGGGTTCTATGGTCCTCAAAAGGGACTATTGATAAATTTCAAAGGAGATATCCATAAATACAGATGAAGGAGAACAACAATTTTATTTGCATTATTCTATGGCTGAAATTAGGCATTCCCTTCAATTATTCATTAAAAAAGTTTAAAACCTCTGGGTTAGATGTAAGGGATTGGTGTGTGGGAGTACTGTAAACTTTCATCACCTGGTGTCCTTGAGCATCAGAGCTTTACTGGTTCATTGGAGAGTGCCACAGGAGTGGGAGTGGACTATGGACTGGGGAGGATATTTAAGCACTTTTACTTGGCTTAATAAATGGAGAACTTAAAGAACTTTCCATCCTTGTCTCCCACATCTTCAACATTTGCCGCAGTAAGGATGAGCCAGCCCACAGGGACATAACAAGTGGTACCTGAACAAGGACACAAAATCTGATCGGAATCCAGTACAACAACCAGCAGATACAAGAAAGGAAAAATCTCAGGTGACATCCCAGAGCAAAAGACTTCAGAGAAGGTTTCAAGTTAGTTGTTATCTATAAGCAAAATAAATATTCAGCATTGAGGAGCCAGCGAAAGTAAGAAGAAACAAATAAGTATTCAGCATTGAAGAGCCAGGGAAAGTAAGAAGAAACAAATAAGTATTCAGCATTGAAGAGCCAGCAAAAGTAAGAAGCAACAAATAAGTATTCAGCATTGAGGAGCCAGCAGGAAGTGTAGTCTCTAAGGCAGTGCTGCAGAGGGATGGAGCTTCTTCCTCAGCAGGAGTCCACTGCCCGAGCACAAGCACCATGAATGGGTTACAGGGGACCTGCTGGCTATTCTGTTTGGCCACCACTGCCTGCCTGGCTGTACCATGTATGCTACGCATGACCCAAACCCCTAAATCTACCGCCAACTTCAGAGACTCCTTGTCGGTGCCGCCAACCCTGATGCTGACCCTGACACGGATGCCTGCGACAAATTCCACTCCAGAAGCCACAATGAATTTCACGTTTCAACCTACAGCCAAGCACGCCATGACTGTTGCCCCAGCACCAAAAATATGTGAAGGACATACTCACTGTACTTCCTGTGTTGAGAGCAAAAATGTCACATACTATTGGACAGTTTGTAATGGTGTTGACTTCTGTTCAGAAAATGCAACAACTCCAAACTGTACTGTTGTTAATAACTCACTGAATTGTTTAGTGGAACTTACTAACACTCTATCTGCAACTAATTTTACAGCTAAACATTCACTTTTAGTCTCAACCATCCAAGCTACCACCACAGTTGTCACAACAGGTGCATTCCCTCCCAAACTTTTAAGAAAGTTTGAAACTCAAACCTATGTCTCAAAAAGCTTATTTTAGAAATCAAGGGACACACATGCCTTCTTCCTGGTTTGGGAGGAGAGGGGGATTGGGCAATGCCTATGTTTTTCTTAGGCTATTGACTGGAAAACTTCATGGTCAATTAAGAAAAAAGAAAAAAGGGGAAGAAGTTCATTTCCTGAGACTGGGCAATTCAGATTTCATCTTTTGAATTAAGTCTGTGCTTATGGCTAGTAATATATATTGGTTCCATAAGTTATTTTCCTTTACCAATCTTAATTGGTGTGTTATGTGTGTATATGTGTATTAATTATCAATAGGAGGTTTTCACATTTTTTTACTGGCCAGGATATCAATCTCAGCTTGATAAATGTGTTTAAAGAGAGTTATTTCTGCTGTGTGTGTGTGTGTATGTGTGTGTGTGTGTGTGTGTGTGTGTGTGTGTGTGTAATTCAGAAGGAAATTATATTGGGATAAATTGTATTTCTAGGAATTTTGAATATTGAATCAATGATTTCTTTTGAGAAAGAGATAGTTGTACTATCTGATCTATTTTGATGTTAAATTGATATAATTGTCAAACAGTTACTTACGTTATATATTCTTTGTCTCATCTATCATCACACATTTATAGTAAGGGAAATACCACAAATCATGAACATTTTCTGGGATAAATCTGAGAATTCATGAATAATATAATGATGGAAATATTATTTTGTAAAATTTAATAACACATTAATTGACTTGCATACTTAGTTGTTTTTACTATTGTTTAATTTACATTTGTTTATACTATTTTTGAGCTTTTGTTTACAACTTACGTGGCATCCATTATATAATTGAATTAGGGAATTTCGTTTCAAAAAACAAAAACGGGGATTTGTAAGGGACTGTTGTGTATGGGAGTACTGTAAACTTTTATCACCTGGTGCCCACTAGCACCCGAGCATTGTTTAACTGGTTGATCCGAGAGTGACATTTTAGTGGGAGTGGACCAGGGACTGGTCCATATCTAAGCACTTGTATTTGGTTTAATAAATGAAGAATTTGAAGAACTTTCCATCCTTGTCTCCTGCCTCTTCAACACTTGCCTGTGTAAGGATAAGCCAGCCAGCAGGAACATAACAGTTAGATATACTAGTTTTAGCTAAGAAGAGTGAATTTATAGAAGAAAAAGTTACCTGTGAAATATTCCTTTTCACTTTCATATGAGGAAAGATTTTCTGTTCTTTTTTTTCTTGCTTTCCTTTCCTTCCTTTCCTTCTTTCATTCCATTTATTTATCAGACTTTTTAAAAATGCCAATCACATATTTAAAAAATGGCATTCAAGCTTAAAACTATTTATTTTATACATATTTGACTAAGTATCTTTAAATGAATTATCCCCCAAAATAAGATTATATATTTTACTTTATATTTACAGTTTTGAAAATATTTTTACCAAATGACAAAAATTTTAACTAAATTACTTTTTTGAAGATTTGTTCCTGTGGTTTGAAATATTCTCCTTGGTATTTTACTGGCTATTCTCATGAAAAGGCACTTCAGGCTTTTCATAAGTCAGGGCCTCATTTTTCGTGGTAGCAAAATGAGATGACCTAAGTTGAACTCTAAGGCCTTTTCATTTCTAAATCTATGATCCTTAAATTAACTCAAACTATTCTTTAATTAAAACATTACTGATACCTATTGTTATTACAGAATTTATATTTATAAATAGATCTGTCTTCTTTCTTCTCTGTAAGAACTTCTATTTGCAATCAAAATAGTTAAAAAGCAAGAAAAATCAAAAAGGAAATAAGCATTTATTAAGTATCTGTACTAGTCACTGTACTAAGCACTTTATAAATATTATCTCATTAGATCCTTACAGCAACCTTGATCCCATTGTACAGGTGAGAAACTGAGGTAAACAGGTTAAATGACCTACCCAAGGTTTCACAAGTGTCTGAGACTGGATTTATACTTAGTTCTTCCTTACTCCAAGACCAGTAATCTCCCTCCACTGTATTTCTAATTAAAACCATTAAAGGTGGGGGGAAAAGAGAAAAGAAAAAAGAAGGGGGAAAAAGAAACAAAAGTAACTATCATAAAAGCTAGGTGGTAAAGTTGATGAAGCACCAAGGAAAACGAGTTCAAACACTGCCTCAGATACTTTCTCTCAGAGTTTGACCTAAGGGCTAGTCACTTATCCTCAGTTTTCTCATCTATTATTTGGGAATAACAATAGCCCTTTGCTTTTCAAGGTTGTTTAATGGCTGAACTTATTGTAAAGCTCTTAGCCCATTTTAGGGCTCATAGTAAGGTGCTTCCTGGCTCATGTAAGTAATATATATATATATATATATATTAATATTAATTCTTATTGTCTGACAGTTATGTTACATTCCACTGTATTCCACACTCACAATCCCTATAAAGAAAAGAGAGAGCTACATTTTATCCTTTTATTTACATTCATTTACATTTTGCATTTGCATCATATTTGCATTCACTGAGTATGTTTTCTTGATTTTGCCTATTTTATTCTTCATCAGTTTATATCTCCCCATACTTTTTCTGAATTCTCTGAATTCATAGATTTTTCTCCATGTAATAACAAAATTCTATTAGTTCCACAAACCTCAATTTGTTTAATCTCTTCCCATTAATGGATACTGATTTTTTTCCCTCTTCTTTGGAATCACACAAATAATGCTGTCATGTATGACTTATGGATGTGTTCTTCATTCTGTCTTTGATCTCTGTAGCTATGTGACTAGAAATGGGATCTCTGAGTATGCATATTTTAGCCTCCTTTGGGGGGGAACAGTACCAAATTATTTTCCAGAACAGCCAGACCAATTCACCACTCCACCAAAAATGATTTATTGTTCTTATTAGATATATGAAAATTATTAAAATTTCATAAAGAGGGATGGTAGATTAATGAAGATGAAAGTAGAGTGAGAGGACCTGAGCTTCAATCCTGCCAGTGCCACCAACTATCTAAGGTAACCTTGAACAGGTAATTTAACATCTCTGATCTTCCATTTCACCATCTGTAAACTAAAGGGGTTGGACTTTTCCATGCAGTTGGTGCCTTAGAATTATAAATCTCTAATCCTAGTATAAGTACTCTATAGATACATAGTGTATACATGAGTGTGACTAGATAGGTTACTACATTATTTTACAATATAAAGAAATACATTTTCTCTAAACTGTCCAATATAGACAAGGTTTTGCTGGCAAATGTTTAACAACTGACTCTCTGAAAGAAAAATTCAAATATAACACTCATTTAAATTTAATATGCTTTATTAAGATTTTTTCCAATCACCTTCTTAAGACTAAACAATCAACAAAACAATAAATCAAATTCTGATTTGCAGCATTACTCATACTGACAATCAAACACTCCTCTTTTAAGAGTCAGTATAAGTTGACTCTAGCATACCTCTGATTATCAGTGTTACACATGACTTCTTGACCATGTGTGCATGTCTGATTTCTCAAGGGGAATTATGGAGTTAAAGACCAAGACAGAAAAAGAGCATTGAATGATTAAAGTCAGAGGACTACAGGATACTGTACAATTTCTTAAAACTTAGTCTTCAGAGAATGAAAAATACTTAACTGCCCTTGAGAATCAGGGAACTATTCTTTTGTCAAAGCAGGTGTGATGCTAGTGCTCTGCCATAAAGCATGCTTGGACTAACTGTCACATAAAATAAACCATGCCAGGTGGGATATTAGATTATTTTCTACTCATTCTTATACATATGCAGATCACATAAAGCTGTATATTCATGGAGGCAGTCTTATAAATCAACTGAGATTTTTATTACTTTATTTGAAAATCATTTTCTTCCCTCTCCATATCACCTTGCACTAAATATATAACAATATTTAGTAGCTAGCAAGTCTTTGCTAAAGTCCTATTCTTATCTTTTATAGAAGTGACCTGATATTCTTGAAGGCTATGTGAACAGAATGTGAACTCTGCTAGGTCATATAAGAGAGGGAGAATAGTGAAATAAAGTAGTTTCTAAGCCTTATGTTGTAATGACTACTTTTTGTACAAAAAAAGCCAAAATATTGTTACCCACTACTTTCCATAAAAATGATCCATCCAAATAATTTTCCTGGCTCATTTTATTCAAATTAAAAATAAGAATTTATTACAATTTTTATAACAACTGAAACAACAGCATGTAATATAAATAATATAATTTGAAAGGTGTTTATTGATATACTCTATTGCTTTTATATTTCTATAAGGTGGGCACATGCAAGCTTTGCTGACCAGTAGGTTGCATGTATCCACATGGATCTTTTTGCTGCTTGATGGATCTGTCTAGATTTGATTTGCCCAAAGGCATCAGGCAATGATATCTCTAGATTCTCTTCCACCTACTTTTCTCCAAGAGAGACTTTGATTTTTTTTCCAGGAGGCAAAGCAGATGGATGGGACCAGAGTGTGACCATTCTGACTTCCTCAGGGAGAAGAGAAACACATACCCAAATTAACAGGTATGTAGATAGATAGATAGATAGATAGATAGATAGATAGATAGATAGATAGATAGATATGTAAAATCTGAAACTTAGCTTAAATGTGTAAAAATATATTTCTCCCATATGGAAGGTATTTAGGGCAGCAGATTACAGATGTAGACATTGAGATAGATGTTAGATGGATAGATAGATAGGTAGATAAATAGATATCCTTCCTAAATATTGTTATTATATGGTTTATAGGTACAAGCTGAGCTTATTTTTAACATTCAATATGGTGTGACCCAAACTACATATCTTTTCATCAAATGTCAATTCCAAAATGAGCACACATAGGAAACAGCAATAAAACCATTTAATCAATTCATTAGCAAAAAGAAATCAGAATGAATAGAAATAAGAAAGAAATAAGGTATAGAAATGAGAATACAAAAAAGACATGTGTTCACACATATATACATATAGCGTATACAGGGTAAACTCTCCCATTGGGACAATATAACTCAACCAAGAGAAAGAATACAAGATATTGTTAATCAAGGAGAAATTACTAACATTTCCATGGTGTTGAAGTGGGGATAGGGATATGATGAAGATATTGCTTTCATTATATGATAGCTTCTTCCCAGAGTCTTTGCTTCTGTATTTCTTTTTCCTAAAATGGTCTCTTGGTATATATACAAGTTTCACCTGCTTTAGAGGAATTTCTTTTTAAATAAGTTGTTTTTTATCTGGAACAATGGGATATTATTTCATTTAATGAACATTAGAAACAATAAAATTGAGACATGTATAAGGTTAAAATAGTTGAGTAACTTCAGTTCTGAAAATGTTTTGGGGGGGAGAGAGTTTATTATATCACATTATCCAAAATTGATGAAATTGGGAAATGTACAAGTTATCATTATACTTTGACTTTCATATAAAAAACATCAAGGCAGCTAGGTTGTGCAGTGGTTAGAGCACTGACTCTGGAGTTAGGAGAACCTGAGTTCAAATCCCGTCTCTGGCACTTAATAATTACCTAGCTGTGAGACCTTGAGTAAGTCACTTAATCCCCATTGCCTTGCAAAAACCAAAAAATAAAACAAAACCTCTCTGATTTCATGTTTATATTCTTCTTCAAATGCAACAATCTATTAGCTCTATGCATAATTCATGTGTAACATTTGCTTATGCAAACTGACAGTGATTGATGCATAGATCTATGCACCTAAGTTGACATTTAACACACATCAATTCAAATTTAACTATTTTTTAAATGCATTTTAAAGAAATGACTGTGTTACACCTACTATTCATTGGAGTTGTCAAATACTTTAGTGTCAAAGTCAGGATTCAAAATTAGAAAGCTCCTGCCCTCCAGTGTTATTAGAATATTAATCTCCTTATTGTTGACTTTTATTAGGATTATTTTAAGTGAAACAAGGAAAAGTGAATTTATTTGTTAGCTGTAAAAAATATATCCATTAATTTTGGCCATTGTTTTGTCTCCCCTAGAGTAGCTTATGGTTTAGAAATCTCCAATAAAATGAGAAGGGGAGACATAGAACTGAATCTTGTCTTTGAAACATACCTGTATGATCATTTGGTTATTCAAAGTCTCTGAGGTTCAGTTTCCATATCTATAAAATTGAGAGAATAACACTTTCCCTAATTACTCCCCACATAAACTGTAAATTTTAAAACAATATGGTGTGACCCCTCTGTAGCTTTTTTCCAATCCATAATCACAAATTGGATCTATAAGCAGTGATTATTCCACAGGCTTTTTATTCTATGGATCTAGCTCCTAGAACTATAGCTAATAGTATTTTTCCTCTTCTAGTCTGTCCCTAGTGAGATGACATAATAAACCCATTAACTACAAATAATACCCTATATATTCCTGAGTCACTGTCTCTCACAACTACATTCAGCATTATAGGAGTGGGTACACAAGAAGATTACAGTGGTCAAGATAGACACATAAAAAATATGTGGTCAAGGCAACTCACATCTTTGTCAATGGTAGAGTCACAATGTCCTTTCTTTTCTTGTGATGTCCTCATACTTTTTCCCTTGGATAATCATATGTGCTCCCTGAATCTCCTTTTTGTAGTTCAGTTTTTGACTGTCAGTGATAAGTTCCTCTTGAATATCTAATTATTCTCTTCTCTACAGTGAAATCTGTATAGACATTCTAATGAAAAGCATATATAAACATAATTCTTCATAGTGAAATGAAGCTGTTATATATATATGCATATATATTATATATGCTATGTTTTATATATTTGCATAAATACACAAATACATGTACATATACAAGTGTATAAATGTATGTTTATAAATGTATGTATATATGGCTAGATTGATCAGAAATGACGAATGTTCATTTAAGCTCCAAAGCACTCAGCTTAAATCACAAAGCACTAGACACACCTTATATAATGATTGTGAAACTTTGGAGAATTTGTGGGATTAAGTAAAGAATAGAGATGGTGTTGTATAATCTATATTGATAAAAACAGAAAACATGAACAATTTGATTTTGATCAAATCTATTCTCTTCATTAATTTTCTATTAAGTTAAGGTAATCTATTTCAATTTCAATGTTTTAATTCTTAATTAAAATTTTTCTCTGATGCCTCTTTGTAATGTGGAAGTGAGAATGGACTTTGGCAGGCTAAATCATACAAATACAAATATGGCATATTCTACCAAAAAAGATCTCAAAACACTGGTCTGAGGGACTATATGTGTCACACAAAGATTAGCCTTAATGGAATGATGAATAGAAGTTGCACCTGGAGTCAGGAAGTCTTGAGTTCAAATTTAGCTTTAGATATTACTAACCATGTAACCCTGATCAAGTCACTTAACCTTTATCTGCCTCAGTGTCCTCATTTGCAAAATAGGGATAAGTAATTGAAAGAAGTAAAAGAAAGAATTGTAATTTCATTACAGTTCATTTTCTATAAGTTTTTAGTTAAAGTCTGTGAGTTACTTTTGGGTGCTGGATAAAGTGAGTTTCATGATCCAGGAACTACATATATCCCCGCAGCATAAATTATTACTAAATTTCAGTGGGAATACTGACATATGATCAGAATTCATATTTATTACATAAGAGGTATCTATAATTAGTATCTGTAATTAGTCTTTGCTAATCTTTCCCGAATCTGAGTACAACAGAAGAGGAATTATTGATTTACTCATACTATGATGTTGTATCAAATGCGAGTTGCTCTGCCTAGTACCTCTACTTTTATAAATGATCTGCATCACATTCTTTTAAGAAGGAAAAATACTAAAAACCAAATTCATAAAAATTACATCACAACAATTAATATTCCTTTATAGGAAAAGCAAATCTTTATTTTTATCTACTCAATCTCTTGATTGTCTTTCTGTACCTTTGCATTTATCAGTCTCACAAAGAAAATCCTTTATTGATGGTTGAGGGGTCTTACAGGCAATTTAATCTTTTAATATATTCTAAAGAACTTTAAATTTTATTTACCTGCATATATATATATATATATATATATATATATATTTTTTTTTTTCCTCTGAAGCAAACATATTTCCCTTGGTCATGCTCAGGGATTACCTATATACCAGGTACTCAAAAGCCCTGAATTAAACTGTCAGGTCATAGCTAAATTCTTACTCAAAAACAGTCAGTATTTTGACCCATCTTAAATTTCCAAGTGTTTTTCTTTCTCTGCCCTATGTGGAAATCGTAATAATGGCAGACAAAACAAACTATTATGTCCAAAATACTATAATCTCTCTGATGTGAGTATTCTCTCTGATAAAAGGACACAAGCACTTTATGCCTATTCATTCCATGTAATTTTTTTAAAAAAATTTCCTATAGTGGAATCTTCACAGTGATACTACTCAGAGAGCTGGTGCTTCCTCCAATACTGTGCATTACACAGATATCAAGTAAGCATGCAAGCTGTTCCTCACTCTTCATACATGATTGGCTCATAATTTACTGTGAACCTCACTTTTTTCCTTCTCTTGCATCAGAATTATAATTTCATTAGTGAAGGGAGCTCTGAGTGACAAAACTCCTTCTATCAATGCATATTGACCCTACTTTGCAGAAAGGTCCTGGAGGACACTAAGTGGTTAATTGACTTATCAAGTTTACACTATCAGTATGCCAGAAGTGAGATTTCTGACCCAAAATCTTCCAGACCAAAAGGTTGGTCTTTTATTCAGTACTTCATTCTGGGTTTTGTGATTTGTTTGTTCATTTTTAGTGTTTTCCAAGCAGTCTTTCCTATCTCAATATCTTTGCTTATAACTTATATTCTCTCCATTCTTTTTTTTAAAGATTTATTTATTTTGAGTTTTATAATTTTTCCCTATTCTTGCTCTCCTACCCCCACCCCCCATAGAAAGCAGTCTGTTAGTCTTTAGATTGATTCCATGGTATACATTGATCTAAGTTGAAATGTGATGAGAGAGAAGTCATATCCTTAAAGAAGAAAAATGAATTATAAGAAATCGCAAAATTGCATAATAAGATGATTTTTTCCCCAAAATTGAGGGTAATAGACTTTGGTCTTTGTTCAAACTCCACAATTCTTTTTCCTGGATATAAATGGTATTCTCTATCACAGATAGCCCAAAATTGTCCCTAATTGTTGCACTAATGGAAAGAGCAAGTCCATCAAAGTTGATCATCACCCCTATGTTCTCTCCATCCTTTAAGGCCTAAATCAATCAAGCAACAAGTCTTTAGTAAGTAGCTACTGTATTCAAGAACTGTAGCAGGAGTTGAGAATACAAATACAAAGAATGAAAAAAAAATTCCCACTTAAAAGAAGTTTACAGTTTAACAAAGGGATAGAATGGGGTCTGGAACTTTTCTTTTTTTAATTTGATACCTATATTTCAATGTGAGTGGTTTCTAATTCCATATATTTATTACATGCATTTAAAAACATTATTCTGAGAAGGGAAAAATAGGTTTCATCAGATTTTTTTGTGTCCATGATACAGAAAAAGGTTAAAAACCCCTAAAAGAAGCATATACAGAATAAATATAAAGAGAAAAATATGAATAAATACAAGTTTATTAGTGAGGGAGGACACTAGTAGTAGGGAATGGGGTATGAGGAAAAGATTCTTGTAGAAGATGGTGTTTGGACATTATCTTGGGAGAAGAGAGGAAGTCTGTGAATTGAGGGTAAAGAATGAATGTATTTTAGGCTTGGCATCATCCAATACAAAGACATAGAGATAAAGATGAAAAATGTTTTGCTTGGCTGAAACATAGAAAGCAGCAAGGGGAGTTATGTACAATGAGAGAGGACAACTCTAGGAACTAACTTATCTCCAGCCTTCTAGTAATTTTGGCCTCCATTGAACTTCTTCTTGTAGTGCTGATCTGTCTGACATTGAGCTGACAATCTCATGTTGCTTTTTTAAACTATTTCATGTATGGATATTTCACTTCCCCATTGAGATTGTAAGCGTTTTGATAATAGGGATGGGACCACACTTTCTTCACATCTCTTAGATTAGTGCCTTGAAAATAAAGTGGGGGGTGATCTTTATAAATTTCTAAATTTTTTTTGTTTGATTGTTGTTCACAGGAAGGGATGCAGGAAGTTCTACATTTGGGTTTTTAATTTTAAAGAATATTCTGATGCTCTTTAAATTGATCCTTTTTTTCTACTTCATCTCTGTTGTAAAGCTGGCTCTATGTTTGCTGTGATTTTTGTGAAGGAACATTAATACTTCACTTTTACTTCAGGTAAATAAAGTCCCCCCCTCAAAATAATTACTGTAGCCCTACTTTTTCCACTGCTACAAAAGGAGTACCAGTATTGATTTTAGAATGAACAAATTTATAGTTCTTTTTCTGTGGAATGAAATATTCTGCTACTGCCAAAAACGCTAAGTATTTTTTCCACATTTAGATTCAGGTGCTCTAGTTTCTAGTCTTAATTCTGTTACTTATTGAATGACCTAGTGATTATTTTATTTGTTCTCTCAATTTCATCAGGTTGATGTGGAGGGAAAAATCTTTATGTATTTTAATATTTTATATGTAGGCTAATATGGAAATATATTTTCCAAAGCTTTGTTATTTTAAAAAATATTATAAACTACATATAATGTTCATTTTCAACAATGACTTTTTTTGCAAGGTTTTGAGTTACACATTTTTCTCCTTTCCTCCCTTCCTCCCCCTCCCCCTGCCAGAAAGCAATCCAATATGGACTATGCTAAACATAACTCCATATTAATCATGTTGTGAAAGAAGAATCAAATCAAAATATATTCTACAAAACTTTCAATAAAAAGCATAACACAAAAAAACTTCTTTTTTAGATTTTTTTTTTTGGCAATGCAATGGGATTAAGTGGCTTGCCCAAGGCCACACAGCTACGTAATTATTAAGTGTCTGAGACCGGATTTGAACCTAGGTCCTCCTGAACCCAGTGTTGGTGTTCTATCCACTACACCACCTAGCCACCCTCATAAGACAACTTTTAAAAAAAACTGAAGATAGTCTGCATTTTAAACTCCACAGTTCCTTCTCTGGCTATGGATAGTATTTTTCGTCATTGTCTTTTAGAATTGTCTTTAATTATTGTACTGTTGAAATGAACGTCTATCATAGTTGATTATCATCCAGTGTATTCTAAGTGTCTGTTTCCTGCTTAATTCACTTAGTAACAGTTCATATAAGTTTTTCCAGGTTTTCTAAAGTTCTGTCCGTCATGATTTCTGATAGAACAATAGTGTTAGATCATATTCATATTCCATGTGATGGGCATCCTCTCATTTGTTTTACCACTACAAAAAGAGTTGCTATAAATATTTTTGTACATGTGAGTTATTTACACTCTTTTATGATCTATTTGGGATACAGACATAGTAGTGGATCAGAGTATTCATAGTTTTATTGCCCTTCCAAACTGCTCTCCAGAAAGGTTGGATAAGTTCACAATTGCACCAACAATGAATTAGTTTCCCAGTTTTCCCATATCTCCTTCAACATTGATCACTTTACTTTTATAGTCTAATTGACAAATCTGACAGGTATGAGTTGGTACTTTAGAGTTGTTTTAATTTGCATTTCTCTGAGCAATAATGATTTAGAGCATTTTTACATATGACAGTAGATAGTTTTAATTTCTTCATCTGACAATTGTCTTGACCATTTATCAATTTGGGAATGACTTGTATTCTTATCAATTTAACTTAGTTCTCTATATGTTTTAGAAATGAGTCTTTTGTCAGAAATACTAGTTATAAAAATTATTTCCCAATGTACTGCATTCCTTTATATATATATATATATATATATATATATATATAATTTTTTATACAAATGATTTTTAGACATTACTAGAATATTCTTGTTTAAGAGTAAACATAATACTCATCCCCCCCCAAAAAAAAAATATAGACCCTCATGAGCAATAAAGTAAAGGAAAGAGGAAAAAAATAAAAATAAAAAAATGTGCTTCAGTCTGTGTTCCAACACCACCAGCTCTGTCATGGGTGGATCACATTCTTTATGATAAGACCATCGCAAAAGCTACTTCCATATTTTTCCACCATTGCCATTGCTGATCACAACTCCCTCCATTCATACCTCCCCACTACCATATATTATATTTTTCTCTCTCCTTTCACTCTGTCCCTCTTCTTAAATGTGCTGTAGGGTAGCTGAGTGGTGCAGCAGACTGATCATCAACCCTGGGACCAATAGGCCCTGAGCCCACATACCACCCCTTAGGCCCAGCAACCACCCAGCCCTGTGGTCCTGGATAGGCCATCCAATCCCAGCCCTGTGTAAGAAGTAATAAAGAAAATGTGTTATATCTGACCACTCTCCCCCACAGTCCACCCTCTCCTCCATCACTCACATCCTCCCTTCTCCTGCCCCCCCTTCTCTCCTTTTTACTCTAGATGTCTATTCCCCATTGAGAATATATACTGTTTCCTCTCTGAGACACCTCTGCTGAGAGTGAAGCTTCCCTCATTCTCCCTTGCATTCCCCCTTCCATATCATAGTAATAATTCATTGCAATAACAAAACAATCTTGTTATATGAAATATCTTAGCCTATTCCACCTCTCCCTTCTCTTACTCCCATTAGATTTCCCTTTTAGCCAATGAGTCCATTTTTTACAATAAATTATATCTTCAAATTCAGCTCTCTCCTGTGCTTCATCTATAAAAGCTCCTTCTATCTGCTCTATTAAATAAGAAGTTTCATATGAGTATTATCAATATCATTTTTCTATGCAAGAATACATGCAATTCATCATCATTAAGTCCCTCATATTTTACCCTTCTCCTCCACACTCTATGCTTCATATGAGTCTTGTATTTGAAGATCAAACTTTCTGTTCAGCTCTGGTTTGTTTCTACAGGAACAGTTGATATTGATATTTCCCTGGTTTATTGAAAGTCCATCTTTTCCCCTGGATGACAATGTTCAGTTTTGCTGGGTAGTTGATTCTCAGTTGCATTCCAAGCTCTTTTGCCTTCTGGAATATTATGTTCCAAGCCTTATGAGCCCTCAATGTAGTTGCTGCTGAGTTCTGTGTGATAGTAACTGCTGCTCCACAATATTTGAATTGTGTCCTTCTGGCTTGGGAATTCTGGAACTTTGCTATAATATTACTCAGGTTTTCTTTTTTTTTTTTGGATGTCTTTCTGGGGAAGATGGGTGGATTTTCTCACTTTCTATTTGGCCCTCTGCTTCTAGGATATCTGGGCAATTTTCCTATAGGAAATCTTTAAAAATGAGGTCAAGCCTCTTTTTCTGATCATGACTTTCAGGTATTCCAATAATTTTAAAATTATCTTTCCTGAATCTGTTTTCCAGATCAGTTATTTTTTTCAATGAGATGTTTTACATTTTCTTCTAATTTTTCATTCTTTTGGTGTTGAAGTATTGTGTCTTGACTTTTTGTAAAGTCAACAGCTTCCTTTAGCTCCATTCTAGATCTGAAGAATTTGTTTTCCTCAGAGAGCTTTCTTATCTCTTTTTCCATCAGGCCAATTCTGCTTTTTAAAGCATTCTTCTCCTCAATAACTTTTTGAACTGTTTTATCCATTTGACTTATGCTGGTTTTTAACATATTTCCTTCAGCATTATTTTTGGATCTCCTTGACTAAGCTGATGACTTCTTTTTCATGTTTTTCCTGCATCTCTCTCATTTCTTTTCCCAATTTTTCTTCTGTCTTCCTGATTTGATGTTCAAAATCTTTCTGAGCTCTGTCATAACCAGAGTCCAATTTCTGTTTTTCTCGGAGTCTTTAGATGCAGAAGCTTGTACTTCCTCATTTTCAGATTGAGTATTTTGATCTTTCTTAGGATCATAGACAATGTATTTACCAATAGTGTTCCTCTTTTTTCTCTGTTTATTAATTTCCCCCAGACTGTGCCTGGTTTTGGGGTGCTTCCTGACCTTTTGAATATTGTTGGGACACCCCCCACAAGGATCTCAGTGTGTGAAACTCTGTCTTCCCTCCTAGTCTGTGAATGGCCACAAGTGCAACCCTCTGCCATGGGATTGATGTGGGGGGCATATTTTATGGGAGACCTAGACTGTGATCAGGATCTGAATGTGGTCAGAACCCCAGAGTCCTGTTCCAGGTACAGGTGACAGTCCTTGGAAATCTCTCTCTACTCTCCTACCTTTGGTAGACTGAGCACTCAAGGCTCAGTTGCCTAGGGGCTCCTGCTTACTGGATCTGCCTGCTGCGGTTTCCTGGGTCTGGCCTGCTGAGGCCACCACTGCTAGCTGAGTGCCCTGAGGGCTGGGCTTCATGTGCTCGCCTTGGCAGAAGTCCCCCCACTGGTCTTCCAAGTTGTACCCAGTGCTCCCTGGGGTGTAAGTCAGGAAACTGCCCCCCCACTACCATGAGCCATGGCTCCTAGACACCCTGATGCTGTCTCCAGGAAGCTGAAGTTCTTTCACTCTGGTGGGCAGCCCCTCTAATCCTGTGGAGCAGAGCCTCTCCACTATTTTCCAGGTTGCCTTGTTCTGGAAATTGCCTCACTGGATCCCTCTATGGGTTTTGTCTCTCTAAAATTTAGTTAGAGTCATAATTTTATGATTTTTGAAATATTATGGTGACAACACCTAATAGGCTCTTTTCCTGTTGCCATCTTGGCTCTGCCCTTACTGAATTCCTTTCATTTTTTTTAATTAGTGCAAAAACCTTTAAATTTGATGCAATCAAAATTATCCAGTTTGTGTTTTATAATGTTCTCTATCTCTCCTTTGGTCATAAAAGGCTCTCTTTTCCATAGATCCTTGTTCTCCTAATTGGCTTATGATATTACCTTTTATTTCTAAATCCTGTACCCATTTAGACCTTATCTTGGTAGAAAGTATGTTTCTGCCATTCTGTCTTCAAGTTTTCCAAACAGTTTTTAATCAAATGATTAGTTCTTATCCCAGAAGCTAGAATCCTTGGGTTTTATCAAACAGCAGATTTCCATAGTCATTTACTATTCTTCCTTTTGCACCAAATCTATTCCCCTGAACCACCATTCTATTTCTTAACTGATGACTGATGCTTTATAATAAAATTTTAGATCTTGTATAAATGGGTCACCGTCCTCTGCAATTTTTTTCAATAATACCTTTGATATTCTTGACCTTTTAATCCTCCATATGAATTTAGTTACTATTATTTTATCTCATAAAGTAATTTTTTGGTTGTCTGGTATGGCACTGAATAGGTAATTTAATTTAGGTAGAATTCTCATTTTTATCATATTAACTTCACCTACCCTGGAGCAACTGACATTTGTCTAGGTATTTAAATGTGATTTTATTTGTGTGAAAATCATTTTATAGTTGTTTTCATGTAGTTTCTGAGTTTACTTTGCCAAGCATACTCCCAAGTATTTTATGTTGTCTACAGTTACTTTAAATGTAATTTTTCTTTCGATCTCTTGCATTTGTGTATTGTTTAGTAATGTATAGAAATGCTGAAAATTCATGTGGGTTTATTTTATATCCAGCAACTTTGCTAATGTTGCTCATTGTTTCAAATAAAAATCACTTCATAAAGATGATGTTTTGCCTTTTCATTTGCTAAGATATTAATTATTCATATTTTGATAGATAATTTTATCAGATTCTCTAAACATATCATCCTATCATCATCTTCAAAGAGTAAGAGTTTTGTTTCTTCATTACTCATTCTTCCTTGCATTACTTTCATGAGCTTAATCAGTATCATATGGTTTGCCTTCTTAAGGCTGAGACAGGGAATGAGAGGGAGGAAAAGAATTGGAAATTTAAAAAAATTTAATGAATCTAAATGAATAAATATATAAGGACAGCTAGGTGGCACAGGAAATAGAGCACTGGCCCTGGAGTCAGGAGGACTTGAGTTCAAATGTGCCCTCATACACTTAATAATTACTAGCTGTGTGACCTTGGGCTAGTCACTTAACCCCAATGCCTTGCAAAAACCAAAATTAAAAAGTATATATATAATTATGAAATCATTAACAAAATGAATCCAAATATATATTTTTTGCAATTTGCATGCATGTAACATGCTTCATCCCTCAGCCCATTCCTTAGCTTGGAAGACTTTAGTTTAAATCCTGCCTTTAACACATACTGAATGTATGATGCTGGGCAAGTCTGTAAGACTAATTTCAGAGATGTTGCTTATTTGCTTTGGTGGTAGATTTTTTTTCTCATTAGGAGTCCCCTACTAGATTTTTAAGGATTAAAAGCAGTCTGTGGGGAGAGGATCATTGTTATTCTGATCTAGTAAGATCACCCCTATTCACTAATGCTGCTTTTAGAGGGACTAAAAACAAGTCTTTTGAGTGTGTGTAAGAGAGGACTGGAAATCATTCACATTTGTATCCAAATTTTTACAGCCACTTTTGATCACTAAAGTTCCTATATTTTTTGATGATCCAAGTAAAGCTATATTTGCCACTGCTACAGTGTGAGCACGCATTCTTGGAAATTCTTCATCAAATACCTCTCAAGGCATAATAAAAATAATAATGATTGATGATGATGATGATGATGATGATGATGATGATGATGATGGATAAAATAAGAAAATAATCCTTTTAATCAATCTGTAAAGTTATTTCTTCCAAAACAAATGCCCTCCTTCAATTCTACCAGTTTCTTTCTGTAGAAGGGAAATTTGCCAGATGAGAAATATATGTTGGCAAAAAAGAACTTTCTATTTTCATTCCTTCATTCCTCAGGGGTTGCTTAAAAATAGAACTTCATTTGCAATTTGAATTCTTTTGGAGGATTCTTTGTGTTAAGTTTCAGTCTAGATGGTATCTTAGAAATATTTTCACAATTTGTAATTCATTGCATAAAGATGATATTTTGCTTTTTTTTCATTTTCTAAAATTTTATTGATTCATGTTTAGAATCCCCATGTATAAGGCAAACCCTTTTTAGAAAAATTTAGATTCTAAGAACTGGGAGCATTTTATAAGCTGCTTATAGATTTTTTTACTTGCATTTCTCACTTTTTGGCCATTGCTTTTGTGTTTGTTGCCTTGGCACTCATTGTTTCACATTTGTTACCAGTATATTGATTACATTTTACCATGTTCTTCCCAGAAATGTCTCAGAAAAGATTTCCTCCAGTGCTGAATTCAAGTTCAAAGTGATCCAGTTTTAGAAATTGAATGGAAATCATCCTGCTGAATGTCACTTTGATCCTCCTCCAACTGAAAAAACAATCCAAGACTGGCTACCAGATTAAGAAACCATACTGAAAATGCTAAGGCAGAAGAAGGTCATGAGAGGCAGATAAGAAAAATGGCCTGAGTTGGAGAGGGAAATAAAGAGATGGATTGAAGAGCAAAGGGCCATTGGAATTCCTGTGTCCACAAAAGTGGTTCAGCAGGAGGCAAGAAGAATTTCTGATGAAAAAGAAGTGACTGATTTCAAAAGAGGTCACAATTGGTGCTTTGGGTTCATGGAATGGAATGGACTAAGCTGTATCCATGCACCAGACTTGTCCAAAAAATGCCTGAAAGGTATGAAAAGAAGGTATTTGAATTTCATGATGAACAAAATTTGAGTTCAATTACTTAATGTAAGACTTTTTTTTTCAAATTTCAGGTGTCAAAATTAAGGTGCATCTTATACATGGGGAAATATAGTAGTTTCTCTCTCTCTTAGAAAATTATATAAATATTTATCACTATGTCATTTCTTTTAGGAAGTGGGGATTTATGAGTTTCTATAATATTATTTTGAAATATTTTTGACCCTGTTGAAGAATTCTAACTTGGTATCCTTTTTGATCCCTTTTCCTGTTTCACTATTTTACTATAAAAAGTCATAATGTCAGAATTAATCAATACTATTATATCAATCATTTAAAATTTTTTTCTATTCAGTACCACTTGGGATCACATATCTATTATTTTTATCCTTTCCCATCTATTCTCTAGTTACTTTTTTCATTCTCTTTCAAATACACTCTTTTTTCCTATTGCTGCTGTTTTATTAGCATCAGTAGAACCACCTGTGTTATTAGCCTGGATTTTCTCAAAAATCACAAACACAAACAATGGCAATGACACCAAAAACAGCAACAGTTTGAATGTTTTTATTCTCACCTGGTCTTTGAAAGTTGTTTGCAATACCAATGTGAGTTAAAATACAAACTATTCAGCTTCAAAAAAAAAGAGTTGCATTAAAAAAGTATTTGCATGGACAATTATGCCATGGTCTTTGTAACTTTCTATATTTTCCCTCCATTTGGAAAATACTACCTCATTAGAATAGATTTTTCAATTTCTTTTCAGTTTTTATTAATTAAAAATCATGAGAGTAGAGATAATCAGTATTATTAGGGGGAATATATGATATGGGGCCTAAGTTTTTAAAAGCCTCCTCATGAAGCATAAAAGACTCATCAAACAAAACAGATATTCCATGAATGCAGAGAACCAATAATGGGGGCCTGTAAAAAAATCATCATATGTGAACACAGCAAATTTGCTTTGAAATAATTTCAAAAACTTCCTTCTAAAGGACGAATCAGAAGACATTTTGGATATAAAATAGGACTGCTTGCAGAAGGAAAGAGTTTGAATAGCATTGAAATTGTTCAATTAGTTTAAATCCTTCTTTGTATAAAGGCTGAGATTCATGTTAATGTTCTTAGTATAACAAATTATAAAACTTTTTTCATATTTGGAAAGTAAGGTCTAATATTTAACAGAAGATAAGTAAGTGGTAAAGTAAGGAAAATTTCTCACCTTAAAAACTATAATGAAAGAATCTAAAATTAGGTATAATGATGTTGTCAACTATTAAAAAATATAATTCAATTAGATTAGGCACCCAAAGAAGTTTGAATTTCTTTCATTCTTTTCTAAGAAATCTTTATGTATTGCTATGGGTGAAAAATTTCTCACCTAATGACTAACTTTCTCATGAGCACCCTCTCTGAAATTAGTTGGTCAATTACCTGGCCTGAACTTGGAGATATTCCAATTCAATATTTGGACAGAGTATTTGAGTACCCATGATTGCCCTCCTATGCCTAGAGGAGTTCTATCTCCCAACATTGTTGTGATTATCAAATGAAAGTATCTATGTAAAGCTTTCTGTAAAATGTAAAGTGTTATATAAATGATGACTATTGTTATTTGTTGTGGTTATTGGTTTTAGTGAGGGTTTTTTAAAATTTGGAATTTTGGGACCGGCAATTTGTGGTTTCATTATTCAGTCTTTTTTATTTGTTTAGTTTTTTCAAGGCAATGGGGTTAAGTGATTTGCCCAAGGTCACACAACTGGGTAATCATTAAGTGTCTGAGGTCACATTTGAACTCAGCTCCTCCTGACTCCAGGGCTAATGCTCTATCCACGCTGCCTCTCATTCATTTTGAACCCACATTTTCCCAATATCAAGAATAGTTTTCTATCTGCTATGCCATACTGCCTCTTTTGTTTATATTATTAACTATTGATATAATTAAATTGAAATTGAAATGAAGTTAGTCATACGTGACATTGTGCCAGATCATAGGGATTCAAAGATAAAAAATGTTAAAGCATTTAATTTTAAGCGATCTATTGAGTGTATGCACAATATATGCAGATGATTAAGTAAAATTTAATAAGGGAGGGAAAATATAGTGACTCATTTAGAAGATATTGAGAGCTTTGTGCAATTGACCTCAATCTCACTTTACAAAAGAAACTGATGTAAAAACAAATGTCACAAAATTATTATGTTTCAAATGTATTAAATCCATAAAACACTTTGTTTCAAGATTTTCATCATCTTTATTCCTAATCTCCATCTGTTGCTTTGTCATATCAGTGTATCAAAGGACCTGGACTTGAATTCAAGCTTAGACTGCTTATTGCCAGTGTAACAATCTAAAGTGATCTAAAAATTGCAATGAAAAACACCTCAGCTCACAATGCAAAAAATATTTGGTTAAACTTAAATGGCTATTATAATTACTTTCCGAACTGCTAGACTAAAAGACTATCATTCATTCAACAATCTATTATTTATTAGATAGAACCTTAAAGGTAAATCCACTCTGACTTTGCCATGGCAACATAGTAAAACAGATTCTTTTGGATAAGCTAACCAGGACAGCTTTAGGAAACTGGTGAAGTGGGTAAACTTTTCTTTAACCTCTTTAGTGGCTATCATTCTCCTATGTAACTAGCATACTACTGCTCCTCCTTTAAATCATAGAAACATCTGCAATTTCTTAGCCCTGGGCCGACTAACCTTCTGCAGTCAGCACCCTGGGCTCCAGAATTTTTATTCTGATGCAGTTTAAGTTTCACATATCTAAAAGTATTGACCTTGACCAGAATAAATCCTAAATCCAAAGGAATTCATACATAGAACAGAACTTGACTTAGAATACTTTGGCTAAGAAGTCATGATACAGTGAAATATGAATGACAAGTTTATTATTATATCTAACTACGTTCTTATTTTTCATGTTATCATCATCATCATTATGATCAATAATAGTAAGAACTGAGCAGCTAGGTGGCGTGGTGGAAAGAGTCAGGAGGACTTGAGTTCAAGCCTCAGAGGCTTAATAATTGCCTTGGTTAAGTCACTTAACCTTATTGTCTTAAATACAATTTAAAAAATAGTGGTAAGAACAGCTTTTCAATATTACTATGTTTAGAAAGAATCTTAAATATTATCTCAATTGCTTCTCACAATAAGAAATTCATTAATTTTACAAGCATTTTATTATCCCCTCTTGCCACTGTTGTGCACAATTGAATAATAAACAAATAATCAAACTATAATGAATATACATAATTCAACAAGACAAATTTCCACATTGATCATATCTCAAAAAATTTTATTGTGCATTTTTAAGCCCATTTCTTCTCCAACAGGAAGTAGATGACACTTTTCACCCTCAGTCTTTGGATTTATGTTTTATCATTGCATTGATCAGCATTATAAAATCTTTCAAACTTTTTTTCTTTAAAATAACATCAAGTGTATAAATTGTTCTCATTCTGCCCTGTCTGTTGATAACAGTGAGTTATTCTTGAAAATAGAATAAACATTAATAAGTTTATATGCATAGTATGTTTATACAAATTCTGTTAGTGGTGTTGTAGGAAATTGCAAGTTGTGGAAGTATAAGAAGTCATTAAATTGGCAACTTCCATATGTGGGTTCTGTGTAGTGCTGTTAGCCCTTACTGAGAGTTACGAATATTATATTATTCAGATACTGCCCTATAATGTTCACTAGTGTTTTCTAGGGATAAATATTTGCTGTATGCTATCATTCTTTGTAAATACTGTTAAACGTAATTTTTCTTATTAAATAATTTTTAAGATATCCATGATGAGTAAAAAATGTGAGAATGTTGAAAGTATTTTAATAAAGATAATGGAAATTGGTTTCCTTATTTTCAGATCGGTTTCAAATCTGTTTTAATTTATTGGTTCAAAATAATTATAAATTATGTATTTATTATTATATTTATTATAGAAAAATATCAAATTTTTAGGATAACTATATCTCAGAAGAAAGAGTAACTGCATTATTTTAAAAACATCATTATTTAAAAACAAATGAAATGTTACATAAATGCAGAGCCTATGATTTTTGGAATATGATTTTTCATTACTAAATATTAAAGATAAGTAACAGGAATTTGGAAACACTAATGCTTACAACCTCTTAAGACTTGATGCATTCTGTCTAGTTAAGTAGCTGGAGTCAATTTCAGTAGTCAATATCAGCCAATATGTTAATATGGCACATCTCATATCTATATCTAAATCAATATATATGTATATATGTGTATTTTAATCTGTGTATGTTTTTATAGATTCATATTTACCAAAAGAGTCTTTTATATGAGTCCCAGAGTTTTCTGTTGACCTAGGTTTCCAAAATCATAGTGGATTATGCACATAATGCTCATGCCTTTAGGGGAGTTGAGCTTGAGTACTTAATGATAATTTCCATTTTCTTGGTCTTTGTTACTTCTAGATAAGTCATCTAATCTCTGAGTTTTCTAGAAAAGTCTAAGAATATACATTGCAAAAAAATGTCTTAAAAATGTAGAAAGAATTTTCTCACCTGAGAGTACTCTGTAATGATGAAATCACAGTTCAAGTCCCTATGCCTATATTACTTCTTTAAGGAATTCACTTTGTAATTCTCTTCTTCACTTCCACTTGAAACTGAACTTTGCCTCAGAGCTTATCAAAGTCAGTCCACTTCAAAGCCAAAACCTTGAATTTATGGAAGGAGGAAAAAATGTTGCTTTCAATGGGTATTCAGATGTGATGGGCTTATTGATGAATTCTTCCTTTTCCCCCAGAACTTCCTTAACAGGGAACATGATTGTTTTGCTTCTCCCTCTTCAAGAAGCCACTTCAATAGTTATTGCACAATAGTTTTCAGCACAGTTAAAAAATTTGTTTTTCAGTTGTGTCTGACTCTTCATGACCCCATTTGGGTTTTCTGTGGCAAAGATACTAGAGTGATTTATTATTTCCTCCCAGGGTCACATTTTTCCCATAGTAGTCTTCCACAACTGCAAGAATTCCTAGTTATAGCTCCTACTGAATTGTAGTACTATTTTCCCTCCCTTCCTCCCTTCCTTCCTGTCTTCCTTCCAGTGATTTTCCTCTTTCTTCTCTGGCTCATTTTACAGATGAAAAAATGAGGCAAATATTTGGTTACATGACTTGACTAAGATCACAGTTAATGTCTGAGGCTAGATTTGAACTCAGAAAGATGAGTCTTTCTGATTCCAACCCTAGTGCTCTATAAAGATTCCTCAGTTTGGGGCAGCTAGGTGGCATAGTGGATAGAGAACCAGCCTTGGAATCAGGAGTACCTGAGTTCAAATCCAGCCTCAGACACTTAATAATTATCTAGCTGTGTGGCCTTGAGCAAGCCACTTAACCCCACTGCCTTGCAAAAATGCTAAAAAAGTATTATTCCTTAGCTTTCCAATGAGAAGTCTTTTCCTTTCTAGTTAATTTTCAGTTGTTTAATTCTATTTTTTTACCTTTTCCTGGATACCAGAAGACATTTTAATGTATATTTGCCTGTTCATATTTACTCTGAAAGATGTATAGAGTCCTCTGAAATATAAATTCATTACTCATGAAGTAAATTGTGTCAGTGTAGTATAATGGTACAAACTTTTGGGTCTCAGTAAATTTGGTTTTGATCTGAGTTCTATTATTTCACTATGTGACCCTGGAAAAATCAATTAATCTTTCTGGATTTTATATCTTCATCTCTAAAAGGAGAAGGGACTTGAATGACTTTGATGATTTTAATATTTGAAAAAATGGCTATCTTCAAAATAAAAGCTCTGTATCTGTTAAAGAAGTAAAAAAATCAGTGAAGAATAATAAAAATTTTATAGTAGCTTTCCTGGCATTTGATGCACCATTTCTCAAAAATACTGGATGGGGCCCATTCAGTTTCTTATGTTCAGAAGTTTTTGACATGGAAGAACAAGAATATATCAAATGCCTAAAAAATATCAATCTATGTTAATTTTTGCTGGGGGGGGGAGTCAATTCAACTACTTTATATGTTCCCCTGTAAAACAGGGGATTTAGTTGCATTTTATCCCCAATCCTCTGATCTAGGCTCTTATTTTTGCTGTGTAATTGGGGATAGCTGAAGTTAATTGTTTTTATATAAATATTTTATTTGTTTCCCAATTATATACTATAGAAGTTTCTACCAATCATTTTTTTCAAAGGTTTTGAATTTTGCAATTTCACCCTTCCCTCCTTCTACTCCCCCCTCCCCAATAGAAGGCAATCTGATAGTCTTTAGATTTGTTTCCATGATATACATATATCAAAATTTAATGATTTTAAAGATAAAAAATCATATCCTTAGGGAAGAAAATATTAGAGATAGCAAAGTTATATAATACATAAGATGACTTTTTAAAAATTGAAGATAATAATCTTTGGTTTTCTTTTAAACTACACAGTTCTTTCATGGGGGAGGGGTATTTTGTTTACCTGTAAACAAGTATATTTTATTAATGTAAAAAAAACATTTGTACGAAATGAGAATAAAAAAACATTAGAAAATAAATTAATTAATTAAAAAAGATTAACTTTTAAATCTAGATTGTGAAGACCACATTCTTCATTAATGAGGGTGAGTCAGAATCGAGTTACAATAAATGTGATTCTTGGGTCTTTTTCTTTTGACTCAATCTCTGTACTTGATTAGGGTCCATTCCTCAAGAAACAAATAAAATTTTCTCTTCATACCTTGAAAAAAAAATAAACTACACAGTTCTTTCTCTGGATACAAATGGTATTCTCCATCACACATCCCCTAAGATTGCCCCTGTTAATTGCCCTGATGGAGTGAGCACATTCATCAAGGCTGATCCACACCCCCATGTTGTTCTTAGATTGTACATTGTTCTTCTGGTTCAGCTCATCTCACTCAGCATCAATTCATGCAAGTTTTTCCAGGCTTTTCTGAAGTCCCATACTTCCTGATTTCTAATTGAACAACAGTGTTCCATCACATACATATAGCACAATTTATTCAGTCATTCCCCAACTGATGGACATCCCCTTGATTTTTTAATTCTTTGCCACTACAAACTGAGATTTTATGAATATTTTTGTACATTTGGGGGGTTTTAGCTCTTTTTCATGATCTCTTCAGAATATAGACCCAGTAGTGGTATTACTGGAGAAAGGGTATGCACATTTTCATTGTCCTTTGGGCGTAATTTCAAATTATGAAAGGTTTGATCTACAGAAAGGTTGGATCTGTTCTCAGCTCTACCGATAATGTATTAGTGTTCCAGATTTCCCACATTCCCTCCAACATTGATCATTATCCTTTCTATTCATATTGGCCAATCTGAGAGATGTGAAGTTGTACCTCAGAGATGCTTTAATTTGCATTTCTCTAATTAGTAATGATTTAGAACAATTTTTCATATTATTATAAGTAGTTTTGATTTTCATATCTGAAAACTGAATTTGCATATCTTTGACTATCAATTGGGGGAATGATTTGTTTTTTAATCAATTTGACACAGTTCTCTGTATATTTTAGAATTGAATCTTTTGTTGGAAATACTAGCTGTGGGGCTGCTAGGTGACTCAGTGGATAGAGTACTGGCCCTGGAGTCAGGAGTATTTGAGTTCAAATCTGACCTCAGACACTTAATAATTACCTAGCTGTGTGGACTTGGGCAAGCTGCTTAACCCCATTGCCTTGCAAAAACAAAAAAAAATTTTTTTAAAAGAAATCCTAGTTGTAAAAATTGTTTCCCAATTTACCACATAGCTTTTGCTCTTCATTAGAGTGGTTTTGTTTGTGCAAAAGCCTTTGAATTTAATGTAATCAAAATTATCCATTTTGTATCCATCTTCTGTAATAAACTGCTCCCCTTTCCAGAGATCTGACAGTTAAACTATTCCTTGTCATTTTTTAATTTAATTAATTTTATTTTCATCAATTTTACATGCATAATTCCAAATCACAATATTTCCCTCCACCCTTCCTTCCCATCCCCCCCTTTCAGTAGAGAATTCAGGTTAGCATTTTACATACATATTTTTGTTAAAAATATTTACAAATTCTGGGGCAGCTAGGTGGTTCAGTGGATAAAGCACCGGCCCTGGATTCAGGAGTACCTGAGTTCAAATCAAGCCTCAGACACTTACTAATTACCTAGTTGTGTGGCCTTGGGCAAGCCCCTTAACCCCATTGCCTTGAAAAACTAAAAAAAAAAACTATTTACAAATGAGTAATTTTGGGCATAAGGAATTGGGATTAAGGGAAGGGATGTTCCCCCCCTCAGTGTTTTGTTTTTCTTTGTTCTCCTAATTTGCTTATAATAATGTCTATTATGTCTAAATCTTGTCCCCATTTTGATCTTATCTTGATAAAGGATATGAGAAGTTGGTCTAATCCTAGGTTCTGCCATAATACCTTCCAGTTTTCCCAACAGTTTTTTATTGGAGTGAGTTCGTACCCTAGAAGGTGCACTCTTTGGGTTTATCAAACAGCAGATTACTATAATCATTTCCTGTTGTCTCTTTTGCATCAAATCTATTACATTAATACCTACTCTATTCTTAGCCAGTACCAGACAGTTTTGATGACTTTATAATATAATTTTATATCTGGTAAAACTAAGCTGCCATCTTTTGCATTTATTTTCATTAAATCTCTTGATATTCTTGACTTTTTTTTCTCCATATCAATTTAGCTACAATTTTTTCTAGCCCACTAATGAATTTTTTTGGAAGTTTAATTGTTATGGAATTAAATAAAAACTTTAATTTAGGTAAAATTGTCATTTTATTATATCAGCTTGACCTATCTATGTGTACTTGTATTTGCCCAGTTATTTAGATCTGATTTTATTTGTGTGAAAAGTATTTCATAGTTATTTTCATAGAATTTCTGAGTCTGCCTTGGCAGGTAGACTCCCAAGTATTTTACGTTTTCTGATGTTATTTTAAATGGGATTTCTCTTTCTAGCTACTGCTGTTGTATCTTGCTTTTAATATATAGACATGATGAGTATTTATCTGGGTTTATTTTATATTCTGTTACTTTGCTAAAGTTGTTAATTGTTTCCGGTAGTTTTTAGATGATTTTTAGGGTTATCTAGCTATAACATCCTGTTATCTGCAAAGAGTGAGAGTTTTGTTTCTTCCTTCTCAATTTCAATTCCTTCAATTTCTTTTTCTTTTCTTATTACTGAAACAAATTTTC
Source organism: Macrotis lagotis (assembly GCF_037893015.1). Lineage (NCBI taxonomy): Eukaryota > Metazoa > Chordata > Mammalia > Peramelemorphia > Peramelidae > Macrotis > Macrotis lagotis. The sequence goes on from NC_133666.1 coordinate 100,345,375, forward strand.
TAATACAATATTGAATGATAGTGGTGATAACGGGCATCCTTGTTTCACCCCAATCTTATTGGGAATGCTTCTAGCTTATCCCCATCGTATTAATGCTTGTTGATTGTTTCATTTTAGGGAACAATCCATTTATTCCTATTCTCTCTAGTGCTTTTAGTAGGAATGGGTGCTTTATTTTGTCAGAGGCTTTATCATCATCTATTGAGATAATTATTTGATTTCTGTTAGGTTTGTTATTGTTATAGTCAGTAATGCAGACACTTTTCTTAAAACTGAACCAACCCTGCATTCCTGGAATAAATCTTGCTTGGTCATAGTGTATTATCCTATTGATAACTCGCTGTAATCACTTTGCTAAAATTTTATTTACAGTTTTTGCATCCATATTTATTAGGGAAATTGCTCTATAATTTTCTTTCTCTGTTTTGACTCTTTCTGGATTAGGTATTAGCATCATATTGGTGTCATAGAAGGAATTAGGCAGAGTTCCTTCTTCACCTATTTTTCCCAATTGTTAATGCAGAATTAGAACCAATTGTTCCTTGAATGTTTTATAGAATTCACGTGTGAATCCAACTAATCCTGGAGATTTTTTCATAGGGTTTTCATTGATGATTAATTGAATTTCTTTTTTGAGATAGGGTCATTTAGATATTTAATTACCTCTTCATTTAACCTGGCAATTAATAGTTTTATAAATATTGATCCATTTCACTTAGATTATCAAATTTATTGGCATTGATTTGAGCAAAATAATTTCAAATTGTTACTTTAATTTCCTCCTCATAGATGTGAATTCACTATTTTTCATATTAGTAATTTGGTTTTCTTCTCTCTTTTTTAAATCAAATTAATGAAAGTTTTATTTTATCAGGTTTTTCATAAACCCAACTGCTGGTTTTATTTATTAATTCAACAGTTTTATTGCTTTTGATTTTATTAATTTCTCCTTTAATTTTTAGATTTTCTAATTTGGCTTTTAATTGGGGGGTTAATTTGTTCTTTGTCTAACTTTTATAGTTGCATGCTCAGTTCATTAATTTCTTCTTTCTCTATTTTATTCATGTAAGCATTTGGCTGCATCCCATAAGTTTTTGTATGTTGTCTTTTTATTGTCATTTTCTTGGATGAAAACACAAATTCTTTCTATAACTTGTTTGATCCACTCATTCTTTAAAATGAAGTTATTTAGGTTCCTTTCAGTTTTAGGTTTATCTCTCTATGGCCCATTATAGTAAGTGATATTTATTGCATCATGGTCAGAATAGGATGCATCCAATATTTTTGCCTTTCTGCATTCGATTATGCCCTAGTACATGGTCAATTTTTGTATAGGTGCCATGTACTACAAAAATAAAGATATGTATTCCTTTCTATCTCCATTCGGTTTTCTCCAATGATCTTTCAAGTCTAAGTTTTCTAACATTCTATTTACTTCCTTAACTTCTTCCTTGTTTATTTTTATGCTAGATTTATCTAATTCTGAAAGAGAGAGATTGAGGTCTCTTACCAGTAGAATTTTGCTGTCTGTGTCTTCCTGTAATTCATTCAGCTTCTCCTCTAAGAATTTGGATGCTATACCATTTGGTGCATACATATTTAGTATTGAAATTGCTTCATTGTCTATGGTACCTTTTAGAAGAATATAGTTTCCTTCCTTATCTCTTTTAATGCTATCTATTTTTGCAGCTGCTTTGTCTGAGGTAAGGAATGTTTTCTTTGCCTTTTTCACTTCAGCCAAAGCATAATGTATTCTATTCCAGCTTTTTACCTTTACTCTGTATTTATCTCTTCTTCAAATGTGTTTCTTGTAAGCAGAATACTGTGGGATTAAGGTTTTTAATTCACCCTACTATCCCTTTTGTTTTATGGGAGAGAGTTCATCCCTTTTACACTGAAAGTAACAATTACTAACTCTTTATTGCCCTCTATGTAATCATCCCTCTGTTTGTATTTTCCTGCCTTTTTTCATCTTATCCCTATTCCTCAGTATTTTGCTTGTGAATACCAGCCCCTTCAGTGTGTTTACCCCCTTCAACCCAGTCCCACACCCCTTTATTTCCCTTTTCCCTTTGCCCCTTCTTCCTTCCCTTCCTTCTGTCAGTTCCTCTTTTCCTTCCCTCTCCTCCTTTCACCTTTTAATACTTGAAAGGTAAAAGTTTCTAAACTCAAATGAGTGTGTGTGTGTGTGTGTGTGTGTGTGTGTGTGTTAATCCCTCTTTGAGGCAAATCTGATGAGAATAAGATTGAGAGGCAAATCTCACCTGTTCCCTTCTTCCTCTCTATTACAATAGGTCCTTTGTATCTCTTCATATGATGTGTTTTATCCATTCCATCTCCTCCTTCCTCCCTTGTCTTTACTGCACTTCCCCCTTTAAAGGAGAGATTCTTTTTAAATCATTCCATCAGAATCATGGACAAATCATGAGTGTCCATTATTTCTGGTTAAGTATATTCCATTTAATAGAGTTACAATTCTCAAGAGTTATGAGAATCTTTGTCACAGGCAGGTATATGGCTAATTTCATCTTATTGGAAAACATTTTTTTTCTTTTCTCTTTTTTACCTTTTCATGTATCTCTTGAGTCTCCTATTTGAAGAGCAAATTTTATATTTAACTCTGGTCCTTTCATCAAGAATAGTTGAAAGTCTCCTGTTTCATTAAATGTCCATCTTTCCCCTGGAAGAGAAGGCTCAATTTTGCTGGATAGGGAATTCTTGGCTGTATTCCAAGCTCCCTTGCTTTCTGGAATATCATATTCTATGCCCTTTGATCCCTTAATGTTGATGCAGCCAGGTCCTGACTGTGGCTCCTTGATATTTGAATTGTTTCTTTATGGTTCCTTGTAGGATTTTCTCCTTGATCTGATGGTTCTGGAGTTTGACCACAAAATTCCTTAGTGTTTTCATTTTGAGATCCCTTTCAGTAGGAGAGCAATGTAGTCTTTCAACGACTATTTAGTCCTCTGGTTCCAGGATATCAGAAAAATTCTCTTTCACTATTATCCTGAAGTATGAAGTCCAGGAATTTTTCTCTTTAAGGTTTTCATTAAGTCCTAAATTATCTCTCCTAGATCTATTTTCCAGGTCTTTTGTTTTGCCCATGAGGAATTTCACATTTTCTTCTTTTTTTTCATTTTTTAATTTGGTTTAACAGGTTCTTAGTGTCTCATGAAGTTATTAGTTTCTGGAGATTCCAATTTCTTTTTTAGATATGAGTTTTCTTCATCTACCTTTTGCATCTCCTTTTCCAATTGGTCAGATCTATTTTTTTATTTATTTTTTGCAAGGCAAATGGGGTTAAGTGGCTTGCCCAAGGCCACACAGCTAGGTAATTAATTGTCTGAGGTCTAATTTGAACCCAGGTACTCCTGACTCCAGGGCCAGTGCTCTATCCATTGCACTACCTAGCCTCCCCGGTCAAATCTATTTTTTAAGGATTTGTTGTCTTTTTTCCATTTGCCCAATTGTGTTTGTGAGGGAATTATTTTCTTTTTGCACTTGTTCAATTTTAGTTTCAAAGGCTTCGTTTCCTTGTTTTAAGATGTTAATTTTTTTCTTGGATAATATTTTCTCTTGAGTTTCTTTTCTCAATTTTGCCATTTGATTTTTAAATTTCTTTCTGATCTCTTCAAAGAAGTCTTTCAGTCTTTTTGGGCTGGAGAACAATTCATATTCTCCTTTGAAGCTCTAGTCCTTTCTGAGTCAGGGTCCTGGTCTTCAAGATAATATTCAACGGACCCCCTTTGTGCTGGCCTTTCTTCATTTTGGGCCCTTTTCCTAGGTCTTGTGTTGGGGGAGGGGATAATTCAAAGACCTTGGTGTTGAGATCCCTAAAGACCTTGCCCCCTTCAGAGGGTTATTCAGTGAATTTCTCTAGATTGTCTGTGATACTGATTGATGGCCTACTCCCTAGGCCTAGGGATTGGGGCAGGGGAGGGGGGACCAGGATCTGGGCTGTCCTCAAACAATGTGGACTGGGTCCTCAGCCTAGTTACTTAATATACTTAATTTGCAATCAGCAATAAGGGAAATCTGCCACCCACACCTGAGCCTTGGGGCAAGGTACAAATACTAGGGGGGCTGCTTGTTCAGAGAAAGTCACCACATTTTCCCACAAGAATGGGGGGAGGGCTTAAGCTGGATACAGGGGGACTCTGCTGAAAACACCAGGGCTGTGGGTCTTCCAGTGTAGCCAAGCTGACCGAATCAGGCTGGCCGCCTCACTGGAGCTCTCTAGCCTGCCATGTACATGGCAAATGCTTCCACTGCTGTTCCTAGGTTGGTCCCCTCTCCTCAGCAAACTGCCCCTGCACTGGGTCTCTGCTCTCTGTCTTCAGCTTGCCCACACTTCCCTGAGACGGTCCTTGTTGGTAAATGTTCTCTTCGGTTCTTCAAAGGCTTTCTTTTCCAACACTCTTATTTTGCTGCTAAGGAAAGTATGATGGTACAGTGGATAAAACCCTGGACTTAAAAGTCACAGAGACTTGATTTTGAACCCAGCCTTGGACTTTTGCTAGCTCTATAACCCTGAGGCAGAAAGAAGAAGAACATTGGTAAAACTATTTAAAAATTTTTCCACTCTGACAAATAAAAAAATGGAAAAATTGGCATTGATATGAAGAAAACAGATGCTAACAATCCTTTGATTATCACTGTTATATCTTTTCCTTAAATGTGGCATACTTACAATATGTCTGTTGTTAAATTAGATGCTTAAAGGGATAGATCAAATTTTAAAGCAAAATAGTTTTTTTTTTTTAAGTTGCCATGTTAAAATTGCAGCTTGGCTTGATACGCACATACACACACACACACACAGGCTCAATTACCCTATAGCCAACAAGTTCTGTATATGAGCCATCAAAGATACTTCTAGATGCAATCCAGAAACCAGTGTGAAATATGATTACCTTTTACCAACTAGAGTTTGATCTAGGAAAAATCTTTATTTGATTTAGTACTTTGGATTTTCCTGAAAGCTAAAGAATTTTTTAAAATTTCCAGATATATAGGAACTTTACATTATTTCATAACTATTTAATAGTTTCCAATGAGTTGTCTGGTAGTAAATTTTAGTTTCCTGCAGTTTGATAGTACTTCCATAAGTACTAGAATATTTTACTATACTCCATCCATGAGGACTAGTCAATAAATCATATAAATTAGATGAATTTTTATTTTTCATAGACATTTACTTATAATGGATGTATTACTATATACTTTATCACTTCTGAATAAGCAGTTCTCATAGTCTCTGCAATATGAAGTTTGAAACATTTTTGCTCATTGTTCTGAAATAAAGTACTTTGGAGTTAGTTTGGCTTCACGTTAATTACTGACCTATTATAGAAAGATGACTTATAGACTCACCATTAGAATTTTCAACTGTTTTTCCAGCAAGAGTTATATAATGCTATTAATTCCTCATTCTCTAAATTAGATAGCTTTGTATTCAAAAGCATTAATTTTTCAGACAAACACAGTTTACTGGTTCAGACTATGGTCAAGGAAAGAGTGCAGCAGAAAAGATGTGAAAAATATAAGGAATTCAGAGAAATTTGGGAGGACATCTGAACTGATATAAAAAATAAGCAAAAGCAAGATAACAATATACATAATATGAAGAGGAAGCTACTACTTAAGATCCCATTCTTTTTTCTTGGGCTACAAGCTATAACAAGAAACTTCCTTTGACCTTGGAAGGAAGAGAAGAAAATATGCTAAATTTGGAGACCAGTAGATAAATGGCTATCTCTACACAAATGCCTGGTATGTCTTTTAGATGTTGCAACAATGTAGTGAAGATAGGCATTTAGGCAGGGTACCATATTCATGGGTTTTCAACACCCAGGCAAGGAGATCCTAACTTTAACAAAAACTTCAAAGTCAAGAAATGGGGTGGAAAATGAACAAACAGCACCAAAAATAAAAATAAAAATGTAAAGATAATAAGTTGCTATAACAGCAGAGAAGGCCAAAGCATAAACTGCAAGGAAGACAATGTGAAACTAGTTCAAACCAAAGACTCAAAAAAGTATTATTTTGGACCCAAGTTCAATAACATTTCCTTTAAGAATTAAAGAAGATAAGAGTAGTTAGAGGGAAAATTGTGAAAAGAATTGAGAATGATATAAAATAATTGCAAAAAGAATGAGCAGGTAGGTGAAAGAGGCACAAAAAATACTAAAGAAAATAATACCTTAAAAAAAGAACTGAGCTAATGGTAAAAGAGGCACAAAAGTTAAGGAGGTAAGTACAGTGATAAAAAACCTAGATATGATAGACTTATGGAGGAAATTGAGTGGGGATAGAAAGGAATATACATTTTTTTTTCCTGCAGTACATGGCATTTACACAAAAACTGACCAAGTGCTAGGGCATAAAAATCTAATGATAAATTGCAGAAAAGCAGAAATAGTGAATACATCTTTCTCATATAATAATGCAATGAAAATCATATGCAATTTTGGCCCAGAGAGATACAGACCCAAAATTAATTGGAAACTAAATAAGCTCATTTCAAAAAATGACTGAATGAAACAACAAATTATAGAAAGAATTAATTATTTCATCCTAGATAATGACAATAATGAAACAATATACCAAATCCTATGGACTTCACTCAAGGTGGCTATCAGGGGATATATTATATCTTTAAATGCTTATATGAGGGGTGACTAGGGGGCACAGTGGATAAAGCACTGGCCCTGGAGTCAGGAGTACCTGGGTCCAAATCCGGTCTCAGACACTTACTAATTACCTAGCTGTGTGGCCTTGGGCAAGCCACTTAACCATGTTTGCCTTGCAAAAAAAAATGTTTATGTGAATAAATTAGAGAAAGAGGAAATAAATGAACTAAATATACAACTAAAAAATTAGAGAACAAATTAAAACCCCCAAATAAAAACCAAATTAGAAATTCTAAAAAATTAAAGGAGAAATTAATAAAATCATAAGCAAAAAACTATTGAACTAATAAATAAAATCAAGACCTAGTTTTTTGAAAATACAATAAAATTGATAAGGTCCATTTGATTTAAATAAAAGAAGAAAACCAAATTGGTAGTTTCATAAATGAAGAAAGTAAACTCACCAAAAAAAGAGGAGGAAACTAAAGTAATAATTCAAAATAATTTTGCCCAACTCTATGCCTATAAATTTGATAATCTAAATGAAATGGATGAATATTTATAAAAATATAAATCTCCAGGTTAAATAAGAGAAAATAAAATATCTAAACAACCCTAACTCAGAAAAAGAAATTCAACAAGCCATTACTGATCTCACTAAGGAAAAATCTCCAGCCCAGATAGATTCACAAGGGAATTCTATGAAACATTTAAGGAAAAATTGGTTCCAATTCTATATAAACTATATGGAAAAATAGGGGAAGATGGAACTTTGCCTAACTCTTTCTATTACACCAATATTGTGCTGATACCTAAATTAAATTAAAACAGAGAAAGAAAATTACAGACCTATCTCACTGATGAACATAGAATCAAAAATCTTAAATAAAATCTTAGCAAAATGATTATGATCAGTTATCAGTGGGATAATACATTTTGACCAAGTAGGATTTATCATAGGAATCCAGGACAATTGTCAGCATAAATAATTATATCAATAACAAACCTATCAGAAATCATATGATTATATCAATAGATGATGAAAAAGTTTTTGACAAAACACAGCACTCATTCCTACTAAAAACACTGGAGAGGTAGGAATAAATGGATTGTTTCTTAGAATGATAAGCAGTATCTATCTGAAGCCATCAACAAGCATTATATGCAAGGGGATAGGCTAGAGGCATTCCATTTAAGAACAGGGATGAAACAAGCATGCCCATTATTGCCACTAGTATTCAAAACTGTATTAGAAATGTTTGCTTCAGCAATAAGAGAAGAAAAAGAAATTGAAGGAATTAGAATTGGGAAGGAAGAGATAAAACTCTTACTCTTTGCAGATGACATGATGGTATACCTAGAAAATAGAAAAAAAATTATCTAAAAAAACTACTAGAAATAATTAGCAACTTTAGCAAATTCACAGGATATAAAATAAACCCTTATGAATCCTTAACATTTCTATATATTACTATCAAGATATAGCAGAAAGAGCTTGAAAGAGAAATCCCATTTATGGTAACCTCTGACAATATAAAATACATTGGAGTCTATCTGCCAAGGCAGACTCAAAAACTTTTTGAAAACAATTACAAAACATTATGAAAATCAGATTCAAATAACTGGGCAAAATCAATTACTCATGGATAGGTTGAGCTAATATAATAAAAATGACAATTCTACCAAAACTATACCACCTGTTTAGTGGCCTACAAATAAAAATTCCAAAACATTACTTTTATGAGTTAGAAAAAGTTGTAAATAAATTCATATGGAGAAATAAAAAAGTCAAGAATTTCCAGGAATTCAATGAAAAAAATACAAAAGAAGGTGGTTTAGCCTTACCAGATCTAAAATAAAAGCATCAGTCATCAAAGCTGTCTGGTATTGGCTAAGAAATAGAGTAGTGGATCAATGGAATAGACCAGTTGCAATAGCAGGAAAGGAAGATAATAATCTGCTGTTTGATAAACCCAAAGAGTCCAGCTATTGGGATAAAAACACTCCAATTGAAACTGTTGGGAAAATTGGAAGTTATAATGAAGAAACTCAGATTAGACCAACACCTTACACCCTATACCAAGATAAGATCAAAATGGATACATGATTTAGACATGAAAAACAATATTATAAGCAAGCTAGAAGATAAAGGAGTAGTTTATCTGTCAGATCTATGGAAAGGGAAGCAGTTCATAACCAAGGAAGAGATTGAGAACATCATTAAAAACAAACTAGATAATTTTGATTACATTATATTAAAAAGCTTTTGCACAGACAAAAGCACTGTAACCAAGATCACCAAGATTACTTATTGGAGAAATGCAAATTAAAGCATCTCTGAAGTACCACTTCACACCTCTCAGACTGGCCAATATGACCAGAAAGAACAATGATGAGTGTTGGAAGGGATGTGGGAAATCTGGGACACTGGATACATTGTTGGTGGTACTGTGAACTCATTCAATCTTTCTGGAGAGCAATTTGGAATTATGCCCAAAGGGCAACCAAAATGTGCATACCCTTTGATCCAGCAATACCACTGCTGTGTCTACACCCTGAAGGGATTATGAAAAAGGGTAAAAATATCACTTGTAGAAAAAATATTCATAGCAGCCCTGTTTGTGGTAGCAAAGAATTGGAAATTAAGTGAATATCCTTCAATTGGTGAATGGCTTAACAAACTGTGGTATATGTATGTCATGGAATACTATTGTTCTATTAGAAACCAGGAGGGATAGGAATTCAGGGAAGCCTGGAAGGATTTGCATGAACTGATGCTGAGCGAGATGAGCTGAACCAGAAAAATAGTGTACACCCTAACAGCAACATGGGGTTGATGATCAACCTTGATGGAATTACTCATTCCATCAGTGCAACACAATCAGGGTCAATTTTGGGGTATCTGTGTTGGATAATACCATCTGTATGCAGAGAAAGAATTGTGTAATTTTGCTATCTCTTATATTTTATTTTTCTTTTATTTTTCTTCCTTAAGGATATGATTTCTCCCTCATCACATTCAACTTAGATCAATGTAAACCATGGAAACAACATAAAGACTAACAGACTGCCTTCTGTGGGGGCGGGGAGGGGGGAGGGAAGCAAGATCAGGGGAAAAATTGTAAAACTCAAAATAAATAAAATCTTTCTAAAAATGAATAAAATGAAGAGGGAAGACCATATTTTCTGTACACACATACACACACACACTCACATTTGGCAAAATGTAGAAATCTAACATTCAGCAGAGAAGTAGAAGGGAATAGGGATAAGAGAAGGGGGGTAAGGGTAGAAGGAAAGACAGGGAAGACAGGTTTAAAAAGCCAGTTATCAGAAGGAAGATATACTTTTGACTAGGGACAGGATAAGAATAAGAAACATGAACAGAAGAAAATGGTATGAAGGGAAAAACAGTCACTAATATTAACTGTGAATGGGACGAACTCACCTATAAAATTAACATGGATAACAAAATAGATTAGAACCAGACTCCAATATGTTGTTTTTGAGAGAAATATTTGAAACAGAAAGTTACATAGAGTTAAATAAAAAAGGAGACGGTGCAATACCTATTATGCATTCACTGAAATAAAAACAGCAGGGATAACAATCATCATCTCAAAGGAATAAAAAGCAAAATTAATTCTAATTAAGAGTGATAATGATGTAAACTATATTTTGTCTAAAAGTTATCATAGAAAATAAATAAAGTAAAAATAAATTTTTACAGCAAGTTTTTCTCACAAAAGGCCTCTTTTCTTAAATATACAGAAAACTGACTCAAATTCATAAAAATAAAAGCCATTCCCTAATCACTAAATTGTCAAGAAATATGAACAGGCATGCAGTTTTCAGAAGAAGACAGATATTTATAGTTATTTGAAAAAATACTCTAAATCACTAGTAATTTAGAGAAATGCAATGAAAGCAACTCAGATATAACATTCTAGAAAATAATTTAGAACTATATATGAAAGACTATGAAACTGTGAATACCCTTTGATACAGCAGTACTCCTACTAGTTCTATTACCCCAAAGAGATAAAAGAAAAAGGAAAAGGATCAATACATACAGTAATATTATAGGAATTCTTTTTATGGTGGAAAAGAATTTCAACTTGAGGGCATGCCCAATGATTGGAGAAGAGTTAAACAAGTTGTAACGGGATTCTGATGGAGTAATATTGGGCCAAAAGAAATGAAAAGATGGATCATTTCAGAAAAAGAGTGAAAAGACTTTTATAATGCAGATTGAAGGGAGCAGATTCAGGAGATCATTGAATACAGTAACAGTAATAATGTTGTGATAATCAACTATAAAAAAAAAATCTTAGGGCAATGATCCAAAACAATTACAAGGGATCCATGATTTTCTTTGGATCTAGATCCAGAGAAAGAATTGATAAACTGAGTGAAAATTGAAGTATATTTTTCTCATTTTTTTTGCACTTTTGGTGCAATATGGCTAATATTGAAATATGTGTGGTATTATTTCACAGGTATACTTGATATACTGTTTACCTTCTCAGTGTATGGCAGGAAGGTTAAGAAAGAGGCAAGAGGCAGAGAATTTGGAACTGAAATTTGGTATTTTAATGATGTAAACTTTAAAAAAAGAATATAAACTCCTTGAGGCCATATCTTTAATGTTTGTTTATAATTGTATCTGCAGTACTTTGTATTGTACGAGCTCAATTTGCTTAATTACTATCTTTCATTCCATTCTACATTTAAGTTTTCTCAAATTTGAAATTAAGAATTTGGACTTGGTGTTACTCTTTCATTTATGGTTCTTGTACTTGTTTACTGATTCTTTCATCTATGTTCTCCAAGATGAAAGGGGAAGGAAATAGAATTTCTTAGCTACCTGCTATTTTCCAGGCAGCATGCTATACATTTCCCATAAATTATTTCATTTGACTGTTATAACAATATTATAGGATAGATGTTTTTTTGGCTCCTGTTTGACAGATGAGGAGACTGATGTAGACTCAGCCTAAAGTAACTTGGCTAGAGTCAAATAGATATAGACCTGAGACAGATTTACACTCAAGTCTTCCTGATTCTAGATACATCTTTCTATCCACCTAGTTACCTCATGTAATTAAAGAGTCTAACACTGGGGGCAGCTAGGTGGCACAGTGGATAGAGCTCGGACCCTGGAGTCATGAATACCTGAGTTCAAATCTTACCTCAGACACTTAATGATTGCCTAGTTGTGTAGCCTTGGGCAAGCCACTTAACCCCATTTGCCTTCAAAAACTTTTTTAAAAAGGAGAGATTTTAACACTGGATGGTGTTTGTAGAAGTAATCAACCCTGCAACAGAAAAAGAAGATATAAGTATTAGCCCATTGTAGAAGTTTTCCTGTCATATTTTTTGTGGTTCATTTCTACTTCCTGCCTTCCTCATGGACATTTCCCCCCATGATGTGCTATGAAATATAACCTCTGTGATCTCCCCCTCTTGGATGTTGCTTTTCCCCAAAACTGATTCCTTTTCTTTTGAGGCAGGATGCTGTCCATGAGGCATAAGACTTTCTCAACAGCTTCAAATAGCTCTAGAATGCATTGTAAGGCAATCTTTATTGCCTTTTCCATTACAGAATATATTTCTCCTCTTACAGGACTGATTTTAAGAGGGGGCCCTCTCATCAATAAATTAAGATTTCTCTTTTTTTTCTTTCTATTTGTTTCAATCTCTTACTTTCTCCTGTCACCCCTCTTTTTCCTGAGATCCTGGAAGATTTATTTGTTTTTGTTTATATCATTAATGTGATAAAGGCATATTATACATTCCTTCAATCCTTTTCTTCCTCTGACTGTTTTTATGATTCTACCTATTCTATAGTTTAGTCCCTGAAAAAACACTGATTCTCTTTTTGATGGATTGTTGTGAGGTTTAATCTATCGCACTTTGGTCTTAGTCATTAACATTCATTTGTTCTATTTAAATTCCATTTCATGGTCATAACCTTGTGTTTTTATTTTTAGAGAAAAAATCTTTTAATGATTTTTCTTTTGTTTGTTTGCTTGTTTTAATTCCATAAAATTCTTTCGCTTTCCAGCTCTATTCCCTATATTTTTTCCTATGGCAATTTACTTTATTCCCTGTTCTTTTCTTCAAAGCTATTTTCCTTAGGGTAGCTAGGCAGTTCAGTGGATAGAGCACTGGCCTTGGAGTTAGGACAGAAGTTTGAATTCAGCCTCAGATACTTGACTCTTATTATCTGTGTGACTTTGAGCAAGTTACTTTAACCTAATGGCCTCCTATCCAGATCCATCTCCAGTTGTCCTGATCCATATCTGGCCACTAGACCCAAATGGTTCTGGAGGAGCCAGTGAGACTGGTGACTTTGCACAATACCCCCCTCACTTAAAGTCGATTCATATGCTTGTCATGACATCACTTCCCCTAATGTCATGGTCTCTTTCAAAAATGAAGCAAAAACATTATTGTATTCATTTACCTTGTGTTTCTGTAGTCTGAATGTTTTCAAAGCAAATAATCTGTTATTATTTTTCTTTTTCCCTTCTCCCTTTTAAGTAATACTTTTAATGACTTTTTTATCAAATGTATGCATATATCTTAATATTTTTTTTCACTGAAAGTTTGGGTTTATAGGATATTTCAACTTAGATTTCATCTTAAGTCTCTTTTGGAACACATTATTCCACTCCCTTTTTCTATTTCTGGTAGGTTCAGAATGGTCTTTTGTATTTTAAATTTCTATTACATTATATTTTAAGGTTTTTTCTTCTTGTTACTTAAGTACTTTTTATGTCATTGAAATTTTTAAATTTAACCACTATGTGACATGAAGTTTGTAGAATAAATGTCTTTGTCTTGTATTTTTGTTTCTGGTGGTTAGCTGTAAATTTTTTTTATTGGGAAGTGTTCAATATTCAGAAGTTCCATGGAGTTTTCTTTTTTTAAATTGATATTTTATTTTTCCAGATGCATATTATTAAAGTTTTTCAACATTCATCCATATGCATATGTGTATTATTTTTTAGTTATGTAATTTCCCTCCAACTTTTATTACCACCCCCTCCCTTCAGCAGAGAACAATCTGGTTAATTTTGTATATACACATTTGTATTAAACAGGTTTACAGATCAGTCATTTTCATATTAGAACCAGCATTAAGGGACAAGAAATTTTCTCTAATGTATTGATTTCCTATTCCTATTCCATGGAATAGGAAATCAATACATTAGAAATTTTTTATAAAGCAAATGCAGTGTTCATTAGATTCTGAAGGAGTTTTTTTGGTTTTGTTTCATTTCCTTTTTCTTTCTCTGGATGGGGTTAGCATTGTCCATAGCAAGTCTAACAGAGTTGTCCCAGCTCTCTTGAGAGGACTTGCATCCATTAAGGTTGATCAACTCACAATGTTGTCAATGCAAACAAGGTTCCCTTGGTTCTGCTCCCTTCACTCTGCATCAGAGCCTGTAATTCATTCCATGTTTCTCTAGAGTCTGACCATTTATGGTTTTTTATAGAACAACAGTATTCCATAACATTCATATATCATAACTTGCTCAGCTCTTCTCCGGTTGATGGGCATCACCTCAATTTCCATTTCTTTGTCACTACAAAAATAGCTGCTAAGGATATTTTGGAACATGTGGGATTTTCCCCATTTTTTATGATTTCTTCTGGATATAGGCCTAGAATTGGAAGTGCTGGGTCAAAGGGTATGATCAGTTTTATTGCTCTTTGGGCATAGTTCCATGTTGTTCTCCAGAATGGCTGGATCTGTTCACAACTCTGCCAGCAATGTATCAAATGTCCCAATCTTCTTACAATCTCTGCAAGCATTGATTGTTTTCCCTTTTTGTCAGCTTAGCCAATCTCATAGATATAAAATGATATCCCATAGTTGCTTTAATTTGTATTTCTCTAATCAATAATAATTTGGAGCATTTTATTCATATGACTAGATATAGCTTTAATTTCTTCATTTGAAAACTGTTCATATCCTTTGATCATTTATCAGTTGGAGAATGTTTTGTAACCTTATAAATTTGATGCAATTCTATGAATATTTTAGAAATGTGAACTTTATCACAAGCCCTAGTTATAAAAATTGTTTACAAATTTTCTGTCTTCCTTCTAATTTTGGTAGCATTGATTTTATTAGTATAAAAACTTTTAAATTTAATATATTGTTATTTCCCCATGAATAAGATGAATCTTAATTTTTGAGTCTGAAATTTGAAAATAATTTTATTATATTCACTCATTGAACTCTATTTATTTATCAAGAAATTCAAATACCTTCTGCTCATAGCTTTTAAGCATCTTTCAGGCAAGACTGATGCATGTACAAATGCTTAGTCCATTCTGTTTCATAAACCTGAAGTACCAAATGTGTCCTCCTTTGAAATCATTCACTTCTTTTTCTTCTGGCCTCCTGCTGAACCATCTTTGTGGACACAGGAATTCCAATGGTCTTTTGCTCTTCAATCTATTTCTTCAATTCCTTCTCTAACTCAGGACATTTTGCTGGCTTGCCTCTCATGGTCTTCTTCCCCCAGGGCATTTTCTTGTTCCTGTAGCCAATCTTGGATTAATTTCTCAGTTGGAGGAAGATCAAACTGATGTTCAGAAGCACAATTTCCACTCACTTTTGCAAACTGGATCATGTTGAACTTGAATTCAGCAATGGAGGAAAACCTTTTCTGAGCCATTTCTGGGCAGAACATGGCAAAATGTAGCATAATATACTGGTAATAAATGCAAAACAATGAGCACAAAGACCACAAGCTTGAAAAAGCAGGAAATGCAAGTAAAAAAACTACAACAATGAGCACAAAAACGAGCACACAAAAAGCGGGAAATGTAAGAAAAATCTACAACCGCTGTATAAGATACTCCCAGTTTTTAGATCCCAAATTTTTCAAAAGAGGGTGCATCTTATACATGTGGAAATACAGTAGTCAAAATCATCTGTTTTACAGTTTATAATGTATTCTATTTCTTGCTTGGTCATAAATTAGTCCCCTTTTCATGGATCTTATAGAATATTTTTTGGTCTATTAATTTATCTATGTTGTACTTTACATCTACATTCTGTACCTATTTTGATCTTATTTTGGTGTAGGCTATGAGATGTGAGTCTATACCTAGTTTTTGCCATACTATTTTCTAATTTTCCCAATAATTTTTGTCAAATAGTGAGTCCTTATCCCAGAAACTAATATTTTTCGATTTTTCAAAGAGTAGATTATGGTAGTCATTTACTACTGTTTCTTTTGAACCTATCCCAATCCACTGATCCATTACACTATTTCTTAACCAGTATCAAGAAATTTTGATGACTAGCCCTTTATAGTATAGTTATAGATCTGGTAGAGCTAGGTCACCTTCCTTTACATTTTTTTCATCAGTTCCCTTGATATTCTTGACCTTTTGTTGCTCCAGATAAATTTTGTTACTATTTTTTCTAGTTTTGATTGGTAATTTAAGTAATTTAATTTGAGTAGAATTGCCATTTTTCTTATATTAGCTCAACCTAACCATGAGCAATTGACATTTTTCCAAATGTTTAGATTTGACTTTATTTGGGTGAGAAGTGCTTTATAATTGTGTTCATACAGTTTCTGAGTTTGCCTTGGGAGGTAGATTCCCAAGTATTTAATACTGTCTGCAGTTACTTTAAATGGAATTTCTCTTTCTTTATCTTCTAACTAATGTTGTATTGATTTTTATTTATAAACTCACTCCCAATCAAGCTAATTGCTGCCTTTTGAATATGATGCTTGATTTAATTTGTCTACAATGTGTTGATAAAACCAAGTGGTTTTGCTAAGTCACTTCTAGTGTGCTTTTTGTAGGTGGAGGGGCTACTATACTATTGCTTTTTTAGGGGGTACTCCCACATTATTGCTTTTATAAATGAGACTTTTATGTGTTGCCCACTCAGAGCTAGGGACTGAGTCTGAGGGAGTGGGAAAGTTAAAGTTCTCATTGACTAGATTCTGAATCAACATTACAGGAAGATGGATTTTCAGAAATTATAGAAAAAAATATATGGCTCAACTAATAGTCCACATCTGGATATATTCTTTTCAATCAAAAACTTCCCAAATAATTATATGATACAAGTCCAAATTCACATTGGTCCTATGGTTTATCTAATATAGCAAAAATGCAAGGAAAATTGATGCTCGTGTGGTATCTCTGCCCAACAATCTATCAAAATTCTTCTCTCTTCTGTACCAATGCTTATTACCCCCTCACGCCCATCACTCTGTCCTTTTCTTTTTGAAATCCCAGACCTAACCTAATTTTTTTCAGCAAGCCCAGATTCTGTCATTTATAAGTATTTCAATAGCCAATTTTCCTTTATTAAAAAATTTCTGTTTCCATGTGAAGTAAAATGACATTGTAGAAATAACCACAAATCTGTCATTTATATTAACATTTTCAGTTCAATTTGGGGTGCTTAATTTTTTTAAAGGCTTATATTAAAGTATAGCACTGCTTCATCAGTATAACATATCTTTTGAATATGTTTTCTTTTCTCTCTTATACTTTAAACCCACAGTGACTCATTTGTACAAATCTTGGAAATATCAGCTCTCTTGGCAGCTTTTCATTTCAAGAAGGAGTGAATTCGTCAGTTTTCTCACAGATAGTTATATTTATTTTTTATTTGATTTTAAACTTGCTTTTTTTCCTCAGTAGTACAACAAGAGCTATG
Organism: Macrotis lagotis; assembly: GCF_037893015.1. Classification (NCBI taxonomy): domain Eukaryota; kingdom Metazoa; phylum Chordata; class Mammalia; order Peramelemorphia; family Peramelidae; genus Macrotis; species Macrotis lagotis. The sequence goes on from NC_133666.1 coordinate 100,362,718, forward strand.
GAAGCCAATACTTCCATTCACTCTAATCAAAATGATGCAGAAATAGACTAAACACAACCTAGAAGCCAACTGTGAGCAATTCATCATTTTGTGAGGATCAAGAAAATTTTATACACGTACACATATGTGTGTTCATGTGGTTATCTGTCTCCGTGTATGGATGGATGTATAAGGATGTGTGTGTGTATACATATATGAAGCAATTGGGTAGAAAGAATACTGGAAGAAATCAAAAATGTGAGTATGGATTTGCAGCATCAGTTGAAATTTCAAAGTAAAGCAATTTCCTCTTTATCCTTTTTTTAAGTTCTCCATGTACATATGTACATATTTGGAGTACAGATGTATGTATTTGGAGAGAGGAAAGAAATCAGCTATGGATTTACTTTCTGTTTAATGAGAAGGAATTCATCCTTTAAAATATGATTCAGAAAAAAAACCTGTGTGTTGTATGATTGTTTTCTTAATACATATTACAATTAAGATAATAGAGGAAAATGATTAGGAAAATGATGGACAAAGAAAGAAGTAATGATACAAATAAAGAAAACATTTAAGGTAAAATGAAAGAAACACAGGCAGCTAGGTGGTACAGTGGATAGAGCAACGTCCCTGGAGTCAGGAATACCTGAGTTCAAATCTGGCCTCAGACACTTAATAATTATCTAGCTGTGTGGCCTTGGGCAAGCCATTTAACCTGTTTGAATTGCAAAAAAAAAAAAAAACTAAAAAGAAAATCAAAGAAATAAAAAGTGACTTTCACTATATGATTATTTTATATTCTAGTTTTGTAGAATTTGTAGAATTATTATGTTTGTGTATATATAGTTATTTACCATGAGATATATACAAGTACAAACATATGTAAATATATTTATGGCTATATATATATATATATATATATATATATACTCACTGCATATATTTAAATACATTCACATATATTTCAGTGCACATGTACATATGTGCACACATGCACATTTCATGTTGAATATGCATTTGTGCATAAATGGGTGCATACAGTGCACCCAGGTATACACATAACATTCACATTCAAGTATGCTCATGCATGTACACACTCACCTACATATAAATGCATTTATGTTTATATGGCACATAAACTACACATATGTGTATAAATATGTGTGTATATACTTATATTCATATACAGATAGATATATGTATATGTATGTGTCTATATTTTATGACCAAGAAGATAGCAAGAATTAAAACTATTTTCTGCCTGCTAGTATAGGAAATGATTCATGCCTAAGTAATTATTAGGTAATTAAAGTAATTAAATGAATTAGCAAATATTAATTCCTAAGACCTTTGCTAAACAGAATAAAAACTAGCATTTTTATAGAGTTTTAAAGTTTGCAAAAGACATACAAAATATTAGCTCATTTTATATTCACAATAACTCTGGAAGGTGGGGAATATTATTATCCTAATTTCATAGATGAAGAAATAGACACAAAAGTTAAGTGATTAATCTGGGTTCACATGTGTCTGAAACTGAATTTGAGCTCCTACCTCTCTTGCTTCTGGTATTCCATCAACTATGCTATTTAGTTGTCTAAAATTAGAAGAGTTGCTATAGTGTCATATACTCAGAAATTTTGAAAAGTATAAGAATGAGAAAGAAAAATGAATAGATACGTGAGCTTCTAATGAAAGAATCCCTCCCTGGCTCCCACAATACCAAAGAAATCAAAGGTGAAATTAAGTAGCAAGGTTGGAAAGGAAGAAACATAAGTGTATCCTTACTGGCAGTTTGGCAAATAGGCCCAGGAATGTAGAGAATGATAGCATGCAAGGAGACAATGCTTTCAGGGAGAAGGTGTTTTGGGTGTTTATTCTAGCAGTGAGCTAGGGAGTCAAAATAGTACCTTTGGGCACAATTTTAGATTTCATCAAGATCCCAAGCATCTTCTGCATCTCAGATTTTCAGTGCCAAAAATTTCTTCTCTGTATCCCATATAAGGAATTATTCTGCTATCAATCAATTTGTATGTATAACAGGTAACTCAAAGCCTCTAGGGGATAACAGTATCACAAGGAACAAATTTTAAAACTTGGCCTAGGGAGGACAGGTTCTTTGCTCTGGCACAGTGAAAAGTCTTTGTGGAAGCATGAAGTGGGTGAGGGAGAAAACCACAGAGAAAAAGAAAAAGCCAAAAAGTCATAGCCAACAAGTAATCTGGCATCTTGACTATAATGAACTCCAGGGGAAACGTAACTATATTGAGGCATATTTGTATATATTGAGGCACATTTGTGTGTATTGAGTTCCTGTGGGATTTCATTCACAGCTGATATGAAGAAAATGATTTAGAGGAGACCATATGTGCACATTTCATAATTATTTCATATTTAGTTTAAAAGGAGCTGAGCTTTTTTTAACTTTAAAATATTTTTTTTATATAACTGACTTTTTTTCCTAGGTGCCAACCCCTGAATATTTATTCATGACATAATCAGGTCATGAAATAGATATGGTTTCCATCTTAATTACTATTCAACTCTTTGTCTTTTTTATTCTTTGGGATAGGGCATCATTCACTTGAGTGAATATTACTCACTCATTAAGAAAAATTAATTCTTTAATAGACAGAATTAGACAATGATTAAGGAACTGATTGGTCCCTTCATAAGCTTCCTTTGTGTCTAGTATGATATTCTCATTTTTATCACAAATAGAGCCTCACCTAGAAGTGTTACATGATGTTGTTTTGGAGAAAAAACTGGTCCTGGTAAAAAAATTGTTTTGCTAAATTTAATCATGAAGAAGTGAAAATAGAAACACCTACCTATACAAATATGTGAAGGTGTGGCTTTTTCCATTTCTTCAAGAAAACGTGCACTGACTCACACAACTGAGAAGGACTTGTGGTTGCATAAAGGAAGATACACCTCTACCTACAGTCATATTTTCAATTAGTTGATAATAGTAATTTCTTGTATGTCATTGTACACAATTATTCCATTTTCAAAATCTGAAAGTGCACTTCAGTTCAACCCAATTTGGTGCCTTTGGCAGGGGTGCAGAAGGAAGGAGATTTTTTAAATTGTTTTTTGAAACATTAAAAGAAAGTAAAAGAAACATCATTGCTTGTTTTATCCTTGCACCTGAGGACTATTGGGCATTTTTCTGTGATTTGCCATTGAAAGTTCCTTTATTTATTGCCTTCTCTTAGTAGAATATGAACTCTGAGAAAATAGACTGTCTTATTATATTTGTATTCCCAGTGATTTGCATGTAGTAGGGGCTTAATAATTATTCATTTCTCCATGTATTCATTTATTCACTCATTCATTTTTGGGATGAGAAATAGCCTGAAAGATTGTCTAGAGTTGTATAACTGGTAAATAAAGGATTTAAACTGGAGTCTTCCTAATTCTTTTTTTAAAATTTTAATATATTTTATTTAAGGCAATGGGGTTAAATAACTTGTGCATGGTCACACATCTAGCAATTATTAAGTGTCTGAGGCTGGATTTGAACTCAGGTCTCCTGACTCCAGGACTGGTGCTTTATCCACTGCACCACCAAACTGTGCCAAATCTTTCTAATTCTGAGACAGATACTCTTATCTACCACACTATCATGGCTTTCATTACAATTGATTGACCAGAGATTCCTGAATTATTATGATACCTTGAACAAAACTGGTATCTAATAAATGCTTCATGAATGTAATTTTAGTGGTTATTTCATCTTGATGCTCTAGGGAGATATAAAAGCAAATGAACAGCATATATAACCCTTAGAAATTTTTGATGCAGCTTAGAGCAACAAAATGAATATTAATTAGACCATAAGAGAACATGTAAAAGAAGATAAAGTACTTAATGTAAGTTAAGATAAAGTATAATAATGAAGTATTTTTATGCCACTGGGGTTGAAATCATCAGTGAAAGTTTAATGGGAGAAGTAGGATTTCTGATGAGGTACAAAGGATAGTTAGGATATGTATAGGATGTGTATAAGAGGGAATGACAGAGAATATTACAGTTGCATATGACAGTGTTCCAGGCTTATTGAACAAGGAAGAATATGATGGAAATAATAACCTTGGTATACTGAAAGCAATAATATCCTAAGCAAATTTGGTTAGATTTCCTTTAAAAGGTATTAACATTGTCCTTGAGATTTGATTAACTCAGGGATCTAAGGCTAAGGCCTTAGTCTCTTGGTCATCTGGGTCAAAAATAGAAGTCACTCAGCCCCAACCTGAGTCTTTGACTGTAGACCAGCAGCATGGAGAACACTGGAAAACGTGCTCAATTGAACACATTATCTTTGATAAACATTACCTTCCCTGCACCGAATATCCTTCAAAGGCTAAATTAGTCACCTGCTGTTAACTTTTAGATAGATTACAAGTGTTTTACTTCATTTCAGTTCCAGATCTTAAATTATTAGGGATGGGCCAGGATCAGACCAAATCTGTTACCCTCAGTTGCTTTTGTTCCCTGTAATACTTCATTAATTTTATTCTAATGGACTTTTTGAGCATAACAAGGCCAGGAGGGGGAGGTTCAAAGGAAGGTGTTCTTTTCTTAGAGTAAGAGATGAGTTCTAAAGCCATAGGCAGAATTAAGCCTTCAAGAAATAGGCCACTGAGTTAGTAAAAGCATGAACTAATCAGGTGACCTGTATAAGAATAGTGGCAATGGGAATAGAAAGAAAGGAGGGTTTTTTCTGTAAGAGGATAAAGGAAAATCAACAATTTTCTGCCTGACCAGGGCAGTTTAGATAATCATTATTTCCATTGTTCTGGACACAATGCCTCTATTAATATCTCTGGGACAGCATTCATTTTGGGGGCTCCCAAGGGACATCTTTGATTTATTATTGAACTTGGAGACTTCTGAACTTTACCACTACCACTGTAATCACTATTCCCTCACCCTCTGCCTCTTATTTTCTATACTGCAACTGTTGTCTAGCAACACCTCCTCCATCCTTTATTTGTGAAATTGATTTTTAAAAATCATTTACCCTCATGCAATTGCATCTTATTTACTTAGGCTGATGATTCTATATATATGTATATATATATATAGATAGATAGATAGATAGATAATATATAATACTAATAATATCTTTTTTGTATCTGAAGGTTGTCACTGGATGTGTTGGACAGCCTATAAGCTTTTATGTTTGTTTTATAGGGGTTTTTTTGGAAAGGCAAATTGGGTTAAGTGGCTTGCCCATGGCCACACAGCTAGGTAATTATTAAATGTCTGAGGTCGGATTTGAATTCAGGTGCTGCTGATTTCAGGGCTGGTGCTCTTTCCACTGTACAACCTAGCTGCTACCTAGCCATTCCCTAACCTTTATATCATTTGCAAAATTGACAATTATATCATATGAACACATCTCCATTTAAGTTATCAATTAAAATGTTGAACATATCAGGACAGTTTCCTAGTGTACTCTACTAGAAGGTAAGCTCCAAGTTGATACAGAATGGTGGATTTAGATTTGGAAAGAATGTTATTGTGCAGTTGGTCTAATCCTTGTCTTACAAAAAAAGAGCTGAAGCAGTAGTTAGGGACCTAGATGGAGGAAACTGAGCCTGCAATTCAAGTCTTGGTGCCTTACCTCTTTTCAGTATCCTGGTCAAATTAGGATTGTGGTGGTCTATGAATAATGCTTCCCATTTGATGGTAAGTCACTTAAAAGTGTTTACTAACTGGAAGTAAAATACAAAGTGACTTCAATCAGAGCAGATCACACAAAAGGATGATGTAGTATAATTCTCATCCTATACACCATAATTAATTAATTTTATTATGATTAGTTTCATAGGTAGGGATTCAACATTTCCCCCTTTATTTGTCTGATATTCAAAGCCCTTGGAATAATTTCTTTGTCAATAAAATTTTCCAATTTTTATTTAAACTCAGAAAGAAATTTTAATTTTTGAAGAATCAACCTACTCTTAAAAAAGAGGTGCAGCTATATAGAATGTGATAAGAAAAGCACTTTAACATATATTTATATGTAAGTAGTTTAGCAGTCTAGGGTATTTTAGTGAGTAGAATTTTTTTCAGAACAATTAATAATGCATTAGCTGACAGTTTATCATTGCTTTTTTTAACCCAATGCCTCACCACATCATTTAATAATTTCCACTCTCAACCATTTGCTAAGCTAGGTAGTTACATCAAGTTTGACTTGAGATTTGTGGCCTACTTTAAAAGTCTTAATATTTTTCTGATTTTGTTTGGCATGCAATTTAAATTATTGAATGTGTGACTTTTCAGCATTTTCAAGTTGTTTAACAGAAAACATGTGGCAATGTGCCTTAGGAGATACTTGTTAGAAGTTTTTGCAGTTAGGATGGCAGAGCAATCTAAAATCTTACATTCAAATTACATTCCCTCCTCAGGGAGAAGGTGTGAATTACATTCCTGACATCATCTTTTTTTTTTTTTTTTTACTGGCAGCATGACTTGAACGATAGACTGAGCTTGGAATCAGGAAGACTTGGGTTCAAAAGTTTCTTCAGATACTAATTAGTTATGTGACCCTGGAAAAGCCACTTAACCTTCTTTAGTCTTTTTCTTACCTTTAAAATGAGGGGATTATACTTGATAGTCTCTAAGGTCCCTTCTGGCACAGCTAGGTGGAGCTGTGGCTAGATTTAGGATGACTTCTTGGATTCAAATGTGTCTTGGACACTTTCTAGCTGTATGATGGTGGATAAGTCACTTAACCCTGTTTGTCTTAGTTTCTTCAACTGAAGAAATGGTCTGGAGAAGGAAATGGTAGAAGACTTCAGCATCTTTGCAAGTTGTTACTTAGTTACTTAGTCAGCCATGCCTGATACTTCCTGATTCCTTTTCAGTTTTTTTTTTTGGGCAAAAATACAAGAATGGTTTGACATTTCCTTTTCTAGCTCATTTTATAGATGAGGAAACTGAGGGGGGGAAAGTGTTAAATGATTTGATTAGTATCATACTGCTACTAATGTTACTAGTCTTTCAGTATTGAAGAGGAGCAAACAGCTTTCTCAGGGCTCCCTCCTGCTTCTCTGGGGTCAGTTATGTTACTACACTGGATGCCTCATGATGTCTTTCTCTGCCTCTCTGGATTTTGGAATTTGAACCTGACTCCCTTGAACATCTGAAGGCAATGAAGGCCATCACCTGTCCCTTCAGAATAGTGCTAGCCTATCTCTCAAGATCTAATGACCCATCTTCAGTTGCTAGTAAATAATAGAACAGTCTGTGGGTTCACAAAGAGTCTCCTGACATTGACTGAGCAACCAAACAGCAACATTTCTTTTTCTTGTTATTTCTTGTATGAGATTAATCTATTTACATTATAACATTTATGCTATGTCCATTTTGACAGTTTATATTTTTGTACATGAGTATCTATTTTCTTAATCAGATATTCAAATGATCCATGATTCCTTTTATTGAGGAATTCCTTCCAGATGAGAAACATTTTCTGAATCTTGATGGATCTTTTTTTGCCTGGTTGTTTTGAGGGGAGATAGGTGAAGTGTGTTGTTTGAGTTTGCATTCTGAGTTGAGAAGTCATACTACAAACTGAGGTTGTCTGGGATCATGCCGCTAGACCTGATGATTTCTAGTGGGGCAACACTACAAGGTATGTAAAAATTTAGAAAGTTTCTGTTTTTTTAGTATTACAGCAAGAAGTCAGATTAAAGGGCAGCTAGCTGGCAAAGTGGCTAGAGCACTGGTCCTGTAGTCAAGAGAACCAGAGTTCAAATGAGGCCTCAAACACTTAATAATTGCCTAGCTGTGTTTACCTTCAGCAAGTCGCTTAACACCATTGCCTTAAATTTTAAAAAGTCAGTTTAACATCTAATTATCAAAAATAGATAATTAAATGCTACCAAATAGCAGTTTCTGGTATTTCCTAGCCTAGTTTCTTTATTTGAGTAATACCTTCTCCAAAAATGGGTAATTTCCATAGCTAAATTTTAGTTTATTCATATGCCTTGCTTTGGGTACAAAACTTGTATTTACAACTGTGTCCACACCTAATAAAGCAAAGGAATATAAAAAAAGTAGAGGGAGAATGGAAAAAACTAATGGAAGAATGTTTTAGATGTCCTTTCTTACTCTTCATTAGTTCCATGTTAATGTTTTTAGGTCTGAGATTTCTTGTCAGATAAGTATAGAAGAGATAGCATCTCTCATGAATTAATCTGCTTTTTTTTGTATTAAGAAGAAAAAGTCAAAGATGTCTTTTGTTCCACTTTGTTCTTCCTTCCTACCTCCCTCCCACTTTTACTAAAAATATTTTCAGATGAGGCTAAAGATTTATTAAATTGTTAATTAAAGTTTCACTTAAATTAATAAAGGAAAATTTTTTAAAAGCATGAACTTATAGAAGAGTTTTCCACATCCTGTTCACAAAATAGCATTCAGGTTTATTTCAGTGTTGATTTTTTTTTTTCACTAGAAGAGCATTTTTCAAAGCATGGTTCACAAATCCCTGGAGGTCCATGAATACCCTTTCAAAGGTTTCTGCAAACTCAAAACTATTTTCATAATAAGAATAAGACATTATCTGCCTATTCAACAATACTTATTTTCCAACTTTGTATTTGTGTAAAGACAGATCTGCTTATACTTATTTTATCCAAACCAAATTGACATAGTGTATATTGAAGCAAATATGAAAATCCAGTTGTCTTCTATTAAACGAAACATTGAAGAGATTTGAAGAGCTATTTAAAACACTGCCATCTATCTCTTGAATTGTTATTTATTTTGAATAATATATATATATATATTATTTTTCATAAAACATGTTATCTGTTAATATGCAATGGGTTTATCATTCTTTTTAATATTCAATAATTTTATTTATCAGTTTTCATTTTGAATATAATAGCTACCCATAGATTTAATTCACAGCAAAATGCTCTTGGCATCCACAATAATTTTTAATGATATAAAGGAATCCTAAGACCCAAAAATTTGAGAACCACTGCACTAAAATTATTTCCAAAACTGTTACATTAAAAAAGAGAGATTCTTATAATTTTAGAGTTAGAATGAAGGCTAGTAGATCTACAACTACTCTGGTGTCATAGTAACTGCCATTTCTACTTCCTCATATGAAGTGCTGAAAGTTCAAATATATTAAGATTACATGAAAATAGATTGTGTAGAATATTTTCAAATCTTTTTCTTTTTCTTTTTACTCATTATCTTCTTTTCAATTTCACCTATAAATGTTCTTGGATTTCTCTTGCTTAATAAAAAACATTTCTGTAGGCTCATTTCCCTTCCATAGGTTTTTTTTTACTATTTTATGAAGCAACATTGCTCATTCTTTACTGTCTATTTTCATAATGTTTTGTAAATCATTTTTCAAATCATCTTGCACTGGTATTGCCTTCAGCTATTATGTCTCTGATAAATAAGGAGATAAAGTGTTTGCTAACTGAGGCAATTTTGGGCTCTTTAATTTCTTACTATTATTAGTTATTTGGGCATACCTTTAAAATAGTGATAATCAAAGTCTCATCTGCTTTCAATTTTTCAGAGTCAATATCTAATTTACATATGTCAGGTAGAATATTTTTAATTGCATGCAATGTCTTTTCCTCTTTGACCTTTTATCTAATTTGGTATCCATTTTTATCATTGCTTAACTTGATTGACCTGATCATATAGAAAGAATTGATTTCATAATTATCATATTCATAACTAGCAATTTCCTGCCTGATAAGATACTATTTAATTCTTTTTTTATCAGAAATTCTCTTTTTTTGCATTTTTATTTTTTTAAAAAGTACTTATTTATCTATTTTCATCCATATGCACACGTATACTTTTAAGTTACAAAATTTCCTCCTACCATCCCTTCCCATGACCCTTCCCTCAGTGGCAAACAGTCAGGTTAGCATTGTACATACATATTTGGGATAAACATGTTTACCTATTAGTCATTTTGGGTATGAGGAATTAGGATTAAGGGAAATAAATACATAAATAATTTTTATAAAGTGTTCATCAGATATTCTGAAAGGTTGGATATCTTTGTTTGTTTTGTTTTGTTTTGTTTTTCTTCTTCTGGATGAGGATAACATTGTCCATAGTTGGTCTCATATGTTTGTCCTAGGTCTCCGAATGATTGAGAGGAGCTATTTCCATTAAGGTTGATCATCACACAATGTTGTTGTTATTGTGTACATTGTTCTCTTGGTTCTGCTCCCTTGGCTGAGCATCAGATCCTGTAATGACTTACATGCTTCTTTAGAGTTTCATCAGTTCTTATAGAACAATAATATTGCATAGTATTCATGTAACATAACTTGTTTGACCATTCCCCAACTGATGGGCATCCCCTCAATTTCCAATTCTTTGCCTCTACAAAAAGAGCTGCTATGAATATTTTGGAATTGTAGGTTTTTCTCATTTTTTATAATTTCTTCTAGATACAGACCTAAAATTGGTATTGTTGGGTCAAAATGTAAGACAGTTTTATTGCTTTTTCCAGAATGGTTGAATCTGTTCACAACTCCTATTCACATAATTGTTGTAATATGTACTTTTAGAGTCTTATGAAGAATTGACATAAATAAGAAATTTATTAAGTGATCAAAGAATTTTCATGGTAGATTTTTAAAAAAAGAAACTCAAACTATCAAGAATCTTTAGGAAAATATAGTTAAAACTATCAGAGAAATGCAAACTAAATAATTCCAAGATATCATCTTATATTCTTTAAATTATAAAAGATACTTAAAAGCAATAAAACTAATGGTCTGCAGGGTTGTATAAAACAAACATTATACTAGTAAACGAATTCTGAATAGGTATAATCTTTTGGGAAAGCAAAATGAAAGTACATAAGAGTTACAGAACTATTTAAACTTGTCAACCAAATGATCCTACACTGAAATTATACATAGGAGGCATCAGTGAACAAGAGGAAAAGAAAAATCCATCTATATAAAAATATCCATGGTATCTTATTCTTAATAACAAATTAACTGAAAACTTCTTGTGTTACATGAACTTAATGGAATATCCAATAAGAAATGATGAATTGGGAAAATACAAGGAACTGCAGGTAGACATAAAAACAGTTCAGGGTAAAGAAAGCAAGATATATGTAAATATTATAACTATGGAAAATTCTTATTTATTATAACAATAAGCAAAACTAGGAAAATACTCAGAAATAAAAGAAATCTTAAGGAATTATAAAAGCAGTATTTAAATACTACCTATTAATATTCAATTCATAATTTTTAAATAGCTTAATTTATATTTCATATATTGTTACTTTTGGTTTATCTATTTGATGGTTTCTAAATTTGGAAATGTCTGGAAAGATAAGTGTGAATCACCGATGTAGTGTGAATCCCCAAACAAAGCATAAAACAAAAAAATGATCCATGTCTGGGCTACCTCAAGAAATTATGTTGATTGGGGTGGCTAGATGGTGCAGTGGATAGGGTACCAGCCCTGGAGTCAGGAGTACCTCAGTTCAAATTCGATCTCAGATATTTAATAATTACCTGGCTGTGTGGCCTTGGGCAAGCCACTTAACCCCATTTGCCTTGAAAAAAAAACTAAAAAAAGAAAACAAGAAATTATGCTGATCATATAAAATATTAAAGTAAAAAAATGACTGGAAAAAAACTAGGCACTTCAGTTGAAACAAAAATGTAAACAAAAATAAAAAGATTCATTCTAAACAAAAAAATCAAGAAAGAAAAGAGGAATTCAAGAGTCCTTTCTGTACTTTGTCCTGATCAGACCATATCTTATTTTTCAGTGCTATATTTTTGGTGAGCCATTGACAAACAATATATGGTAAGGAGACACAACCATATCTTACAAAAATCAATTAAACATATTGGAGTTGTTTGACCTGGAAAGATTTAAGGGAGACATAATAGCTGCCTCTAAATATTTCAGTGCTTTTCCTACAGAGCAAAAATGGACTTATATGGTAATGTTCCAAAAGGGACATGTAGGACTGATGAATGCAATTTACTTCTTAACAACAAGAGGCAGTTTGGTACTGTGGGAAAAAAGACAGAGATTTAGAATTAAAGTACCTAATTTAGAATTTTAGCTGAGTCACTAGTAATGGTGGAGAAATGGGCAGAAATGCCCCCCATGAACCCCAGAAACTTCAACAAATATCCTAAAGTAGATAATTTCCTATATGTAATTCCTCACTGATAATGAACAAAGATTAGAGGTTAGATTGAACTGGGAAACCATATTCCCCTGGTACTACCTCTCTTTGATGAAATCAAAGGGATCAGAAGTTCCTGCCTCCCGTCTGGAGAGGGATTAAAATCTCCCTTGAAGAAGGCTGTGGGAAAAGAAAATAAAGATGGCTATTTTACCTTCCTTTGAATCTCATGGTGACTTTGACAAACTACAGGTATGGGGATGACTCTACTTTTGAAAAAATGATGTTTCATTTTTAAATTGATAAAGAAAGAAACAGTTAAATGAAATCATTATTCTGTGGGCTTGTCCATTTGGTCTGGGAAAAAGCAAAAGGCAGTCAAAGGTTTTCTTTAAGAAAGACATTCATTACTTTTATGCTTCCCCAGAGAATCAGAGCTTCTACAATGAGAGAGACAACGCAGACTATCCTTCCCTAATTTTTACCAGCACTCTATTTCTAAGAAAATATCAACACTTAACTGTCGTACAATTTCCATTTTATCAAACCATGATCTGAACTGGGTTGGAAAATATATTTATATACATGAGCCAAAGGATGCTAATGTATTAATCAATTATTCTCCAGGTTAAAGTTCTTTAAGTAGGAGACTTCTAGAGACTATGATTTATTAAAAAAAAAATAATGACTCTAAACATAGAGATTTCATACTTTAGGCACCGTGATTGGTAAAGATTTGGGGGGAATGTCACATGACATTCTTTGCTTAATATTAGACTATATTTATAAATGATATTCCAAAAGTACAGTTTTAAACTGTTAAAGCTCTACTTGTTTAATAGCTTGGTTTGCTATCAAATCTTAAAACTGTACTAAGTCTTCTGGAACATCTTGTATAACATTTTAAGATTTGAAAGTTACTTTATATGCAGTAATTTCCATTTGACAGAATCATTGGGGGGGAAATGACTTTACTGTCACACTGATAGAAAAATAATAATAATAATTGTCAGAGCTAGGAATAGAATGTGGGTGCAGTGGGTCAAGACATTTATGTATTTTAAGAAGTTTGGATCAATATCTACATTCCCCAAAACACTAAGAAAGGATGTTTTGAGCTGAAACATTATAAAGAATACTTGGGAAAGTTTGAGTTAATTTGACCACTTGGGACCCAGCTATAGTTCTTTAGGGCAAGAAAGCTATACAAATGGTTTTAAGATTTCAGTGGGAGGAATTCCTGAGACCCCTGGGGAATTCTTTTGCTAGACACTTTTAATCTTCTTTCTTCTTGCTTTATACTTGCTTTTACTTTCTGGGATTGCTTTTTATCACCTCACAGATTGTCTTTTACCTGGGGCTTGCTGCATGTTTTTATTAAAGAAAATATTTTTGAACCCTCAGGCTCTGTGTAATTCATTATATTAGACCCAGACATCTTTATGAAGACTGCTTTTTCTGTCTCATTTTAAATATCATTTAGAGATACAATGATACTTTTGAGACATAGAACTTATTTAACAAATGCAGCTACCTAGAATAGTAGATTTAGAGGTGAAAGATACCTCAGAGGACATCTATTCCTTCTTTTTCATTTAACAGATAAGAAACCCCAAAAAGTTGTAACTTGCTCAGTATCACCCAATGAGTAAATGTCAGAGGCAAACTTTGAATCGGCCTTTCTGACTCAAGTTCAGCATTGCATAGACAATACACATTGCCTCTTTGAATTGTCAACATTGGTAATATGTCATTCCATATTGGTGAGAACACAGTTTGAACAAAATATTTTAAAAAGAATAATATTAAATGGGAAAATATCATTTTTAAAATGTTCTACTGAGGCTTAGGTTTTAAATTAATATGAAAATATTCTGAAAATCAAAGAAATAAAATTGAAAATTAAGAAAATATTAAATATAATTAAGAATTGGTATTTCTTTTTGAAAAAGCTAACAAAATAAATCATTATAAAATTTAAAATAAAATACTCACAACTGAAAATAATCCTAGAACTATATATCTGATTTTATTTTATTATTTTTGGCAAGGCAATGGGGTTAAGTGACTTGCCCAAGGTTATACAGCTAGTAATTATTAAATGGCTGAGGCTGGATTTGAACTCAGGTCCTCCTGACTCCAGGGCTGGTGCTCTATCCACAGCACCACCTAGCTGCCCCCTTATATACCTTATTTTAATAGAGTAAATATATCAATCTATAACTAAGAACAAGCATTAGTTGTACTTTGTTAGAGATTTTAGTAAGGTCAAGGAAAGGATGTCCTTTCATCATCATTATTTCATATAATTCTAGAAATGCTTGTAATAATATAAATATAATAACAACAATAAGATAAGATAAATATTCTGAGGAAATAAAGGCAAAAAAGGAAAATGATTATTTTTTTCTGATATATAATGGTTTACTTTTAGAACCACAGAGTCAACTAAACTTAATATTTTAAGCAAAGTAGCATATTAACAAGAAATTTATCAGGAAGAGATTTAAAAAGAAATTCCACTAAAATATGTAATGTCATTTAAATATGTAATGTCACAGGACTGCCATCTGCTGAGACATACTCAGGATTTATATGACTATATATATATATATATATATATATATATATATATATATTCTCTACAGAAATAAAAGAGATTCTAAAAAAATGAAGGTATGTGAATTACCCATTGTTGATATGTGCGAATATAATTTATAAAAATGATAATACTAACTAAGTTTATCTTTAATATGCTAATTAAATCACTATGGGAGTCTTTTATTAGCACAATAGTAACAAAATTAATTTAATTTGAAAAAAAATTAAGAATCTCAAGGTAGAATAATGAAAATAAATTAGGAAAGATAGATGTGGGTGGGTGTAGCAGTAATCTAACTATACTATAAAGCAATAACTAGCAAAAGTATTTGATATTACATAATAAGTAAATAAAACTCTGAAGAAACTGAGAAGGAAAGTAACATAATATTTATTAAATCCAAGGACATCCAACTACTTGGCAAAGACTTGGGAAAACTAGAAAAATTAGTTCAAATCATATATTATAGTTCAAAATAGATGCCAGAATTAAATATAAAATATTTATTTTATTATTAAATTATTTTAAATATATAGAAGAGAAAGTAATAAATATTTCAAAACTCTGGATGGGGGAAGAATTCTTGTTAAAAAAAACCTAGAGGTGATTATAAAAGCTAAAATGAGAGATTTTGATTGCAAAAGGGGAAAAAAGTTGTCCAAATAAGCTAAATGTAATCATTGTGGCAAATTTCCATGACTATTATATAAAATATTGAGGGAACTGGCATATGCACATAGAAATAATACCCATGTCCAAATATGCCAATGACTAAAGGATACAATCACACAATCTGTAAAGTTTTCTGTCAACAGAACCACACACACACACACACACACACACACACATAAAACCATAACAACAATAGCCAAAAAACTGCTTCAAATAACTAAGGAGCAAAATTCATTTTTTTGACCTTTCATTTCACATTCATCAATTTTGCAAAGGTGACAAGGAAAATGATAATTTTTGGAGGGATTGTGAGAAGACAGATACAATGATATACTGTATATTCATTTGTGATTTTTTTCAACTACTCTAGAAAGCAATCTATAATAATCTCCAAAAGCGATTAAACTAAGCAAACTTTTTGATCCAATGACACTGCTACCAAGTATATATGCATTTAAAGAATCAAAAAAAGGGAAAGGATTCTCTGTATTAGATATTGATATCACTGCAGATCTATAGGTACATAGATATAATATAGTGATAGATCTATACATATACAAAATATACAGGCCAAAATAAGTTGAAGAAACATGATCAATTTGAAGACCTGCACTCGGTTACCTTGGTTTTCTGAAATTTCTGTTCTCTTCCATTGCTCTGGAGTAAGTCTTTGACAGCAGTAACATCATTTTAACAAACCACAAATATTTTCAGCCTTAGGGGTCAACTTTTCCTGTTATCATTGTCTTTCTCTCCAGGTGACTTTTCCCTCTCTAGAGATTTATTTATGGGTCCCAAGTAACTGCAAAACATTAACATTTTATATTGCTGTCTCCAAACACATTTAAAAATCTCATTATGTTTTACAATTCTGAATATGGGTTGAGGGAGACAGAGAAATAGCTACAGCCAGTTACCATTAACTCAAATTTAACCTTCAGGTGTTGCAAGTTAAAGCTCTAAATAATTTAAACTTGTTTGCTACCTGTTGAATCTTTGAATATCAAAATTAAGAGACTTTGTTCTCCTGAACATCTAGTGTATACTGTCATAAGCTTTGGCAAGGCAGGATGATTTTGCTCTCATTTCTTTACCACAAGGCTCCTTAAATTCAAGGTCTTGGGCTTTCTGAGGTAATTTATCTCAAGTTAAGTGAAAAAGCATGTGAGCCTTCTTATGGATGCCTTCTAATTCCCACTCTATGGGAGTAGCTCAAAAGACTGGCAACATTCCAAAAGAATAACCATATTCTAACTCTGTACTTTCTCCTGACACTGATTCATATCAATATGTTATATTTTGGAAAAGAATTTAAAACATTAATACTCATAAAATGTTCTTTACCATTCAGATTCAATCAGTTCACTAGTTTTGGGGGGAGGTTTTTTTTGGCATGATTTGTTTTTGCAAGATGATTCCTTGATTGGATACACCTGGAAGACCATAGAAACAATAGAATATTCAGAGAGGGTGGTGGCCATGTGGGGCAAGTCTTACATACTATCAAGTCAGATCTGTGTGCTCAAAAAATGATATTTTTAGGTTATACTGAGCCTTGTAAAGCAAACTGATAAAGCATATGCAGCCATGTGAATAGAAGTATGATTCAAAAACAAATCTCTCAGATGTCTTATTTTTACCAAATTCATCAGTTATTGTGTGCTTCTAAAAGCAGTTAGAATCATGTTAACACATGGACAGAAATCTTGATCATAGGCTACTTATATAATAGTTATTAATAATGACAGCTGAGTGCTTTTTTTATTTTTTTGACAGCTGAGTGCTGTACAAGTGTTTTGTTACCTATAATACTTTAAAGTTCACCAGGTACTTTATACTGATGATCTCATTTTATTCAAGAAAAGACCAAGTAATGAAAACAGTTCTCTTATGTTTATAGGTTATTATTGTTTGCTTAAATGATTTACAGGATAAAAAACGAAGGAGATATCATTACAGGATAAAAGGAACCCAAAGGACAAAAAAATAAAGGAAGAGAAGATGTAAAGCTGAATTAATGGCACATTTCTCCTGCTCTCTTAAAAGTGAATCAATATCTTTTGTAGGAAGGAATAATAACTTGAGTGTGAAATTTGTGTAAATAGGGAGGGGGGAATAAGGAGAAGACACAATCAATCTGTAGATGAACAGTGAAGGGATAACAATTCCTATAATCTCTTAAAAAGAGAATGGGCACTGAATGGGCACTGGGAGAATGGGCTGTGGGAGAAACAGACAAAAACAAAGGGAAAAAGCAAGGAAATGAAATAAAAAGAATTAATATCAGAAAGCAAGCCTTACAAACTCAGGTGAGAGGAAAAAGGGTCACTAGCACTCACATGGAATAGGATCTATATCTGCAGTAAGAGTTTTAAGCTAGGGGGGGAATTAGAACATTTAAAAGTCAACCTTCATTGGAAAAAGGATAATGCCTCCTTTGACATCATCCTACCTTTATAGAAGACATGTATGATTTCCCACAGGCAGCCAGCACCTAGCATAGAAAAGGTAATATTGAATAGGATCTAGGTTATCATAAATTCACTAATAGAGACTAAATATGATAAGAGCAGGGAGAAGGAGCAGACCTTTTATGACTTGTGTCACACAATGAATTTGACGAAATTTGTTCTATCAGACGTAGTTTCCTTCATTAATTTACATTTTGAAAAACAATATAAAAAGAGAGAAAAACAGAGGATGGTATCAAGTCTACAGAGATAATAATATTAAATTTTAATAGAAGGGTAGTTTAAACTTAGAACATGAGAAGTTTTACCACCAGAATAGATTTAGAATAAAGGAGGGTTAAGTAAGAATATATAGGCAATGAATGTGAAAATAAAAGTCAGAAGCAAACAAGGTAGCAAGGTAGCAAAAGTAAAAATCAGTAGAATAGTGCCAAGGAAAACTTTGAAAAGGGATTCAGTATAATTAAATTAATAAAATAAAATACTGAAAGGTGATGGGAAGGGATTTTAAACCACTTATTAAATTAGTCAGGGAAAGAGAAAAGACCAAATATGGGAATAAATAAATAAAAGAGGAAATTAATACTTTAAATGAATTCAGAAAACTTGGCATAAGGTAGGTGAGAGCAGCTGAAAGGAGTGTCTATATGAAAAGAGTAGCATCAAAGTACAATAAGCAAAACTAATTATAGGGAGAGAACAAAAAATACCCTAATCAGGGGGGGCAAAATTACAGATTTTAAAAGCAGGAGATAAAAATCAATGTAAAAGAAACTAATGGAGGAAGACACAAACCTATCATAACTTTAAACATGAATTATAAAATTTAACAAAAATTTTAAAATGACAGTAGATAGAAACAAACTCCATCAGTCTGTTTTGTACAATATATACATCTAGAAAATAAAGTTGTATTTGAAATGTAAAACTGTAACAAAAATTGTTATTAAATGAATTCAAAAAAGCAGGATTTGCAATTATCCCATAGGGCAAAACAAAAATAAAATACTTAAGGTCTAGAAAAATAAACAGGAAAATTTCATTCTTGTGATGAGTTCATAAACAATTATCAAATCCAAAAATATATGTACCAAGTGATTCATCTAAATTTACAATAAAAAGTCAGCTTAATTTCAAAGACAAACAGTAATGAAAAATTATTTGAGATTTTAATGAGCTAGACAAATAATATAGAATAATAAACAAAGGGAAATAGTTAAACAATCTTTTGGAGAATTTAGAGTTGATTTATGTTGTCTTCCAAATATGAAGAACATACATGTATTTATACATTATGAACAGAAAATATAGACTAAGGCTTGACAAAATTATAAATAAGTGTACAAAAAGCCCTAGATAGACACAATAAAAGTCATTAAAATAAACAACATAAGCAAAAAAAATGACTTAAATGGACACTTAATAGTGACATCTTTAATAATGAATGGATCATAGATAATGTCATAAAAACATTGTGAGGGGCAATGATAATGATGAGACAATATACCAATATTTCTATCTCACAGGTAAAGAAATACTCAAAAGAAAAAAAACACTTTGAAAAGATAAATTTACAAAAGAGAAACAAAGGAGAATTTATTTACTTAGATAAAATGGAAAAGAAAGATTATAGTCCTGATAAAACTAAAAGTTAATCCTTTGAACTAACTAGTGTTTGCAAAAGTAATAAAATTATCCTTTAGCTTCTATGTTCAAAAAAGAGGAGGAAACTAAAATTATCAAATGAAAAGGAGAAATCACAATGAAGAAATAAAGAGAATCACTAGAATTTACTGCTCTTCCTTCATTAGATTTCGGTAAATGGAAAATTATCCTTAAAATACTAAATGTGTAAATCAACAGAACATGAATTTGATACTGAAAGCAATTACCAAGAGAGAATATGGGGAAGGGGTTTGGCTTGTCTTAATCTAAATAATTGAATTCTATCAAATATTTGAAGAGCAAATTATATTCATGATATAAAATTATTTTTAAATGAACATTAAACACAAGCATGTTTCATTCTAGAGTCAAATGTAAATTTATGCCTCAAAGGTAAAGGATAAATGAACAAATAAAGGGAGAAGTGTGATTTAGCTGATTTAGTGAGAGAAACTTGGGAGCATTTGGACTGTAACTGAAAATGGATTCAATTTTTATCATGTACTCTTGATTCCCATTTCTTTTTGTGCTTCTCATTAAAGTACTATTTGAGCATGAGTATTCATTCTTTTCTGGATTCTAAATCTATGACTCCTCAATTCATTATATATATGAATATCTTGACTGTAATATATTTAAATAAAGTAGATATTTTGGAGTTGTACCAAAAAAAGTGATTAAAATATCCATATCTTTTGATGTAGCAGTTCCACCAGTAAGTCTATACCCAATAGAAAAACAATGACAAAACCAAAATTCATATATATTAAGATATTCATGGAAGTTCTTTTCATGGAAACAAAGAGCTTGATAAAAGGGCATTATTAAGGAATGGCCAGGGGAAAACTCCTACATATCAATCAAAGGAAACATTGAGTGTTAAGAAATGATTGGTCTGAATAATTCAGAAATAAATAATATGCAAAGATTTGTAAAAATTAATATGTAGCATAATAAATACAATAAAAAGATTACTAAATAGAATTACATTATAAAACAATGTAATCATATAAAAACCAAAAAAAGGAAGTTGAAATATGAGTAGATGAAAAAGCAGTGAAGGTCTTAGAGAGAAGAAAATGCAATATACCTCCCTATTCATGTCAGGGAGTTAAATTGGAATTGTGTATATAAGGTTAGATTTAGTCACAATATCAAATGTGTTTGCTTAATTATATTTTCTTGCTACAGGATAGGGAAAAATGAATTACTGATATTAAAGGGGAAAAGGAAATTAATATTTTTTTCAGTCAAAAAACAAAATAAATTTAGGTCACAAAATATTTTGGACATATTTCTATGGGTTTTGGTTAAAATATTATTTTAAAATTTATATTAATAATCATAAACAGTGTTGGTTTCTGTTTCTCTACACAAATTTCTCCTAGCTTCTGAATTAAAATCATATTTGTCTGAGAAAAGGAATTTCTTTAACTATCTTTCTTCTTTATATTTGATAACATTTTTATAGCTTTGAATTTATTGATCTTAAAATATTTGATAAAATTCACATAAAAAAATTGCCTGGTATAAGGGTTTGAATTCTCCCCACTTTGAGAGTCTGTGCATGACAATGTATTTTTCCCCCTAGGTGTAAAAAATGATATTCTTTTAATTATCTGTGATACCTTATGGAATAATGTTGTTTTGATGTTTATCTCTCTTTTGATCAGTTTTTATTTTTGCCTTACTAGAAATGATGATCACAACTCCTCCTTTTTGGAATTCCATGAATTACAATAACTCCTTTTTTTTGAAAGATTTCATTTATTTTGAATTTTACAATTTTTCCCCTAATCTTGCTTCTCTCCCCCCGCCACAGAAGGCAGTCTGTTAGTTTGTACATTGTTTCCATGGTATGCATTGATCTAAGTTGAATGTGATCAGAGACAAATCATACCCTTAAGGAAGAAACATGAAGTATGAGATACAGCAGAATTACATAAGAAATGTTTTTTAAAAATTAAAGGTAATAATCTTTGGTCTTTATTCAAATTCCACAATTTTTTCTCAGGATACAGATGGCATTCTTCATCACAAATATCCCAAAATTGTGCCTGATTGTTTCCCTGTTGGTATGAGCAAGTCTGTTAAGGTTGATCATCACTCCCATGTAGCTGTTAGGATGTGCAGTAATGGTGAAAATGGCCATCTTTCTTTCACCCCCTGATCTTATTGGGAATCCCTCTAACCTGTCCCCATTGCATTATAATGCTTGTTGATGGTTTCAGATAGATACTGCTTATTATTCTAATGAATGATCCATTTATTCCTACAGTCCCTAGTGTTTTTAGTAGGAATTGGTGCTGTATGTTGTCAAAACCTTTTTCATCATCTACTAATATAATCATATGATTTCTGATAGGTTCGTTATTGATATAAATGATTATACTGACAATTTCCCTAATATTGAACCAACCCTGCATTCCTGGGATAAATCCTACTTGGTCTTAGTGTATAGTGTATAGTGTATAATGATAACTTGTTATAATCATTTTGTTAAGATTTTATTTAAGATTTTTGCATCTTCATTCATCAGGGAGATGGGTCCATAATTTTCTTTCTCTCTTTTAACTCTTCCTGGTTTAGGTGTCAGCACCATATTGGTGTCATAGAAAGAGTTAGGCAGAGTTCTGTCTTCAATCATTTTTCCAAAAGTTTATATAGAATTGGAACAAGTTGTTCCTTAAATGTTTGATAGAATTCATTTGTGAATCCATTTGGACCTGGAAATTATTTATTGGGTAGTTCAATAATGGCTTGTTGAAATTCTTTTGCTGAGGTAGGGATGTTTAGGTATTTTATTACCTCTTATTTAACCTGAGAAATTTAAATTTTTATAAATATTCATCCATTTCATTTATATTGTCCAATTTATAGGCACAGACTTGGGCAAAATAATTCTGAATTATTACTTTAATTTCCTCCTCTTTAGTGGTGAGCTCACCTTATTTATTTGTGATACCAGCAATTTGGTTTTTTTCTATCTTTTTTGATCAAATTGACAAGAGGGTTAACAATTTTATTAGTTTTTTTCATAAAGCCAGGTCTTAATTTTATTTATTAGTCTTATAGCTTTTTGCTTTTGTTTTTATTAATTTCTACTTCAATTTTTAGAATTTATAATTTGGTATTTAACTGGGGGTTTTAAAGTACAATAATTTATTCTTTCTCTAATTTTTTTAGTTGCATATTTATTTCATTGATTTCCTCCTCTTATTTATTTATTTAAGCATTTAAAGATATAATATAATCCCTGACTTGAGTGTATTCCATAGATTTTGGTATGTTGTTTCATTATTGTAAATATCTAGGATAAAATAATTCTTTCTCTAACTTATTGTATGATCCACTAATTCTTTAAAATGAGGTTATTTAGTTTCTAATTAGTTTTGGCTCTATATCTCCCTGTCTCAGTTATTGCATGTGATTTTTAATGCATTATAATCTGAGAAAGATTTATTCACTATTTCTGTCTTTCTGCAATTGATTATTATGTTTTTATGTCCTAGTAAATGGTCAATTTTTGTTTAAGTTCCATATACTGCAGAAAAGAAAGTATACCCCTTTCTGTCTCCATTCAATTTCCTCCATAAAGCTATCATGTCGGGGTGGCTAGGTGGTACAGTGGATAGAGCACTGGCCCTGGAGTCAGGAGTTCAAAGCTGGCCTCAGACATTTAACAATTACCTAGCTGTGTGACCTTGGGCAAGCCACTTAATCCCATTGCATTTCAAAAACCTAAAAAAAAATTATCCCATAAATCTATCACGTCAAGGTTTTCTAACAACATATTTATCTCTTTAACTTCCTTCTTGTTTATTTTATGGTTAGGTTTATCTAAATCTCAGAATGGGAGGTTCAGGTCTCCCACTAGTAGAGCTTTGCTATCCATGTCTTCCTGTAACTCCTTCAACTTCTCCTCTAAGAATTTGGATGCTATACATTGGGTGCATAAATATTTAGTATTGAAATCACTTTATTATCTATGGTACCTTTTAAAAGGATATAATTTCCTTCCATATCTCTTTTAAATGTTATTTATTTTTGCAGCTGTTTTCTGTGAGATAAAGTTTACTACCCCTGCTTTTTTCACTTCAACTGAAGCAATATATATTTTGCTCCAACCTTTTACCTTTGCTCTATATGTATTTCTCTTCTTCAATTGAGTTTTTTGTAAGCTGCATATTGTAGGATTCTGGTTTTAATCCACTCTGCCATTCGCTTACATTTTAAGGAAGAGTTCATCCCATTCACATTCAAAGTTATAATTACTAACTCTTTATTGCCTTCCTTTGTATCTTCTTTCTGTTTGTATTTTCCTCTTCTCCTCCTTTATCCATATTCCCCAGTGTTCTGTTTCTGAATACCACTACCTTCTGTGTGTTTTCCCTCCTATATCCAACCCCCTTCTCTTTTTTCCCCTTTCCCTTTGCCCCTTCTTCCTTCCCTTCTTTCTGTTAGTTCCCCTTTTTCTCCCTCTCCCACTCCTCTTCCCCTTTTCTCCTTTTAATACTTGAAAGGTAAGATAAGTTTCTTAAATTAACTGAGTATATCTAAGTTTAAGCCAATCTGATGAGAATAAGGTTCCAGTGGTTCTCACCTCCTCCCTTCTTCCCCTCTATTGCAATAAGTCCTTTGTACTTCTTAATGTAATGAGATTTACCCCATTCAGTCTCCTCCAACCTCCCATATCTTTACTGTCCCCCTTTTTAAGGAGGTAATTTTTAAATCATTCTATCTGTGTCGCAGAAAGGTCATGAGTTTCCATAACTTCTGGCTAAGTATATTGTCTTTAATAGTTACAATTTTTGAGAGTTATTAAAGTCTTTCTCCCAGGTAGGGATATAGTCAGTTTCTTCTCATTTGACAAGGTTTTTTTTTTCTCCCTCCCCCCCTTTTTTTTTACTTTATCTTTTCATGTACCTCTTGAGCCTCCTGTTTGAAGTTCAAATTGTCTATTATGCTCTGGTCTTTTCCTCAGGAAAAGTTGTACTGAAACCCTTTTGGATGTCAAATGTTGAGTCCCTTTCTGGACTCCCTCAATCTTCCCTAGGTGAGCATTGGAGAGGCAGGAGACAGGGAAGACAAGTTTCTCCCTATACACCAAAGTCTCCAAGGTCTCCATTTATTTACTAAAATAAAGGTGCTTATATACCCCCCCAGTCTCTAATCCACTCCCATTCCCATGGATTTAGTAAAATAAGGCTCTGGTGTTCAAAGACACCAAGTGATGATAATTTACAATGCTCCCACACACAACAGTCCCTACCATATCCCCCTTCTTGTCTTTTTTTTTGGAAACAAAATTATTACATAATGAATGCCACATAGGTTGTAAACAAAAGTTCAAACATAGTATAAGCAATAGTAAAAACCAATATTCCCAAATTCCTTGAAATATATTTTATTCCCAACTTACAATGATTATAAATTTTTTTTCTTTTGCCAACAAAAAACCTTTAAAAGCAATCAAATTCAGAAACCCACACTAAAAGGAGTAACATTTCACTTTACCTAACTATTTCAGAGTTTATACACTAACAAAAACTCAGAAAACAATTCTCTTTTTTTCTCAGTATTTACCAAGCTGAGATGGATACCCTGGCCAGTATAGATCTCAGAAACTAGAAACATTCTCCTACCTCTCCAGGCCAAGAGAGAGATGTAAAATGCCCTATGGATTTTCAAATATACTCATACACTCATAACCAATTAAAACTGGTCAACAGAAATATAAGCCATAGGCACAGACTTCATTTGAAAGACAAAATCCAATTTTCCCAATCCCATAAAAAATCTTCTTCCCCATTTTTCTTAACTAATTAACCATGAAGCTTCACAATGAATAACCTATTGGAAAACACAGTCATTGCCCAAACCCCCCCCTTCCTCCATGAACTAGGAAGAAGGCATGGGGGTCCCTTTAGTTCTAGAATAAGTTTTTATAGGGGTCTTGTCCTTGTAGCAAAGCCTACATTCCATCTGAGACATAAGCCTGAGTTTTGAGGTTCCAAAAAGAAAGATTTCGCTTCTTCTTCCCCCTCCTTCTGCAGAGGGTGGGATGGGCAGAGGATGAGAGAGAAAGCATTTGAAATTACTTAAGATGTTGACAGTGCAATCTAGAGTTGTTGCACCCTGTGAACAGCAGTCCACACCTTTACAGAGAGTGAAATTTGTCTGCAGCATCAGGGTCTGTGTCAGTGTCTGCATCAGGTCCATGTCAGTGACAAAAGGTCTTTGCTGCCAGTCGCAGGTCCAGGTGCCTGGGTCTTGCCCAGTATGCATGGTCAGGTAGGCAGCTGTGGCCATAAAGAACAGCAATCAGTTTCTCCTCATCCTGTTCATGGTGCTGGCACTCTGTGGCAGACTGCTGCTTGAGGAAGAAGATCTGTCCCCTGAGGCATTGCCTCAGAGACTAGTTCTGTTGACTCTTCAATGCTGAATACCATTTGTCTTTTCACTTTCACATTACACCTCCTTGAATAAAATCAGGCCCCTAGTAACAAATCTACCTGTTACTTTCTCTAGAGTCCTCTGCTCTGGGATGTTGCCTGGTTCTCTTGCTTTTATCTGCTGTGTCCTTATTCTGGACTTCACTTAGATAACTCTGCCTTCCTGTCCCTGTACGGGTTCCATATGTTGAGTCCCTGTCTAGGCATCATATGTTGCATCCCTCCTGGATGTCATATGTTGAGTCCCTTTCTGGACTCTCCCTTATCCTTTCCCAGGAGAGTGTTAGAGAGGTGGGAGACAAGGAAGATAAGGATGACAAGTTCTCCCTTTATGCACCAAGGTCTCCAAGGTCTTCATTCATTTATCAAAATACAAGTGCCTAAATACCACTCCCCAGTTTCTAATCCATTGCCACTCCTGTGACACTTAGTAAAATAAGGCTCTGGTGCTCAAGGACACCAGGTGATTATAGTTTACAGTGCTCCTACACACAACAGTCCCTAACAAATGTCCAAAAAATGTCCACCTTTTGCCCTGAAAGAGAAGGCTCAGTTTTGGTGAATTCTTGGTTGCATTCCAAGCTCAATTGATTTTCAGAATATCACATTTCAGACCCTTCAATCACTTAATGTTGATGTTGCCAGGTCCTGTGGCTCCTTGGTATCTAAATTGTTTCTTTATGATTGCTTGAAGATTTTCTCTTTTAACTGATAGTTCTGGAATTTAGCTACAATATTCCTTGTGATTTTCATTTTGAGATCCCTTTCCAGAGGGGATAAATTTATTCTTTTTTTTTTGTTTTTGCAAGGCAATGGGGTTAAGTGGTTTGCCCAAGGCCACACAGCTAGGTAATTATTAAATGTCTGAGGACAGATTTGAACTCAGGTACTCCTGACTCCAGGGCTGGTGCTCTATCCACTGTGCCACCTAGTTGCCTCCTGATGTATTCTTTCAATAAGTATTTCATCCTCTGCTTCCATGATATCAGGGTAGTTTTATATCACTAAATCCTATAATACTGAGACCAGGTTTTTTTTTCCTCTTCAATGTTTTCAGGAAGACCAATAATTTTAGGTTGTCTCTACTTGATCTGTTCTCGAGGTCATTGGTTTTGCTGATGAGGTATTTTACATTTTCTTCTATTTTTTTCAATTTTGGGGTTTTGTTTAACAGATTCTTGTTGTCTCATGAACTTGTTGGCTTTCACAGACTCCACTCTTTTTTTTAGGGAAGAATTTACTCGTTGGCTTTCACAGACTCCACTCTTTTTTTTTTTAGGGAAGAATTTTTTGCATTTACTTTCTGCAACTCCATTTCCAATTGGTCAATTCTATTTTTGTAAGAGTTTTCCATTTGACCAATTGAGGTTTTGAGAGAATTATTTTCTTTTTTCATTTGTCCAATTGTATTTTCCAAGGATTTGTTTTCGTGTTGCAAAGTTTTAATCTTCTCTCGGGCTTCCTTTCCCAAATTTCCCAAATTTTCCAATTGATTTTTAAACTCCTTCCTGAATTGTACAAGGAATTCTTTCTGTTCTGTAGACCAAATCATATTTTCCTCAGAGTTGCTATGTCTCTCTGACTTAGGGTCTTTTCATTCTAGGAATTTTTCTATAGACCCCCCCTTTCACTGGCCTTTCTTCATTTTATTAAGATCTTGTGTTGGGAGAAGTGCTAATTCACTGAGGTTTGGTATTGGGATTCCTAGAGGCTTTACTTACTGTGTTTAGTAACTACACTTGGACTGGACAGTAAGGAGTGCTAAAGGTTTTGCTCAGTGTAAGATCTCCACCTGGACAGTTGCAAGTGCCAGAGGGTTTGCTCACTGAGTGAGCCAATAGAGGGGTACAAGAGACTGGAAGTTACCCTCTAGCCCTTCCAGTAAGCCCCAGAGAGTGAGTCTCACCTCCATGTCTCCATTCTCTGTTTGTTTCTCAGAGTGAAAGCCTCTGGGACTGATCTTAGATTAGTCTGGCTTTCACACTGCCCCCACTGGTTCTCTGTTCTCTGCACTTGGCACACCCTCAATCCCCAAATACAGATCTTGGGCTGGGTGTTCTTTTCCTCTCTTCTCTTTCTGGGTTTTGTCAATTGCATTTCCATTAAGAGGGGTGTATTGTATTGTATATGAGGGAAGATCAGGAGACCTTAGCACAGGGCCTGGCTTCTCTATACCATCTTGGCAAGAAGATACAATAATTCTGATTGATCTCATCATTATTTATGTCTTATGTCTTTCAAATAGGTTTCCAGGTATGAAGCAAATTGTTGAGTTCTGCTTTCTTATTCAACCTGTCATAAGTTTTTAAAATGGAGAACTTAGTACATTCATATTTAAAATGAGAAGTTTGTGCTTTTCTAACTAAATTACATTATTTTTTCTTCCTCTTTTAAGTCAGAATTTATTATCTAACTTTGCTTTACTTACAAATATATGATTTTAATCAAAATAAAAAACTATATGTAGTTTTAAAGTAATTGAATCTAATTAAAGAGCTCATAAAAACAGTTAACATTCATATATTTGCCTTAATAACAAGAAAGTATTAGTTATAGTCAAGTGACTTTCACTACAACCTAGGAGCATGGTTCTCCTTATTTCCTTTTATAAATCACATAGCTTGGCTTAAAAACTACTCAACTAACAAGTTTCCTTATAGTGCAATAACAATATAAAATTTCATTTAAAATGAGACAAAATAAATTTAATTGCATCTAGATCTATTTCTCAAATATTATAGAAATTCAAGTTATCATTTCAATTATTTAACATTATTTTTGTATAAGACCTAATTTGAGTGATTGAATAACATGTGAAGAATATCTGAAAGACCTTGTCTACATATGGATTGATTGATTAGAATTTATTGATCTGGGAGACCCAGAAATGTTCTGAGAGTGCCTGATTCTGAAAGGATTGTGAAGGAATTCACACTCCACAGGAATCTTTTGAAGTCAAAACTTTAATTGAAATAAAAACCAAAGGATAAAAGATGCAGGGTCATCCAATTTGGCCTCAAGCGGAAAATTGGGAGAACTTTTATAAGAAAATTTTGAACCTCAGCCAGATATACATATCCTAGGGAAATTTCCATTTATAGGGTTCTAAGGCTAGAGGTAGGATTCAAGGAGTATTCATTGGGTCTTTCAGATAAGGAGCAAGGATATGCTTTGTCTAAGGCAGTTTCCTGTCCTAAGGTCAATTTGAAAAACAAGTCCATGACAATTCTCCATCTAGGGTCCCTCTCTACACAAAGCCTAAGTCATGTAGAACAGTATCACATTTAACCTTATCATTTCCCTACTTATTTTTCTTTGGAAGTTAATGGCATAGTAGTGGAGGCTCATCTTCTGCAGTTGCTTCAAGCTGAAAAGCAGGCATAGAGCTATCCCTTAAGCTGTCAAATAAAACTCCCTTGTTTAGGTACAAATATGGGGTTGGGACCCAGACAGAAAAGACTTTAATTTGGGTTAAAGGGGAGGATAGTAAAGAGTCCAAGGAGTTAAGTAAAGGAGGGGGGCAAACTACAAGGGGAAGTATCAGGCAAAATGGAGCTATAGCCATGAGGAATCATATGTAGATTCCCCTTTCCACCTTTTGGAGTGTACTTTAGCAAATGTCTAAGATGTTCTGGATCTGGCTCTTATGGTTGTTGTAAAAAAAGCATACCTTTCTGAGGATGACAGAGGTACTGCCTTGTGTCATTGTTATAATATCCATGGCATAGTAGTTTTGAAGGATGATGCACCTAATGACTGGTATTGAATTTGCCATTCTTCAAAGTAAGCAATGAATCAGTTTACCTTGATGATCTGTGTAAAGTTAAACTCCCTATACCTGTTCTTAAAGAATGGGAGAAGGTGAAAGACACATTGAGCCCTTTATATTAGGCATAAGATGGAACAGGGCAAAGGAACAAGGACTGATACATTCAAAGTGAGCATTTGGGAATTATATAGACCATTGCGGAGGTCCCTGACAAGAGAGGGGGGTAGGGTACAGTAAAGGTTTGTGCCTCAGAGGAAGACAAGACCAGAGGCTATGGATAGGGAGACTAAAAAGAGAACTTCTGTAATTTAATGTATTCTCGATTATGTGTTGATACTGGAATAAATAGTCGTGTTCTTATGAATATTTCTCACTAATTTACACACTGCATGGCACTCTCATTCTTCAGGTAAAATGGAGAGAATGAATCAGACTTTTACAAAGACCCTGACAAAACTGTGAAAGCCCCAAAATAGCCAGAAGTAGAATCCCAAACAGTGAGAGATAGTAATGGTCATATTACAGGAGGGGCCTGGAAAAATCCATACTGGCATACAGATAGTGTTAGAGGAATAACTGAAGGATGTAGGAGTAGGAGGGGAAGAATAATGGAGAGGGAAGGACATATTGGGAGGAAAAACAATGTTTGTGTATATGGGCCTGGTATAAGTGAGACTATTGGTAGGTATGAGAGTTGAGTTGTGTAGGGAGTCTAAAATGGAATTGGTGCAGTTCTTTGAATGATTCTTCTCTTTATACCTTTTTGGTATTTCAAAAACCCAGTTTTATATGTCTTGACAATTTGATGGAAGGGGTTTGAGAGAAGAGGGGTTATGTCCTCCTAATATAGCATGGAGGGTCATGACTATGTCTCCACAATGTTGAAGAGAGATAGATAATAAACAGATTCTCTGAATTCCCAAGATGAAAATGAAGAAAGATTCAGTAGGTGGATGTTAGTGTTTGTCATTGGTGCATTAGGGTGTGAACTGGGGCAAGAGAAGTCACTGAGTTGTATTCAGGACCTACTTGAAGAGATAGCAAACCAGAGTAAGAGAAGAGGCAAAGAACTACAACTGACATTCTGATAAAATGAATGAAAACTCAGAGGTCCCTTTAAAAGAACACTTAATGTGGCTTAGGGCAGGTAGAAAGGAGCACCCAAGGTTTAAAGGAAATATAGTAAGATAGTGAAAAGGAATAAAAGAAACAGAAAAATTGAAAGATATTTATCTCCTTGGAACATATGATTTTTTAGGACAACAAATTCAGGTTTTCTTCTAGCTTGCATGTGCAAGGAACTTAAGGGCAAACTGGGAAGACTCAGGGAGGAGGTCTGAAGGCTGTGTAACTATTGGAGAAGGAATATCATAACCAGGTTGAACAGGGAAGTAGCAAAGTCATCATACACTTATCTCCCTTGTCCATGTGGAATTTTCTTAAATAGAAGACTCACATCTTCCACAGGCTCACAAGAATACTGTTTCTGGAGAAGCCAGATATTTAGGAGACATTGGTTAGTGTGTCCAGCTAGGCATTACTTCCAGATTCACTTTATAATCTCCTTAAGCTGGTGGACAGCCTAGAGGAAGGCAAAATTCTCCCTCCTATGTTTGATTGGTGAATTATGGGGAATCAGATATCCTTTCTCTTCCCAAATTACCCCATGAGCATGGAACACATGAAAAGCATATTTAATGTTTGTTTAAATATTGAAATGTTTAATCGAAATTTTTCCCAACCTTTTTCCCAACTCCAGGACTCTAAAGAGATCTATAAGCCTTTTGCACAGAGGCTGCGGATGGTAAGAGGCAAGCCTCAATGATGGAATGTGAACAAACAGCAGTGTAGCCAGATTTTTGAATCCCATTTACAACAAAGCTAAACCCATGCATGTACTATTCTTCATTCGGATTTTCAAGAGGAATGTCTCTAAGATCTATCCTACTAGAATAAGCCCATTCTATGGTCTCACCACAATCGTTCACAGGAGAATCTGAGTTTGAATGAGACTGGAAGAGGGTAACTGGACTGAGAATTCTGTAAGTTCTTAACTTGAGGTCTGGGAGTCTAAGAGGAGAGCTTGACATTTTAAAAATCTTTTCCAATTACATGCAAAGATATTGAACTTTTGATTTCCACAGTTTTCTTCCACATTCTCTTCCCTCTCCCTTTCTCATAATTGCAAATAATTTGATATCAGTTGCACATGTATAATCATTTTAAAAATTTTTCCATATTACTTATATTGTAAAAGAAGAATTATAACTAAGGGGCAAACCTCTGAGAATGAAAGAAAAAAACAAAACAAATATTAAAAAAGTGAACATAGTATGCTTTGCTCTGCATTCAGAATCCAGTGCTTTTTCTTAACAAGAGTCTCAGGATTGTCCTTTATCACTGAACTGCTGAGAGAAGTTGCTTGCAATTTAGTTGGTCATCTTGTGATATTACTGTTTATATGTACAATATTTTCCTGGTTCTGAGGGGTGACTAGGTGGTGCAGTGGATAGAGCATTGGTCCTGGAGTCAGGAGTACCTGAGTTCAAATCTGACCTCAGACACTTAATAATTACCTTGCTGTGTGGCCTTGGGCAAGTCACTTAACCCCATTTTCTTGCAAATTGCCAATCATGATTTCTTACAGAACAATAGTACTCCATAACATTCATATACCATAGCTTGTTTACCCATTCCCCAATTGATGTAAGGAGTATTTCACAAAATTTCACAATATCTATTAGTTATTAGTTAACATTAGTTTAACAATGTCTTCTTTCTCCTTCCTTATCCCTTTAATTAAATTTATTTTGCTTTTGCTTCATCTGAGATCAGGATTGCTACCTCTTTTTTTTTTTACTTCAACTGAAGCATAATATATTCTGTTTGAGCCTTTTATCTTTAACCTATGCATATCTCTCTGCTTTAAATATGTTCCTTATAAACAACATATTGTATAGAATGCTGTTTTTTAAAAGCACTTTGCTATCCACTTCAGATTTATGGGAAAGTTCATCCCATTCATATTCAAAGTTAAGGTCACTAATTCTGTATTTCCTTCTATCCTGTCTTCCCCCTCTTTGTATGTTTCTTCTCTTTTTCCCTTATCCCTTTTTTATCAATATTTTGTTACTAACTTCTGCATCTCTCAATCTGCCATCTTCTACCAACCTTTTTCTCTTTTCTTCTCCCTTTTCCCTTTTAATTTAGTTATTTATACTTTACCTTTACTTTTGACTTATTCCTTCCTTTTTATCACCATTTCCTTCTCCTTCCCCCCCCTACTTCTCTGTGGGGTAGGATAAATTTCTAAATCTATTGGGAATGTATATGTTATTTATTTTTTGAGCCAAATCTGTTGAGAGTAAAATTTATTCAGTGCTCATACTCTCCCTTCTTTCCATTTACTTAAATAGACTATTTGTGCCTCTTCATGTAGTGTTATTTATCTTTGACTACCTTCTTTTCCCAGTATAATTCTTTTTCATGTCTTAATTGTTTTATACCTGTCTTGTATTCACACCCTCTGTCAAAATATGCTCCTTTCAACTGCCCTGATAAAAATATAGTCCTAAAGAGCCATAAACATCCATACATCATAATTGATTTAAATTCATACCCTCTTTTTAAGAACAATCCCTTCAACTCTCCCAATATAACCATAACCCTCAAAAGCTAAGAATTTGATCATATTATAGTCAATTTATGCCACATCCCTTTTCAAGTAACCTCTCTTTCACTAACCCAATGTAATACAATCCTCAAGAGGTAAAAGTTTGATCAGATCACAGTCAATTTATGCTCTCTAACTAAATGTTTCTTTCAATTGTCCTAAGAGAGATACAGTTCTAAAATTTCTACCCCTTTCCATTGACCTGTTTAATATATATCTTGAGTCTTGTATTTGAAGACCAAATTTTCTGTTCAGTTATGGTCTTGTTATCAGATAAGTTTGAAAATTCTCTGTTTTGTTGAAAGTTCATATTTTCCCCTGAAAGAATATGCAGAATTTTTCATAGCCACAACCAGTCATCCTCCTCGGTAGGAGGAAAGAGGGAAATTCAAGCTGGTGAATGAAGGAATTGAAAAAAAAATAAGGGGAAGGAGGGAAGAAGGAGGAACCCAAAAAATCCAGTATATACAAAGACCATTCAGCTACAATCTCATAGCCCTATACATTCAAGAGGACCAGGCCAAAAGAATTTAAACTGTCCCTTTACTTAAGGTTCTAGAGAACAAGTTTTAGTTTGACTCATGTTATTACTTATAGCCATAGCAATTGTATTAGAAATGTTCTAGGATCATCATAAAAAGGACTCATGTGTGAATGAAGTAGCAGAAATTTATTTTCATTCTTACAAGAAGTAGGTGTGCTAGCCAAGATAGACACATACTACGGAAGTGAGAATAAGTCATTATATCCCTGTTCTGAAACATGAAGTCCCCAAAGACTGGGTTCTATGAGTTGTACAACTTTCTGATTTGCCTACTCTGTGTTCCTCATTGTCAGGTTCCTCTTCCCCTTTCATAGGTCACATGTAAAGAAAATGTCATCTGATTGCTGACCAGAAGTAGAGGGGATAATATAGTCATTTAGCATGTGCCAGACAAGCAATATCCCCCCCTTCCCTTCTTTCCCAGTCTTATTTAAGGATTTGGATGTTTACATTTCCATTATCTTGAGGGTCCTTAGTCTATTTCTTCATTTTTTGGAAATACAAGTATTTCACTTCTTTCAATTGTAAACTTTAGAAACTGACCAATGTGCAGGGTACTACCAGTGTTTCTGGGAGACCACACCACAACAGCTGTATTTTAAATATAAGTGGTGAGACCTCAAAAGGCTCACCACAACTCTCCACACCCCACTCTCCCCAGTATCTTGAGAGGGGACAAATTCTGGTACCCTTATACCTAAGTGTCCTTAGGATTTGGGGGGCAATGAAAACTGCAGAGGCTTCCAAAACCTCCAGGATCTCTTGAAAGCTGCCCCAATACTTTTCAGAAGATTGGGCCAGTCATAGTGCACTCACAGGTCAGGACCACTGAGCACTGTGCCCCAATATGTCCATTCTGTTCAGGAAGGGATAACTCAGAAACTACTTTCAGGCTACTCAGCTAGGACTTGAACATAGAAGAATGTGAACTTAGTGAGGACTTGAACTGGGACAGAGGATAGATTTTAAGCAAAACAAATACAGTGGTAATTATCTTGAATTGTGGTTAGGACTACCACTAATCCCAATGTAAGCTCTAAAAATATGAGTCAGCCATACTCCAACCCAACAGAACTTAGAAAAATGGCAGATATAAAAAAAATGACGTGCAAACAAAACAAGAAATAACTTACTGTAAAACAAGTTGTACTAGACTCCAATGACTCAGGAGGAGAGAGTGAGACTGATAACTCTGCAAAGCCCTGCCACACTTCAATTAATTTGCAAGTCAAGATATCACCCTCCTGATGTCATTGGTCCTCATCTAGAAGGAAGAACAAGCAGCAACAATCAGTAAAAATAGGACATTATATGAGAATTCTTGGGTAAAAAGGGTCTGAAATTTTACCTTTGGAAATTTTACAAATATATATTATTTTTACATTATATATTATGAATTTATTATATTATATGCATATGTATGTATATATGTATATACCTGGCTTGTAATTAGGTTATAACTACAGTGAAGGCCAAAGTCCGGGGCTTAGAAGGCAGGCATGTGCTATTATAGATGAAATATGGTTATGATGGAAACAAACCCTTGACATATTAAATATGTATTCTGATAGGATTCATCTTCCTACCCTCCAAATGCTTTCTCACACACTCCTTGGGGATAAACCTTTAGCCTCCAGGGCTGGGGGTCCTCCACTTTGGTGGAGAATATTGGAATAAAAGTGTAAGAGCTTTGATTTTTCTGGCCAAAGTCTTCTCTCTTCCCTCTCATCTCTCATTTCAGTTTCCTTTAATATTTCTTCTTCCCCATTAGAACCTAAGTACATTAAGTACAATAAGTATCTTTCGTTTTGTTTGTATTTATATTGCCATATCCTTAGCACAGTATCTGGCACACCATAAACATTCAACAAGTTCATGTGGATTGACTGAATGGTTAAATATAGATTTTTACTTTTGACATTTTTCTTTAATGTCAGATTCCCTGCTCACCTCTAATTTTTTTTTTAGTTTTTTTGCAAGGCAAATGGGGTTAAGTGGCTTGCCCAAGGCCACACAGCTAGGTAATTATAATGTCTGAGATAGGATTTGAACCCAGGTACTCCTGACTCCAGGGCCGGTGCTTTATCTACTATTCCACCTAGCCACCCCAAGACCTCTAATTTCTTTTAGATGATCCTGATTCTTTTATTTCAGTGAACATCTGTTCCTTTTTCCACTGACAAATAATACACTCAAAGCAATGTTTTGGGGTACAAGCCAATCCACTTTCTTTTTAAGAATGTTTTCCCAACATTTCTTTTTATTTCTCATAAAAAAGAAGAATTATGTGTAGCTATTTTCCTTGCAATAGGTTGAGTTTTCTCTTAGTTAATTTCCATAGGAATTGATTGATATTGATGTTCTGTTGTTTAGCCTTGGGTCTTCATGGTGGATAAGTGAAGTAAGATTTCACTGCTGTGGTGTTTCTTCACTTGTAGTTTCCTCAGTTTCCAACACTTCTGGACAATTTCCTTTAGTATGTGCCTGACGTGCTACTCAGGATTATTAATTCATCATATTTTTCTTATTTATAATTTTTATATCATCTCATTGAATCCATTCTTAAAATTCAGTTTACTTGCAGAGATGTGTCATGTGTTGATCTTATTTTGACTTTTGATGTTCACTTTTTTTATTCAGAACTGCTTTGGAAAGTTCCAATTATGATTATAAAATATTGTATAGTTTGCTTCATATTCTCTAATTTCTTGTTGTCTTTTTTTATGTCTGTCATTTTCTAAGTTCCATCTGTGCACCTTAATGTCATTTTTAAATATTTATCTGAAGTTTTCACCACTGTTCTCCTACCTTCTCTGGCATTTTGAGGTATGAGTTGAAAGTCTCCTATAATTTATTATTGTATTTCCAACATTATTGAAGAATTCAAAATAAATTGTTTTCCCTCTATAATTGTTCATTGCATTGGATGCTTTTATTAATTAGTTATTTTTCTTCTCTAGTTTTTTCCTAATCATTTTTCTATGATGCCCACCCTCTAATAGATTTTTTCCTATGGCTTTTTTTTCTATGTTTTAAATCATTAATTCCTTCTATTTGGCAAAATTCTTTTTACCAGAGCTCATGGAGAGTAGTATTTAAACATGACCTTGCATCTATGTTGTGTTACTTTAATTTTCTTTTTTGTAAAAAA
This sequence comes from Macrotis lagotis, assembly GCF_037893015.1. NCBI lineage: Eukaryota > Metazoa > Chordata > Mammalia > Peramelemorphia > Peramelidae > Macrotis > Macrotis lagotis. Next base: position 100,399,880 of record NC_133666.1, read on the forward strand.
AAAGTTTTTCCTTATTTTGGGGGAGGGGGCTTATATTGTGGCATATATATATATATATATATATATATATATATATATATATATATATCCCTTTCCATCCCAAATTTAATTGAAGGTGATCCAGCACTTCTAGGATCCTTCCTTATTCAAGATTAATTTAATCCAAAAAGAATTTATTTAGCAGAGTTTGTGTGCAAAGCCATCTAAAGTATCCCATCAGAATTAAATGAAGTCAAAAATCACAGTCTCCTAAGGGCTTTATGGTTTCCACTGAATCACCACTCCAAAGGAGACTCCAAGAGACAATTTCAGATACAACTGATGCCCCTTAAAGATCTGAACAAAGAGCCCAGTTGTGTTATGAGCAAAAGGCTGGATATAAGCACTTAGCAAATAATCTTTCTGGGTCTGTATCTGGCCATCTCTGTGTATATGTGGGTGTGTTTGTCTGACTTTGTCCCTTTTTGTTTCTCTTTTTCCCCCTCTTTATCTCTTTGAATGTGTGTTTCTCTCTTTGGTCTCTTTCTCTGTCAGTCTGTCTGTCTTTGTTTCTCTCTGACCTTGCCTATCTGACTTTTTGTATCTCTCCCTCTCTTGCTCTCTGTTCTCTCCTATTTCTCTGTTTCTTTTTTCCTCTGTCTCTGTCTCTGTCTCTTTGTTTGTGTGACCAGAGACTATCTGTCTCTGTGTGGGAATTACCTTGCTGGAAATTGTTTCCTTTCTCCTCATCGTGTTTGTTGCTTTCATTACTTTATTTGATTTGTTTCTTGGTCTTTTAAGAAGATAAAGAAGATGAAGACAAAGGAAACTTTTCACTCATCTAAGTTGCTCTTTACTTCACAAAATTGTTTAGTTCTGTCCCGCTTATTCTTTTACACAGAAGATTCTTTTTAAAGTATTTCATGAAGCCAGAGATATTAAGCCATTAGAACTTAAAGGACTTAAAAATGGAATACAAAAAAAGCGATTGAAAATTAAAATAGATAAATCATGATTTTAGTTGCTCAGAATTAGATTTTCCCTTTTCTGTACCTCACCCAATACAAAATGAACCAAAAGATGATTAGATTTTACACCAATTACAAATTATTTTTTGCTGAGGCAAAATTATTTTGTTAATATCATCAGGGATTTTTAAAAATTGTATCTGTTCTTCTATTACCTTTTTTTTTAAATGCTGTCTTCCTCAGGCAATCAATATTAATGCTATTTCAAATCATGATAGGAAAATCAATCTGGGAGTTATTTTTTTCAAGGATTGCCTCTGAGGACCTATTCACAAAGTTAAAAGCCTTTATAAAGACTCTCTTTTTCTGATGTGAATGAGTGAAGAGATTAATGAAGTCAAACAAATGTGCAAAAATATTTTTAAGGCAAAAACACACTGCAAGTGATAATCTAATTGATAAAATAGAGAGATTTGGCACACTATTGTGGGTAATGTCTATTTATGCATGAAAATATGCAAAAATATGCAAAACCAAGATATTTATATTCATTTATGCACAGGCTTATTGTATTGACAAATAAATAAATATAGAAATACTTCACTTTTCATAAACTTCTTTTGCTGTGTCTTTTCTCATCATCCTAACCTGAATAATTTAAGTACTACTGAGGTACTATTCATGTATTTGAAGTGTAATTGAATGAACAGCATACTGATGATTTTCAATAAACCTCTCAATGGTTAGTGATAGATGCCCTATTCACTTAATAGAATCACAAACCTTATTTTTCTAGCTTATAATGTTATAGTTTCAAGATTCTTCTGGGAAAACATATATACATCTATATGAAGTTCAATAGCCAGCATCTGCAGCTTTGGTTCACAGAACACATTGCCATTGCATCACAGTATAGCAATTGAATAAATTGAAGGAAACATTCCACTCAAGGCTGGATGAGATACAAAATTAGATTAAGTAGTGCTTGATAAACAATAGTTATTGAATAAACTACATAATTTTATTTTATCAGTTAAATCTTTTAACCCTTATTTTTAATTGCATATCTTAAAATGTACCTTACAAAGTAATTATGAGTGTCATTTAATGTTAATATTTAAATGGTTTAATAAACTCAACTTTCATATATATTGCAAAAGCTGAATTAAGTGACAACTATAAATCTCTCTCAAAAATGCCTCTTTAAATTTATTTTAAAATATATTAAGCTGTCTACAAGCTCATTGAGAGTAGTTATTATTTCCTTTTTCTCTTTGTATTGTCATCACTAAATTTTGTGCTTTCCATGTGTTAGGTACTCAATAAATACTTGATAATTTATTGAATGATGGAAAATCCAAGTTTCTGATTCACAGAGTCTCAGCCATGGTGGCAACATATGCTAACTCCAGACAAACTAACTAGCAGAAATAGATGGTCTCTTAGGTGCTAACCATCATCATATTTTTATTAGCATTGCATTGAAAATAATTCCTTAAAGTCACTTTCTGGAGAACAACTTCAGGCTGTGAACTACCACCTAAGTTATTTAGGCCCAAGCTGTGTTCTACCTGTGCAGCACCATGCTCAATTATTGATTTGAATTTTTATTCTCCTTCAGCCTTGACCCTAGGGCAATGATCATTATTTAAAGCATGCAATGATGCCATTGTTGATAATCGACTCCTTCTGTCACCCCAAATCCTTAGAAACTGGAAAATCTCATTATCAAAAGAGGATAAAAGTTATAAAAGAAAACTGGTGGTGACAAGTGTGTATAGATATACAAGTCTGGGAATTTGCCTTTTCCTTCCATAGTCAGGAACATAGGGAGTAGTAACCTAGATAATAATATTATGGCCTTGAGTTTCAAAACTTTCTACTTGTCACATGGAAATGGAGAGCAGAGAACCATTGTAATCAGGCTGAGACATCCTACTCTATAACTTTTCCCAGCAATCAGGCTATGATGGTCAGTACTGGAGGAAGAAGAGCAAAGATCAAAGATTAAGAGATTAGAAATGGGGAACAGCTAGATAACATAGTGGATAGAGCACCAGTCCTGAAGTCAGGAAGACCTGACTTCAAATCTGGCCTCAGACACAGTAATTGCCTAGATGTGTGACCTTGTATAAATCATTTAACCCCTTTGCATTAAATAAATGAAAAAATTAAATTAAAAAAAGACATTAGAAGTGGAGAGCAGATTTCCTAGGCTCCCAAGGGATTATAAGGAGTTACCAAGGTTATGACATTGTCAGATGCTGTTTAAAACTTTTGGTGAATACTGTATGGGAATAAAAATCACTCTCCCTGTAATTCCTCTGCCCTCCCTTTTTCATACTTCAGCACCTTGAGCCAAGGTTTTTGTATATATATGCTTGTCCTCACTTACCCCCTTTTCCCAACCAGCTGGTAACTTGGGTTCAGTCACATCTGAAGAACTGCGAGGCTAAATGGAAATAATTTGGATAGACAGTTGCATGTGTAACTCTCTTATGAAGTCTTGATAGAGGACTCTCCTTATTGGTGGACATGAGGGATGGGATATGGTTGCTGAAAGACTAGAGAGCTATAGCATTCACCAGTCCAAAAAGGATTCATCAAGCTTTGAGTTTTCTTTAATTATCTAGTCAACATTGGCTCCAAGTTCCAAAAGAGAAGTTGGAAGAGGCAAATCTACTTTACATTGTTAAAAAAAAAAAGATGCTCAGAAGACATGGGAGTAATGGATAGTCTCCATCACACCTGTATTCATAGCTTGATACTTCAGACAGTGCTAAATGTTTCCCTTTTCCTTTTTTCTGTGTTAAATGCATGGATATGGCACTTTTCTCTCCTCTGGATGCTAAGGGTTGTTGAATAAGAAAAATAAGTTTTAGATGCATTGTGGGGGCTATTACTCATAAAAGTATCCAAATGATTTCTTAGAGGTAAATCTCAAATCTGACTAGTATCATTTAATCTATTCAGCTATTCAGCTGAGCCTTTTTTGCAATTGTGGAGCTACTTAGGTTGACTGAGCCTTTTGATAGACTGAAAGGATAGTGAAGCCTTTAATAAGGATACCATATATCCTATTCAAGGCACTAAAGAAATCCTGATAAGATGACTTGACTTTTGGGTGTAATAGAGGTTTATTTCATGTGCAATATATTGTAGAATAATGAGTTTAGGGGTCCAATGCATTTTTACTTTTATTTTTTTCATTCTGAACTTTAGAACACTAAATATAATGAGCACTTCCATAAGCACAATAGTTTAGAAAAAGAAAATTTTACATAAAACTGTGGGTCTCTATTATGCATAGTTTATTCATCATTTTAAAAATATAATAAATCAGTATGCAATTTCCAAAGCTGTCTTACTTATTTTTGCCTACGTTTGGCCTTTCTTCTCCTGTCTTCATTGAAAAAGATGCTTCAGTCCTTCTTCTGTGGCTGCCATTGGGTCTATGTTAGTGCCACAGCCATGGCCATCCAATACCCCATGGCCATGGGTCTCAACAAGGGCCATAAAGTTGCCAACAACATTGCAAAGCCACGACACTGACCCTGTCATGGGCATTTGATTAATCACACCAAATTTGTGAGAAATAAGATCTGGGACGTGTGTGGGTTTGCCCCTTATGAGAGGTGGGCCCATGGAATTGTTAAAGGTCTCCAAGGATAAGTGATCCCTTAAGTTCATCAAAGGGGGAGGGTACTCACATCTGTGCCAAGAGGAAGCGAGTGGAGCTTAGTCATGTCCTAGTTGCCACGAGGAAGGCTGCTGCCAAGAAGGACTAAACTGGACACTGCCTGCCTTCCCCATTTACCCAATAAAGATTTGACAAATTAAAAAAAAAAGACAAACTACTTCAATTAAGCCCCTTTTCGCCTTCCTTCTTTCCTTTTTTCCTGTCATTTCTTCCCTCATTTCCTTCCTTTCTATTTTCTTCATTTCCTGACAATAATGTTCATACCCCACCATCCCTCCCACTTCACCCGGCCCTACCAATTCCACTAGGAAAACAATCAAAAACAAAACATTTATAGCATGTTTACCAAATCAAGCAAAACAAATCCCCATATTGACCTGGAATGCTGTCTGTTTGTTGACCTGAGAGCAATCTGAGGGGAACTCTATAAATCTTTCTGAAGAAAGATGAATAGGTAAATGTCTTACACAGAGCAGGGTATTTTGGTAGCAAAAGAACTGATAGAGTATTAAACAACAAAAATAAATTACTGAGGGGAAAAAAAAAGATTTATTTTTTGGAGAATGAGAGATTTGAAAATGTCCTTATAAATTCACCCAGGTCTGAAAAAATTCCCTTATACAGCATTCTCAATCAATGGTAATCAAATGCTACCAGGTCCCCAGGACTCTGGAAAAAGAATCTCTTATCACCCATGTGAAAGTCCCTGCCTCAGCAAGGGTTTTGAGGATTAACTGATCTCCTTCTTCCTTTTTATTGAGAAATTTGTAATATTTCTGAAAGCATACACCAGAAAGTTGGACAAAGATTAAACAGAAGAGGTATTTAATGAAAATTAGCAAAGAAATGAACTTTCATAGAAATATTGTGTCCAGTTCAAATACATAAATCAGTTTAGAACTATTTTCATAAATCTAGAATATAATTATTTTGCTTAGCCTAAGCATAAAATTTTTTATCTTTCTTTAAATTTAATATTTTATTTTCCCCCAATGTAAAAACAATTTTGACCATTTATGTTTTAAATTGAGTTCCAAATTCTCTTCCCCTCTCAAATTCCTCATTTAGAAAGCAAACAATTTGATATACGGTATACTTGTGTAGTCATGGAAAATATGATTCCATTGTAGTCATGTTGTAAAAGGAAACATAGACCAAAATAAAACTCAAGAAAGTTGAAAAAAAGTATTCTTCAAATCTATATTCAGACTTCATCAGTTCTTTTACTGAGGATGGATAGTAATTTTTTATGGATAGCATTTTTCATCAGTAGTCCCCAGAGAGTTGTCTTGGATCATTGTATTGCAGAGAATAACTAATTCATTTTCAGTTGATCTTCTTATGCTATTGCTCAATATTTTCCTGGTTCTACTCATTTCACTTTTCATAAGTGCATGTCTTTCCAGATTTTGATGAGATCATTTAACTCTTATAGCAAAAAAGTATTCCATCACAACTATGTACAGCCACAAATTATTCAGGCATTCCCCAATTAATGGGTATTCCCTCAATTTCCATTTTTTTGTCACCAGAAGAGAGCTGATCTGGCCCAGTTCCAAATTGCTCTTTATAATGGTTGAATCAGTTCACAAATCCATTAACCATGCAATAATGTCTCAGTTTTCCCACATCCTCTCCACTATTTTTCACATTCCTTTATTGTCCTATAAGCCAATCTAATAGGGGTAAATCAGAATTGTTTTAATATGCATTTTCTATCAATAGTGATTTAGGAGATCTTTTCATATTGCTATAGATAATTTTCATTTCATAATTTTAAAATTGACTCCATATTTTTGGATCATTTGTCAATTGGAAAATGGATTTTATTTTTTTTTAATTTGATTCTTTTCTTTATATATTTATGAAATGAGGTATTTATCAGAAAAACTTGCTTCAATTTTTTTCACAGTTATGCTTGCTATTTTCTTCTCTTTTATTTCTCCTTGTTCTGTTGTCTCTCCATTTTTGTCTTAATATTTTTTTCTGATTACATGAAAAGATAGTTTTCAGTATTCATTTTTGAAAATTTTGAGATCCAGATTTTTGCCCTCCCTATTTTCCCCTTCCCCTCCACAAGAAAGCAAGTAGTCTGATTTGGTTGAACAGCATTTTTCATTACAAGTAGTTTCCCTCTCCTTTGATCTGTGTTTCTGATTACTGCTTCCCCCAGTTCATCTTCCCTTCTATAAGCTCTACCACTTTCGCTTATCCCCTTCTTTTCATGCTGGATAAAATAGATTTCTATATCCAATGTAATGTGTATGTTATTCCCTCTCTGAGCCAATTCTGATGAGAGAAAAGTTCAAGTATTCCCAACTACTTCCTCAATCTTTTTTTCTACTCCCAAAGATCTTTCTTGCCTTTTATGAGATTATTTATCCCATTGTACCTATTCCTTTCCTTTTCTCCCAGTGAATTCTTCTTTCTCACTCCTTAATTTTATTTATTTAGATATCATTTCATCATATTCAACTCACATCTATGACATTTATCTATATATACTCCTAAATACCCTAATAATGAGAAAGTTCTTATGAATTACAAGTATCATCTTTCTAAGTAGGAAATTTGACAATTTAGACTTATTAAGACCCTTATGATTTCCTTTTCCTTTTTTATCTTTTTTATACTTCTCTTGAGTCTTGTATTTGCATGTCAAATTTTCTATTCAGCTTTTGTCTTTTCAACAGAACACTTGAAACTCTTCTATTTCATTGAATGTCTATTTTTTTCTTCCTGAAGGATTATACTGTTTTTCTGGGTAAGTGAATCTTAGTTGTAATCCTATCTCCCTTACCCTCTGGAATATTATGTTCCTTGACATTTGATCCTTTAATGAAGAATCTGTTATATCTATTCTGATTTATAGCTCCAAAGTACTTAAATTACTTCTTTAGAACTGCTTGAAATATTTTCTCCTTGACTTGGGAGCTCTGAAATGTGATTATAATATTCCTGGGAGTTTTCATTTTGAAATCTTTTTACAGGAGGCAAGTGACAGATTCTTTCAATTTCTATTTTACTCTCTTTTTCTAGACTATCAGGGCAGAGTTTTCCTTGATAATTTCTTGTAAGATAATGTCCAGGCTTCTCTCTCTCTCTCTCTCTCTCTCTCTCTGTCTCTCTCTCTCTCTCTCTCTCTCTCTCTCTCTCTCTCTCTCTCTCTCTTCCTCGCTTCCTTTCTCTTTGTCTCTTTCTTTTTTCCTTCTTTCTTCCTTCTTTTCTTCCTTCTCTTTCTTCCTCTTTCCTTCTTTCTTTCTCTCTCTCTTCTTTCTTTCTCTCTCTCTTCTTTCTTTCTCTCCTTTCTCTCTCTCTTTCTTTCTTTCTTTTTTCTCTCTCTTCCTTCCTTCCTTCTTTCTTTCTTTCTTTCTTTCTTTCTTCCTTTCTTTCTTTCTTTCTTTCTTTCTTTTTTCTCTCTCTCTTCCTTCTTTCTTTCTTTCATCCTGGCATTAGGGATGTACAATAATTTTTAAATTATCTCTCCTGGATATAACATTGTCCACTAATTTTTAATTCTCTTGGTTTTGTTTTATTGTTTCTTGATCTCTCATAAAATCATTAGCTTCTGCTTGCAGAATTCTAATTTTTAAGGAATGGTTTTCTTTTCCTTTTGGCCAATTCTATTTTTAATGAGTTATTTTCCTCAGTAAAGCTTTTTTTTTCCTTTTTAAAAAATTTGATTAATCCTACTTTTTAAATTTTAAATTTTTTATTAACTTTTATTAAAGATATTATTTGAGTTTTACAATTTTCCCCACAGTCTTACTTCCCTCCCCCCACCCCCCCCATGGAAAGCAATCTGTCAGTCTTTACTTTGTTTCCATGTTGTACCTTGATCTAAATTGGGTGTGTTGAGAGAAAAATCATATCCTTAGAGAAGAGACGAGAATTCTAAGAGGTAACAAGATCAGACAATAAGATATCTGTTTTTTTCTAAATTAAAGGGAATAGTCCTTGAACTTTGTTCAAACTCCATAGCTCCTTATATGGATATAGCTGGCACTCTCCTTTGCAGACAGCCAAAAATTGTTCCTGATTGTTGCACTGATGAAATGAGCAAGTCCTTCAAGATTGAACATCACTCCCATGTTGCTGTTAGGGTATACAGTGTTTCTCTGGTTCTGCTCATCTTACTCATCATCAGTTCATGCAAATCCCTCCAGGCTTCCCCGAAATCCCATCCCTCTACTTTTTAAGAAGTTCTCAGTGAATGTTTGTATATATTTTTCCAATAGTCAGTTCTCTTTTTCAAGACATTCTTCTCCTTATTGACTTTTTGGATCTGTTTTATCATTTAGATTACTCTGGTTTTTAAGGAATTATTTTCTTCAGTATTTTTATGCCTCTTTTACCCAGGTATTAACTAATTTTTCATGATTTTCTTGCATCACTCTTATTTCTCTTCCCAATTTTCTTCTACTTTGTCTTACTTGATTTTTAAAATCCTTTTTGAACTCTTCCAAGGTCTGAGACTAATTCATACGTTTCTTGGAAGCCTTGGATGTTGGAGCATTGACTTTGTTTTCTCCAAGTGTTTTTTTTAATCTTCCTTGTAACTTTCTATGATCAGTTTTTTTTTTCCTGTTGCTTGCTCATTTCCCCAACCCTTTACTTGACTTTAACATCTTTTAAGGAGGGCTTGACTTCCAGGGCAGAGGGTGTAGTGTCCCAAGTCTGAGGGATTTTGTGCAGCTATTTTCAGGAACCTGATATAAGAAAAAGTGTTTATTATTTTCCTAGCCTGTGCCCCAGTCTGTGAGATCACATGTGCTTTTTTCTGCCTTGGAATAGTGATGAGAATCCCCACTCCACTGCAGTCACAAACTCTTGTTTGCTACTGCTCCTTCTCACCCTGTGAATGAAACCAGGATTGAAAATTTAAATGACCTACTGACTTTGCAAGCAAAATTATTTCCCACAGAATCTCCATTTTTAGAAATTAAAAGCTAACTCAGTAACCTTCTAGTCCAACTCAGATCTGAGTAAGAATTCCCTACACAACATTAATGCAGCAATCACTTAAAAAATTAGAACTTAAATAGTATTTATTAAGCACTTTACTTTTTACATGTATTATTCTTATTTGACCCTTGCAACAACCCTATGAGGTAGATTGGTTATTTTACAGATGAAAAAACTGAGATTGATGGAAGTTAAGTGGCTTGTTCAGTTACACTCCTAGTCAGAAACAGGTTTCAAACTGAAATCTTCCTCCAAGTCAAAGATCCACTATCCACTATGCAATATAGATCCTTCTTTTATACACCTATTATATGCCAGTTACAGGGATTACAAAGACAGGAAAGAAAGAGTTCTTGCCCTCAAGGAGCATTCTATAAGGGAAGATAAATTAGACTGTGAACTCCTTGAAAGTAGGATGATTTTCTTTCATTCCTTCTTTTTTTTGAGGAATTAGTTTGCTCAGTGCCTGCTTAATCAGTTATGACTGACAACCTGAGCCTATGTAAGTATATAGAAATTTAATAGCAGGTAATTATGGGGTAGAAGAAGAAAAAATTCTCATGTTGGAGCTAGTATTTAAACTGACTTTTTAATCTTTTTAAATTAATATTTTATTTGTTTTCCAATTATATACAATTGTATTTTTTTGAATTTTACAATTTTCTCCCATCCTCCCTTCCCTCCCTCCCCCCACAGAAGGCAATCTTATAAATTTGAACTGTTTTTTTTAATGTCACTATGGATTCTATGAGAAGGAGATGAGGAGAGAAAATTCATTCTAGTCATGTAGGACAACTTGTCCAAAGGCTTACTACAGGGAATGTGGGGTTGTGTGTGGGGATCGCTAAGGAAGCCAGCTTAGTTGGACCTTACAGGCATGAAGGTATACAATATATATAATTAGGTTGGAAAGATAGGTGAGAACCAGGTTATGAAGATCATCCATAGGGCAGCTAGGTAGCACAGTGAATAGAGTGCTAGGCCTGGAGTCAGGAAGACTCTTTTTTATGAGTTCACCTCTAGCCTCAGACACCATTAGCTATGTGATCCTGGGTAAGTCACTTGAACCTCTTTGCCTCAGTTTACTCATCTGTATAATGAGTAGCAGTAGTCTGCAAAGATAGCCTCATATGGGGTCATGAAGAGTTGGACACAACTGCAAAATGACTGAACAACTGAATGGAGATCATCTAGTCTTTGATTAAGGACCCAATAAAGGAGAACTTACAGCCTCCTGAAATGGCACATCCCACTTTTGAGCAGCTCTAAATTTGCAGAGTTTTTCTTATATCCTAAGTAAATTTTCCTCTTTGGATTTTTCTTTCCACTCTTTCATGAAAGCATAAGGCTACAGAACTCAAAGTACCTGTTTGGTTGATATTTTTATGATCCTCATAGGAAGCTAGGTAATATAGTGGATAGGCTATGGAACTTTGAGGAAACTCTAACTTTGAATCTTGCTTCAGATACTTGCTAGCTGTGTGACTCTCTGGGCAAGTCATTTAACCTCTCTCTGCCTAATTTTCTTTATCTACAAAGAATAGAATAATAACAGCTCAGTACATAGAGTGCTGGGCCTTGGAGTAAGGAAATTTTAAGTTTAAAACTGGCCTCAGACTGTGATACCCTGTGTGATACAGCTGTGTTACCCTGGGCAAGTCACTTAAACCTGCTTGCTTCAGTTTCCTCATTTGTATAATGAACTGGAGGAAGAATGGCAAACTATTTTAGTATCTTTGAAGAAAATCCCAAATATTTTTCCTAAATACTATCCCAAGTGGGATCATAGAGAAGCAGATAAAATAAAAAGGGTAAAAAGAAGAAAAGAGCATTGAAGACTTAAAGCACCATATAAAATGTTAATCATTAAATAGTTGCTAGCTATTTGAGGAAATAGCTGAGGAAACCAGAAATTTTTAACTAATTCTATTAATTTTAGTTTTGCAAAATAATTCATAGATTGACTTTTGGACAAGACAATTCACAAGAAGGAGGTGTACTTATATATCTTGTAGCTCCTAGTTCAGTAAATTAGGGATGGACTCCATTCAGAGTGCCTTAGCTTTTCAGGGTGACATAAATTTAGAGCCAGAAGAGTTCTTAGAGAGCATTTATTCTAACCCCCTCATTTTAAGGATGAGGAAGTTGAGATTTTTGAGAACCAACATGGCTTACCCAAGACTATACTAGGGTAAGTGGCAGATTTTTGACTTGTACTCCAGTACTCTTATCCCAAATGTACTGTTCTTTTTATTATACCATTATTGCTTATTACTTAAGGAATGCTTTGGGTTTGTGCTGTTGACAAGATTTCCAGCTGCTTTCTTTGTTGCTATTTCCCTTCCCTGCACCCTTGAACTATTCATTTTGAGTGATGATTTATAAAAGATCAATCAGGGCATTATTATTCTACAAACCCGAAGTTGTAGGTAACTAGTAGTTATTGCAATTATTGACTGAGAACTACCCTACAAATCAACGAACCTCTTTTCCCTAGCAATTTCTAAGGGATTTATAACTGAATGAAGCAGCAATTCCTTTAAAATTGACAGTTCTTACCAACACAAGCAAGTTTTTGAATGAATCACATGTATTTATTTTCTCTGTGTAACCATCTATACAGTTCACTGCAACAAATTATTATATGATCTAGATTTTGTCACAAAGGAGGTCCTAGAGGAATGCCTTATTTTTTTAGGCCAAGGCAGATGCAAGTAGTACCATCTGTTCTGAATGTCCTGGTTCTTCTTAGTAGGATGTTTATAAACTACATGAGAGGAGAGAGGTAATCCAATGACATTATTGGAGCCATCAAATAGGAGCAGGGTCACTGTAGCACCTTTTCAAATTAAAATTCTAAACTAACATTCAGTAAAGTGTTTCCAAGGACATATCGGAATGTTAAAAAAAAAAAGAACAATAATAAAAAAGGGAAAAAATTCTTAGCATTGGGAGAATAAAGATTTGTCCCTTTTGCTTTTAAGTTTCTTTCATAAAAAGGAGAGAGCCATGTTAGGTAGCATTGTAGATTAATTAATAAAATCATTAGATCAAAAAGTATTATAAATACCTTCTACACAAACTAATGCATCTAGCGTAAAAAGGAAATCAGCTAAATTATATATATTATACATATGCATATTTATTGTGTGTGTGTGTGTGTGTGTGTGTGTGTGTGTGTGTGTGTGTAAAGGTTTGGTATTCAAGGAAGACTGACAAAACAAAACATGCATACAAGTGCACACTGTAAGAAAAATGAACATGATGAACCAATGCAGAGTAAAATAAGCAGAACCAAGAAAGCAACATTCATGACTATATGGAAAAAAATTGACAAATACAAAATTACTAAAAATGAATGTTGTATAATTACAGAAAATAAGCATGGTCTCAAGGATGAGGTCTACAGTAGGACATTTTATATACATATATATATTCAATTTTTTTCTATGCCTTGATCAGTTTGATTTTTTTCATTTTTTTTAATTTTCTTTCAATAATATTCTTTGTTTATTAGTTAACTTTCTGGTAGATGGGAGGCAGAAGGAGAAAGGAAAAGGATGCTGGGAGTTTTGCCAATATAAGAGGATGATGATGATGATGATGATAAAAATAATAATATTAAATGCAAGTTTAAAAAGTGCTGTGATCTAGGAAGACTGGATATGAATCCTGCTTCAGACACATACTAGCTGTGTGACTTTGAACAAGTTATTTAATCTCTCTCATCCTCAATCTCCTCATGTGAATATGAGAAATGTCTTCTAATGTAATTTTCAACTCTAAAACCTTGATATCTTAGAAAAAGTAACATTGAAAAATAGTGGTGATAATGAGCATCCTTGTTTCCTCCCTTATCTTATTGAAAATGCTTCTAGCTTTTTCCCATTACATAAAATACTTGTTGATGATTTTAGATTGATACTGTTTATTATTTTAAGAAACATTTCATTTATTTCTATACTCTCATGTTTTGAGTAGGAATGGGTGCTATATGTTTCAGCATCTATTGAAATAATCCTATGATTTCTGTTAGGTTTGTTATTGATATGGTCAATTATGCTGATATTTTTCCTAATATTGAACTAATCCTGCATTCCTGGTATAAATCCTGTTTGTCCAGAGTATATAATCCTAGTGATAACTTGCTGTGATCACTTTGCTAATATTTTGTTTAAGATTTTGCATTCATATTCATTAGGGGAAATTAGTCGATAATTTTCTTTTTCTGGTTTAGATATCAGCACTAGTGTTATGGAAAGAATCTGGCAGACCACCTTCACCTATTATTTGAAATTGTTTTAACACAATTTGAACCAGATGTTCCTTGTATATTTGGTAGAATTCATTTGTGAATCCATCTGGCCGTGGAGCTTATTGCCTTAGGGAGTTCATTGGGAAAAATAGTTCCAAATTATTAAGTTGCTTTAATATCCTCCTTGTTCGTGGTGAATTTACCTTTTTCATTTGTGATGCCAGTAATTTGGTTTTCTTCTTTCTTTTTTTAAATCAAATTAATCAAAGTTTATCTATTTTATTGGGATTTTTCCATAAAACCAACTCTTGGTTTTATTTATTAGTTCAATAATTTTCTTGCTTTTGATTTTTATTAATATCACCTTTAATTTTCAGAATGTCTAAATTTTAATTGAGGATTTTTAATTTTTTTCTTTAACTATTTTAGTTGTCATTGATTTCCTCTTTCTCTATTTTTTTTATGTAAGCATTTAGAGATGTAATATTTCCTCTAATAACTGTTTTGGCTCTATCACATAAGTTTTGGGGAAAATTGTCTTGTTATTGTCATTGTCTTGGATGAAATTATTAATTCTATAACTTATTGTTTAATCCACTCATTATTTAAAATCAGGTTGATTAGTTTCCAATTAGTTTTAGGTATGTCTTTCCATGACCCTTTATTTTGTGATTTTTATTGCATCATTGTCTGAAAAGGATGTATTTGATTGTGATATTTTTATGCCATAATCATAGCCAATTTTTGTGGTAGGTACCATGTACAACAGGAAAAATGTTATATTCATTTCTCTCCCCATTCAGTTTTCTCTGGAAGTCTATATATCTAAGTTTTCTAACATTCTCTTCACCTCAACGTCCTTCTTGTTTATTTTATGGTAAAATTTTATCTAATTCTGAGAGAGGGAGGTTGAGGTCCCCCATCTATAGAGTTTTGCTGTCTATGTTTTCCTTTACCTTATTTAGCTTTTTCTCTAAGAGATGCTATACCGCTTTGTGCCTACAAGTTTTGTTTTGATATTACTTCTATGTCTTTGGTTTCTTTTAGGATGATAAACTTTCCTTCCTTATCTTTCCTTTTTTTTTTTTTGCAAGGCAATAGGATTAAATAACTCACCCAAGATCACACAACTAGGTAATTATTAAGTGCTTGAGGCCAGTTTTAAACTCAGGTCCTAACTACAGGGTCAGTGCTCAAACTGCACCAATTATCTCTCTCTTTTTAATTTTTTTTTTATTATTTTAAGGCAATGAAGTTAAGTGGCTTGCCCAAAGACAGCTAGGCAATTATTAAGTGTATGAGGTTAAATTTGAACTCAGATCCTCTTGACTCCAGGGCCAGTGCTCTATCTACTGTACCACATAGCTGCCCCCTTATCTCTTTTAATGAGATCTATTTTTGTAGTTACTTTGTCTGAGATAAGGATTACTACCCTGCTTTTTTCATTTCAGTTAAAAGATAATATATTCTACTCTAGCTTTTTACCTTTACTCTGTGTATCTCTCTGCTTCAAATGTGTTTCTTGTAAGCAGCATATTGTAGGATTCTGGTTTTTTAATCCACTTTTTTTTGCTTATGTTTTATGGAAGAGTCCATCCCATTCACATTTATAGCCATAATTACTAACTCTTTGTTGCCCCATATGCTAATTCCCCTCAGTTTGTAATTTTCCTCTAATTTCACCTTTTCCCTCCTCCCTAGTGTTTTGCTTCTGAATACTGCCTCCCTCTATGTGTTTCTATCTTCTATTGACTACCTTCTCTCTTCTTTCCCCTTTCCCCTTTTTTATTCCCTCAGTTCCTCCTTTGCTCCACCCTCCCCTTTTCCCCTCCTAAATTGTGAAAGGTAAGATAAATTTCTAAACTCAACTAAGTATGTGTTGATCCCACTTTGAGTCAAATTCAATAACAGTAAGATTCATGTTGTTCTCACCTCCTCTTGTCTTTCCCTCTACTATAATAGGTCCTTTGCAACTCTTTACATGTGATATAATTTAACCCCCATTCAACCTCCCTCTTCCTCCTATCTCTTCCCAGTCTCAAAGATATGGTCATATCTTGAATGTCCATACCTTCAACCTAAGTATATTCCCTCTAATAGAGTTACAATTCTCAAGAGTTATGAGAATCTTCCTACCAGGTGGGGATATAACTAGTTTAAGTTTATTGGATAATACTTTTTCTTTTCCCCACTTTACCTTTTCATGTATCTCTTGAGTCTCCTCTTTGAAGATCAAATGTTCTTTTTAGCTACGGTCTTCTCATCAGAAAAGTTTGAAAGTCACCAATTATGCTAAATGTTTTTCGAAAGAGAAGACTCAATTTTTATGGATAGTGAATTCTTGGTTGTAATCCAAGCTCCCTTGCTCTACAGAATATCATATTCCCAAGCTTTCAGGTCCTATGTAATTCTGACTGTGGCTCCTTGATATTTGATTTTCTTCTTTCTGGCTGCTTGCAGGATTTTCAACTTGATCTGATTATTTTGGAGTTTTGCCACAATATTCCTTGGTGTTTTCATTTTAGAATCCTTTAAGGAGGGAAGCAATTAATTCCTTCAATGACTATTTTGCCCTCTGGTTCCAGGATATCAGGACACTTGTCCTTTTTTATATCCTGAAGCATGGAGTCCACACTTTTTAAAATCAAGGTTTTCAAGTAGTCCTATTCTTATTATTAAGTGATCTCTCCTGCGTGTATTTGCCAGATCAGTTGCTTTACCAATGAGATATTTTATACTTTCTTCTAGAAGGTTTTTCATTTTCTACATTTTGTTTAATAGATTCTTGGAATAAGGAAGTCATTGCTTCCATAGATCCCAATCTATTTTTCAGAGAAAAATTTTTGCCTTTTAATTTTTGTATCTTCTTTTCTAATCAGACAATTCTATTTTTAAAGGAGTTGTTATCCATTTCCATTTGCTCAGTTGTGGTTTTTAGGGAATTCTTTTCTTTTTGCACTTTTCCAATTGTATTTTAGAAGAATTTGTTTTCTTTTGTCATTTTTTTGGTGTAAGATGTCAATTTTCTCTTGCATGGTGTTAATTTTCTCTTGCAATTCTTTTCCCAATTTTTTGATTTGATTTTTAGACTTCTTTCTGATCTCTTTCTGGACTGGAGATGAATTCATATTGCCCTCTGAAGCTTCACATATAATGCCCCTCCTTTCTTTGTTTCCTGAGCTAGTAACTTTATCTCCAAGATAACATTCAATACACCCAGTTTTGGGCTGGCCTTTTTTCATTTTGTTAGCTTTCCCTAGGGTCTTGTGTTGGGGAGGGGCTGGTTTGCAAATCTTCAGTGTTGAGAACCTAGAGGGTTGCTTACTCCAACAGGACCAACCAATAAGGAATACCAGAAATTTTCTCTGGTGTCTGTGTTGGGGGATGTCAGCAGCTCACTCCTTGGGCCTTGGCCTGGATCTGGGCTGTCCTCACACAACCCAGTCACTGATTTAGGCCATCAGGGCTAGAAAAGTCAATCCTGGGGAAGTCTGCCCACACCCAGATAAATACCTGTGGCTGTTTCTCTGTTTGTACTAAAAAAAGGCCTTCCCACAGAAATTCTGGGGACTTCACTGGGCATACTGGGGACTTGTGGTTAGGGCCTTCCAGAACAGCAGAATTGGCTGAATGGGTGTCTCTGGAGCTCTCCAAAGGCTTCCACTCCCCCTGCTGTGATTCTCAGATGAGTCCCCATCCTCAACCTGCTACCCCTATAGTGCTTCTCTGCTCTCTGCCCTGAATATGCCCATATCCTCCCTGTCCCCCACCATGACAGACTTTGCTGGAAGTTTCCCCTCTGTTCTTTTGTGGGTTCTGTCAATTTGAAATCTGTTAAGAGGCTGCAAGACACTTATCCCTAGAGTCCTTCAGCAATTTCTCTTGAATTCTATTGACTCACAGGAATAATTGAGCTTACCTGGAGGAGAAACTGGGGAGTTTACAGGTTTAATCCTAGAGACATTCCAACTAGGAATACGTTCTAGTTTTACTGTGGTAGGAGTAGTGAAAATAACTCAATATAGTTCCTTCCATTTCTCTCCTAATGGGTCAGTCCCTTGGGTCTTCCAGGTTTTCAAATATACCACATCCTCTGTGTTTATCAAGGAGGCATCCTTAGGACAATAGTCTTCTCAGTTTAAGAAAGTGTTTATGAAGATATTCAGAGAGAACTTTCCAGACTTCTCCCAGCTTGTAGCATTCTGAGTCACTGAGTATTGTTCTGATTAAACAAGGATGTTAGAGGTCAGGAAAGAAGTCAGTCTTCGCATATTTCTTGGCATAATTTAATCAAGACCTTTGAGTGTATGGTGTACTTTTTCCACTTTGTGGGAAGATTGTAGGTTCCAGGTTGAGTGTAAATGATAAGTAATGCATGTGTAATGCCTCCATCCCTTGGGGGAACAAAGTCAGGGCCATTTTTGCTCTGTAAAGAATAAGGCAAACCAAAACGAGGTACAATTTCTTTTAATGATACCTATGAGACCTCCTGAGATGTTTCAGTCTGGCAAGAAAATATTTCCACTCAATTTGTGAATGAGTCCACCAAAACCAAAAGTAGTTTAAAGCCTTTACAGAGTGCTATATGGGTGAAGTGTATTTGCCAATCTTCTGCTGAATAGGAAACTCTTCTTTGCACAGATTTTAAAAGTGATGTTGGCTTAACTGTCCCCTCAGGGCTTACTTGAGCACAGAGAGGACTTGCTTGGCAAACTTGTCTGACAGTTTCTCATAGCTTGTGGCTTGTAAAAATAGATTTTATGAAGTTATAGAAGTCATTTTTTCCCCGAAGTGGTTGACTTGACGGAAACCAGATATGAATTTTAAAAGGTTGGCCAGTAGGGCTTCTGTTCCACTCAGTACATTCAATAGTATTGCCTTGTTCCTAGGCCTATTGGGATTCAGAGTTCATATAGTTTGGAGTCACTTTAAAGGCAGTTTCCCTTAAGTAATGGAGGTTATGGGAATTTTCTAATTTTTGGAGTTTCCTGCAGATGTCTGAAGCTGACTGGCTAATAAATTTACTGGCAGATTTCAGTAAGTTTTCTCATAGCCTCAATTAAAGTGAAACAGAACAGGATTTTCCTCTGCACCCCAGGTGATTTCACTTTGTCATAATTAACATTTTTCTTTAAGCCTCTTTTCATACCTTCCAATAAAAATTTATCATATCCTTTCTTTATCCCCCTCACTCTGGTAATACCAGGAGCAGTCAACTTGGGGGACAGCTACAGGACCAGGAGGATATTTGGCAGAGGTAGTTATTCTGGATAATTCATCAGCAAATTCTTGGGCAAGGTCCCAGATCACTCTCTTTTCCTTGATAGAACAAAAGTAAGAGATAAGGTTATATCAATTCCAGGAAAAATCATAATAGAAAGAAATTTTTTGCAATTTCTATGATTTTTGCGGGGTCCTCCACATAAGTCTCAAACTGCTCTTTGAATTGGGAAAGGTCTTCATAATACTTGGATCAAGGACTTCCCTTATATGGAGTATTGGAGCAGGTAGGAGTGGATGAGAGATAGGTGAAGAGTCAACAATGATACCTACTTTGCAAGCCTGGAAAACTAGAAGGCAGGTATTTCCCTAAAAACACCCAGAGTATAACTGGATCTCCATACACCATTGTAATGTACTTCCTATATAGTTTGCATTTCATGTCATCCAGTAATTTGAAGAACTCTGCTCTTTTCATCTTGATTCACTAGGTTGATTCTTTTTAGTTTAATACTTTTGATATAGGCAATAGATGGTTTTCACCTGTTAAACATCTTGTTACAGTGGGATGATTGATTTATTGATTCTATTGATGAGCACTCTTATAGTTGCATAAAGACAACAAACTGTTCAAATTAACTCAAGTGAGGAAAAGAGCCATAATTAATTTAGAAGCAGTATAACATGCTGTATGTATAATGTTATACTTGGAAATAGACAAGTCCTAGGTTTGAATCCATCCTCTGATATTTCCTAACTTTCTGGTTATGGACAAATTACTTAATTGATCAAGACTTGAATTTTTTTCACCCATAAAATAAGGACTATGTTGTATAATGGTGTAGGGAAAAGAGCACTGACTCTGGACTCAGAAGTTCTAGGTTGAAATACTATACTTGTCACTTACTCCCTCTATGACCTCAGTGGTCAAGTCATTTAACTTCTTGAATTTCAATTTCTCATCTGCTTAATGAGGGCACAGAACTAAGACCTCCCTATAATACCAACTAAACTAAAATGTAATTGGAAATATTTATCAAAATAAATAAAAATATAGTAGAACATATGTAATGTTAGGGATACTATTTTCTAAGTCAATATCTAGCCCCCAGGTATCCTTAAGAATAGTTATATTTGAATTTGGCACCTCTGGATTAGATGACCTCCAAGGACCCTTCCAGTTTCAGGTTTTTGATCCTCTTTATAGTATTTAACTCACAGGATTGTTTTGAGACTCCAACTAGATATGTACAAGTTTCTTGGAAGATCTTAAAACACCATATAAATGACAGCTTATAATTGGTTTAATTAAGATATTACGCTCCTTCCCAACATTCAGTGGTGAATCTGAAGGAAGCCCAAAGAATTTCAACTAAAATTAAGGCTAGTTTTAATCTTAAAGTGTTGGATGGGTTTCCAGTTCATTATTGATCATGTTACCGAGTTTTAGTAGCACTGATATTGTTTCATGCATATCTCTTGTGTCTGTCATATCATATCCTTTGTACTATGTGGTAAACTCAAAGTCATGTTTTCTTTTGAAGTGATCATAGTCATTGCCACAAATTGTCTATGAACTGTGCTTAATAATGTGGCTTTTCTCCATAGGCTAGATGTCATGCTGCTAATGCACACCAAAGTATCATGTGACAAATTAATCAGGGTTGATAATAGTTTTTAAATGTTTACATAGATCCCAGTCTGTAAAAACACACCCCCTTCTTATAGGAATTTTCAGAGTGGTAATAAATAGGAATGCTTAATTAAGGAATAGCATAATAAGCTTGATATGGATTTCAGGTCTGTAATGGTACAAAATTGTACAAAAGACTGATTTAATTTCAAAGCTGGAGGCTAAAAGAAATGAAAAGTAATTTTTAATTACTTCCTATATAAAAGAACTTGCATCGATATAAATTTCAGATCAAACATCTACCCTGATAGACAGAATATTACAAAAACCACCATAAAAAGGGAGGTCTGGTGTTCCTCAGTGGGTGGATGCTAACATCTTTATCTGAGTAATTGTCCCCCATTGTTAAATAGTCTGCTCTGGTTCTCATATTATTCTTAACCAGGCACTTAGAAAGCCCCTTCCTTACAGAGAGAAAATTGGAAATATAGTCTTTATCTTAATCTCTGTCAACCTTCCCTATAATAAGAAATCAATATCAATGTGTTTAGATTAAACTAGATTGTTTTTGGCTAAAGTCCATCACAAAAGAAAAAAGTAAGAACTTTACAGTAAGTTGGATAAGAGTAAGCATGAGTTTCTGAGAATGCCGACATATAATGTACTCATTTATATGAGATCTTTTCACATGTAGATCCATATGTGTATACATGAATTCACCAGCCCACACATGTATAATGCATATGTGCATATATATGTGTGTATATATATGCACAGTCTATGTGTATGTAAATGTGTGCATACATATTGCAACCACTGTTTTGAAGTTCCTTTTATGTATCCAAGAAACAACCTTATTATAAGTATTATTGTCATGATGTGAACCTTTTCTTTTTCTTTTTTTTTAGCCAGCATGTCTAAGGCTTGGCTTTATTACTTTCACTTCCTCCTATGAAAATGATCTTTTTTTGGATAATGAGGGGTAATGGACTTCAGTAAGAGGTAAGAGAAGAAAAATAAAGTACTATCAGGAAAGTTATTTCAGGTCAATTTCCATTTTTCTTTCACACACAAATTTGGAAAAAGTGCTTTAAAATAATTTCTGATATGAACAGTTTCACTGGCACTCCGTTTATTTACAGAAGTCTCAGACAGCTCTATCATATCAGTCAATCAAATGTGTAAACTAGGTGTAAACAAATCCTTAATCTATTTGAGAGGAATAAAGTGCTTTGATAATTGGATAAAGACATGTTGCCACACAGGAAATATCTTGTGAGTGACTGAAAGATTCAGAAACACATTTGAATTCCTTATAAAAGCAGCAAGCTAGTTTGTTGCTAGACAGTTAGTTGAGTAGTGGTTGAATCTAGTAGTTAAAAAAAATACATTCTGGGAGGAAATTGCACCCCCCCCTCCCCTCCCTCCCTCCTTGCCCCTCTTCCTCTATCCCTTCCCCCCTCTCCCTCTCCCCACCCCTCTAACACACACACTCTTTAACACATACGCTTGGTAACACACTCTCTCTCTAACACATACACACTCAACACACACACACACTCTCTCTCTCTCTCTCTCTAATACACACACTCTCTAACACACACAGTCTAACACACACACTCTCTAACACACACTCTAACACACACACACAAACTCTTTCTAACACACATATCCTCTCTCTAACACATATTCTATCTCTAACACATACACACACTCTCTGTAAAACACACATACTCTAACACATGCACACACTCTCAACACATGCACATTTTTCTCTCTAAAACACACACTAATACACATACTCTTTCTCTCTAACATACACACCCTCTAACACACACATTCTCTCTCTAACACACATTCTCAACACTTACACTCACACTCTCTCTAACACATACACACTCTCTAACACACACTGTAACACAGACACACCCTCTAATACACACACACACACACACACACACACACACACACACACACCCCTCTCTCAGCTGCATTTATCTATTACTGTGTCTACATTTCTCTTCCATTCTCTCTTTGTCTTGGTGATGCGTTAGTTAATTTATAGATCAGTGTTAGCAGCGGCCATAAGACTGATAATGTCTAGTGACTGAGAAAGAATTCATAGATGGAAGTAGAAAGACAGTCACTTTAGAATCAGGGCAACTTGAGGCACTTGATCCCTTGCAGGTGAAAGATGTGCCTGCTATAGATTCTATGAAGCTACTGGTCCTCAGATATCAGCAGAGTATTATTATACCTAAGGGGAACTTGGTAAGGGCTCTGCAAAAGCAGAAAAATGATACTGCGGAAAAATGCAGCCAGCTAAAGATCTAGGCCATACATGAAAGAATTCAATGTAAAAGACTGACAGACCTAGAAATTTTAGAGCTTGGAAAAAAAAAGTTTATTTAAGAATTACTATTGTAAACAGAAGACAAAAAGAGGAGTCAGAGGGAGTATGGACAATTGGGAGTGGCTGATCCCCTGGTGGATTAGTATAGGGGCTTGATATTTCCTGAGAAATCGACCCAGGAGTGCAAGAAGTAAAAGAAATAAAAGATTTATCAAGAACTAGTTACAACAAAAAAAGAGATTGATAGAGAGAATTAAGAGAAATTAAAGGCCACACAGATTTCAGTAATGCAGATTAACCAGGAAGGCCAGCTGCTAAATTAATTGCACAGGAACTCTGAAGAGAAGAAGAGGGCTGGCTAGAGCTGGCCAGAGTTTCCTTAAAGCCCCCTCAGGGCCCATGGGAAAAGGCAATATCTTCGGAGTTGTCCTAGTCCCGTTTTGGGAATGGTCAGAGGTCTTACATTGGAGAGTTCGATTCTGGTCAGGATAATCTTAAAATGATTTTTTGTCAGTGCTGCATAATCTAGCTTGGCTTTACTAGAGAACATGTGAGTACATGACCAAGGTCAGTCTGAAGGTCAAGATGAAGTGTTTTAACAGAGGGTTAGGGAGATCAGTATGATTACAAGATTTTAACACTGCCAGCAAAAGATTGCAGAATTTGTTTCTAATTACAAAGTTCCCTATGCCCATAATTCCCTACACATATTCCCCCTTCAAATTATTGGGGCCCAAATTCATCTGGGGAATTGGGATGGAAGTCAGTCTTCTGGAACTTCTTTGGAACTTAGAAGGGGCCCAACAATCTCCTATCCTATCCTATCCTATCCTATCCTATCCTATCCTATCCTATCCTATCCTATTATCATTAAAGCCTGTTTGGAGAGGGAATATTCTACACACAGAACTCAACTGAAGTAGCATTCAAGGCATGTGGATGGTCAGGATCAGATGTAGGTTGATGATCGGC
This sequence comes from Macrotis lagotis, assembly GCF_037893015.1. Taxonomy (NCBI): domain Eukaryota; kingdom Metazoa; phylum Chordata; class Mammalia; order Peramelemorphia; family Peramelidae; genus Macrotis; species Macrotis lagotis. The sequence goes on from NC_133666.1 coordinate 100,423,925, forward strand.
TAAGCTGTGAACCCATTGCTTGAATCCTAGAGAAAAAAATTTGAGAAGTTTAAACATGCAAGGATGAAAGAGAAGCAATTTTTAAAAAGTGGATTAATCAAGGGACCCAGTAAAGAGAGAAACCAGAAGCTCCAGCAAGACCCAGAGGAAGGGAAACTCAAGGTGGAGTAGAGGTCCTGTATCCAAGTTGGTTTTTATAGTATTCTCTTGGTATGGAGTTTCACTTTATATGTATATTGACAAACATGCAACAAGATGAGTTGGCTAGAGCACAGACACCACCTGAAGAGGCAAGGAGATAATCAAGAACCACATTGGCCAGAGTTAAGTGACTCTTGAATATCAGAGAGGGCCTGGGAGGGCTCATTAGTGAGTAGTGAAACTGTAAGTGTTAAGTTGGACTGTATGGTTTCAAATGTCCATACCAGGGGAGAAAATATTCAGCACTTTTGGATTGGTACCAAAGCATGTTCTCCCAAAGTCCTCATTTGGTACAGAAATATTTATTATGGATGTTATAATGGAAATTAGCATGAGGGAGTATATGACCTAGGGAGCATTGACCCAGAGGCTGGTAGGGGGAGAGACAGTGAGAGCTGACAATCTGTAATGGGTGTTGGATGCTAACATCAGTCGATCAACAAAGGAAGATGACTCCTGCAGGGGCACAAAGAGATCCTGTCATCTGATTCAGAGGAACCTGTATCCTGACTGCTTATGGAAGGATGTGTTACAGGCAACTGGGAGTGATATACAGATAATGTTTATATATATTTAATGTATGCACACATTTATATTATACAGCATATATTAGGGTAACTAGGTAGTAAAGTGGATAGAGTACCCAGCCCAGGCTAGAGTCAGGAAGGCTTATCATCTTCTTTTACAAATCCTGCTTCACTTACTAGCTGTCTACTCTGGGCAAGTCATTTGAACTTGTTTACCTCAGTTCCTCATCTATAAAAGGAACTGGAGAAGGAAATGGCAGTATCTTTGCAAGAAAATCTCAAATGGGAGGGCAGGTGGGAAGTGCAGTGGATAGAGCACCAATTCTGGAGTCAGGAAGACACTGAATTTAAATCTGGCCTCAGAGACTTAATAATTACCTAGCTGTGTGACCTTGAGCAAGTCACTTAACTACATCGCCTTGCAAAAAAAAAGGAAAAAAGAAAATCCCAAATGGGATTACAAAGTGTAAGTAAGACATGACTGAAATGACTGAACAACACATGTTACATATGCATGTATCTATATGCATAAATAATGAATTAGCACAATCAGGAAAGCAAAAATACAAGAGGACTACATCATTATAAATGGAAAGAACAACAAACTATTAAAATTAAATGCTGTAAAAATATAATGACCAAATTTTACCAAAGGAGATATATAATATGACAGCCCTCATTTTCCTTTCAGTGGAGAACTATTGTAGTTCACTTTTGTTATTCCAGATTTTCTGAATATAGTAACTAGTTCTTCAGAAGTACTTTATAGTAGTCCTTTTTTATATACCTTCTCTTTCTTCTTTCCTAAGAGCTTAATTTCCATATATTTCCTTCTCTGCAACTGCTATGTCATCCTGTTGAATCACATTGAACCTTTAGTCCATTAAACCTCTTAGATCTTTGTCACACAAACTTTTGGTAGGTCATTCCATCTTATAACATTTATTCCATCATTCTAATATGACAAGATTGACTTGAAGTCTTTACTCAATCTTTCAACATATTAGTTTTCACTCAGAGCTTTGTGTCATTTGCAAAGTTCATAGATGTGACCATTTATCTTCATTTAACTCATTAAGAAAAATGCTGGGGAAAGCTAGGTAGCATAGAGGAGATAGAGTATTGCACTTGTAGGCAGGAATTGATGTTCAATAATTTCAGTTATGTTTGACTCTTTGTGATTCATATGAGGTTTTCTTGGCAAAGGGACAGTAGTATTTTATTTCCTTCTCCAGTTCATTTTATATATATAGAAACTAAGTCAAACAGGTTCACACAGTTAGTAAGTATATGAAGCCAGATTTGGACTCACATAAAGCTAGGCAGTAATTCCAGAGTTCAAATCCCTTTATCATTCTTTCTAGCTTGCTATACCCTTAACAATATACAGCTGGGCCTAGCCAAGACACTAAAGCCAGCACCAAGCTCCTCAATCTCAACCTCAGTTGTGTTTTGGACATATCCAAGGCCATCTCTAGTCATCCTGATTCATATCTGACTACTGGATCCAGATGACTCTGGAGGAGAAAGTGAGGCTTAGCACAGCACCTCTCACTAAAATACAATTCCCATGCTTGTCATGGCATCACCTCCTTGATGTCATGGTTTTCTTTGAGAACAAAGGACAAACATCATCATCATCATCACCATCATCATCATTATCATTATCATAATCATAATCACCCTTAGCAAAAATTTAACTTCTCTCCCTTACATAGTTTTCTAACTTGTAAAGATAATAATCCTACCAACTGAACAGGATTTTGTGAGAATCAAATGAGATAATATAGATCAAATGCCATATAAACCTGAAAGTTCAACAGTATTATGTTGAATTATATAGAGCCAGATCCTCCAGCAGTATCCCTGAAATGCTATATAAATGTCTGTTATATAGGTATATAGCAATATTTGTTATATTGAACAGCACAGAGTTAATCCTTGAGACACTAAACTAGAGGCCTCCCTCCAAGTCAACATCAATTCAATAAAAAAGCTGAACTCTTGAGATCCAGAATTTTCTAAATCCATTTAATTACTTAACTGTGCAATCATCTATTCTATATTTCTCCATCTCATTCACAAGGATAGGAGGAGAGACATTAGCCCAAGTTTTCCTGAAACCTTCACCTGCTAAATGGATGGTAGTTTACCCAGCCCATCAATTTAAAAATGGTGTTAAAAAGAAAATAAAAAAGATGAGGAAAAAAAAGGAAATAAATAGTGTTCTACGACTTATTCTATATGTAGTCACATTGGTTCTAAGGAACTACTAGGATCTTCTCTAAATATTCTCAAACAATTTCTACAGTACTGTATTCTAGAATTTTTCTAGTAATTGAAATCAAGATCCCTGACCTGAGATCTGTAGATTCTCTTCTGTTTCCCATATTTGGAAATTGGGACATTTGCTTGAGTCTTTTCAGGCAGAAGAATAATCTCACAAAGAAATATAAAATGTATTTTTTAATTTATACCACAAAATATCACATAATCAAAGTTTAGAAAATAAAAAAATGCTTTTCAACTACATAAGGAAAAAAATTACAAATCTTTGGTAAACGGGTGTAAATGTCCTCTTCACAATAAGAGTTTCCATGTAATAGAACTTTAAGGCTCACAAATGATTTCTTCACAATATCCCTGTGATTTCAATAGAGAAAATATTGTCATTCCTACTTTATAGATTAGAGTGAGCCTCAGAGATTTTAAATAGTGTTAGAACTAGTGTTAGAGGGGCAGCTAGGTGGTTCAGTGGATAGAGCACCGGCACTGGAGTCAGGAGTACCTGAGTTCAAATCCGACCTCAGACACTTAATATTTACCTAGCTGTGTGGCCTTGGGCAAGCCACTTAACCCCATTGCCTTGCAAAAACTAAAGAACTAAAAAAAAAAAAAAAAAACCCCAAAAAACTAGTGTTAGAGCTAGGATTTCCAGACAAGTTTCTCTTTACTCCAGATCCAAGATTTTTTCCCATTATGCTACACTGATTCTTTTATTTGAGCTGTTGCAAGTATTTTCCACAAAGATTTAAAACACCATTTCAGTTTGTTTTCAGTTAAGTAGCTGGAACATATATGCAGAAATAAATGAGAAAAAAGAACCATTCCTCCATGGATAAATATTGAAAAGATATGAATAATGATTATTAAAAGGATTGCAAATTATTGATAACCTCATGAAGAATGCTCCAAATCATTTATGTTAAAAGAAATGCAACTTAGAGAGATGCTTGAAATTTAATTTCACACCAAACACACTGTCTAAGGTTTTTAAAAAAAAAGGAAATAGTCAATGTTTGAGGGATAATAGAAAAATCAGAACACAAAGACCACAGTTGGAAGAGTTATGAATTGCTTTAACCATTCATTCAATCTATCAGTAACCATTTATTTAATGTACATATCAAATATTGTGCCAAGCCCTGGGATCCAGGAATGTCATTTGTATGTAATTAAGTTAAGGAAATGACTAAAAATGTGCAAATCTTTTGTGTAAGAGATGCAGTTGTTTGTCAGTATAAAAGACAGAAAAAATAAATTCTTTTGAACTCCAAAATTCTTAAAGCAGCAGTTTTTATGATAGTAAAAACTTAGAAATAAGGTAGGTGCCATCATTTAGAAAATGGCTCTTGCAAAAACCTAAAAAAAAAAAGGCTCCAGACATCATAGAACGTGAAAAGATGGAATGTTGCAGATCATATGAAATAGTGACTAAGTCGAATTTAGAGAAATGTGTAATACTTTATATGAACTGAATGTAAAGTAAAATTAAGTAAAACTATGAAGATAACATATCTGACCACAAAAAAGAAACAAATAAAACAAATCTTGAATACTCTATTTATAGTGATAAAGCTTGACTCTTTGGAATAAATATGAAAGTCTATTTCCTTCTATTCGTTGATGTTACAGAATACTTATGTGGAATATTATATACTTTTTTAAATTTTTTCAAGACAGTGGGGTTAAGTGGCTTACCCAAGACCACAGAGATATGTAATTATTAATTGTCTGAGGCCAGATTTGAACTTAGGTACCCCTGACTCCAGGCTGGTGCTCTATCCGCTGCGCCACCTAGCCACCCCTATTATATACTTTTGATGATTAAAGGATAAATATGGAAATGATTGTAATTTAAAGTAAAAGGCATCAATAATTTGTTATCAGTTTTTAAAATATATATATATATATATATTATATACATTTTCTCCAAATTCCTTCTCAAGGTTGGATTATTTCATATTACAAACTAAAAAAAGAAGAGCTATGAAATACCCTAGAAGTGTATGTATGTATGTATGTATCTATTATATTGAAGGTACAAATAGGCTTAATACTACTAGTATTAATAACAGTAAACCATATTCCAGGCTCTGTGCTAAGTACTTATTAGTATCTCATTTTCTCTTCATAACAATACTGGGAGGTAGATGCTATTCTTAACCCCATTTTACAGATAAGGAAGCTGGGACAAACAGAGATTAGGTGGCTTCCTCAGAGTCACAGAGTTAGTAAATTGCAGAAGTTGTCTTGATTCCAGGCTTTTGGGGTTTTCTTGGCAAATACATTGGAGTGCTTTGCCATTTCCTTCTTCAACCCATTTTTCAGATGAAGAACTGAAGCAAACAGGGTGAAGTGATTTATCCAAGGTCACACAGCTAGATTTGAACTCAAAAACAATTACTTTTTCTCTTTTTAAGCTCAATACTTTATGTGCTGTGCTACCTAGGTGCCTATATGCTATATATATATATGTATATATATACATATATATATATTTGATGTAAATGTGTATATGTCTATATATATGCACACATGTTTATAAATGTGTATGAATATATAGCAAGCACTACAATGAAGTTTTCAAAGATAATAGCTTTGTTACAAGGCAGGAATATTCACATAAATACACATATTTATATATGATATATGTTAATACATATACCATATATACATATATACACCAATATACCAATATTTGTGCTCTTCATCAACCTGTCAAATGTAACAGCAAATTTTGTTGACTTATCAATTCATATTAACTCCCAAATTTCTTTTTCCACATGCATTTTTTTCTAAAAAGAGTACAATGAATGTAATACAAATATCTGAAAAGAACTTGGGTTCAAGCTTTATCTGCATAGTGGAGATCCTCAATGTCTACTGCATTTGTTAGTATTCCGAATAGAAATCAGAGTGTATATAAGGGAAAAAAAAATTAAAAAATAGGGCTGCTGCATTTTGTCCAAACTGACCTATAGGATTTTGTAGTTTCTAGAGCGAAGATTGGAATTAAGTGAAGTTCCTGAGACCAACTGAGAAGCACATTTTAGATGATAAAGGACCCTGAGTATGATCCACATGGCTATAGGTAATCACTCACATGATTATGCTTCCCTCCTGGAATAACAGTAATATTTGGTCTTTCTGTCCCTTGGTTTTGTGTTGGTCTGTGTCCAGATTGGCTTTGGTACTTTGGATCCAATAATGTTTATATCTAGGAGATTTGGCTATAATGAAAGACTTTCTATGCCCAATGTCTTTGGAATCTAACATCATCATGTTCTTTCATCTGTTCTCTCTTTCAAAAGGAAGATGTGATGGGATCCTTGCCACTTTGTAGCTGGGAGTAAAACGTGAGCTAATAAGACTGCAGAAGGGATAGTGGTCTTTGAATACAGCTCTGACACTGAGATTTATTATTTAAATGTTTTCAGTTAATTCAACCTCATTCTGTAAATTATTTGCTGTATATAATTGTATAACCTGGGTCATCAGAGTATTATATATGATGTCAGAGGACCTACATTAAAATTTTGACTTTCACTTTGCTCATATATGACCTTGGGTAAAGAGCATACCATTTTGGGGTCAGTTTTTTTTCTTCTAAGTTTAACAGTTTGGTCCCTATCAGTTAGAAAATCTATGATTTTTAAGTGACACCACATTTAAACAGTTTTGTTTTGGTGTTCTGATCAATCCACAGTCTGGAGGAGAAGCTTAAACTTATGGACCTGTAAAAATTGATTTTATTTGGTCAGATCTGTGATATAAGTAATTATAGCAATCTCCTCATGAAGAAGTCCATACATCAATCTAGATAGAGCTCTGTAATGTAAACTAGGGGTTCACATGATTTCCTGGAGAGATTAAATGAATTTTAATTAATTAAATGAAAAGCAGTAAGTATGAGAAATAGGACATGAACTAAGGTCTTCTAGACTCACAGGCTAGTTGTGCTGATTTTCTCATTTTTGTCTTTTTTTATTTTTTACAAGGCAATGAGGTTAAGTGACTTGCTTATAGTCTCATAGCTAGGTAATTATTAAGTATCTGACCCCAGATTTGAACTCAAGTCCTTCTGAATCCAGGGATGGTGCTCTATCCACTATACTACCTAGCTGCCTCATTGTACTAGTTTTCTAAAAACTTTTTTCCCCGCTAGATTTCATGGTAACAAATTTTAACTCCTAGTTCTAAGCACCAGACTGCTCCCAAATTCATTCCCTTAATCAAATAACTCTCATGCAATGTAGCCAAGGACTGACCTGCAAGCATAACTTTGACAATTCATGAGTATTAAATTTGGACATTTCTGCCACTTTTCAACTTATATAAATTTGTAAATAAGTAATTAAATGAAAAAAATCTGTTGGTTCAGAGATAAAAGCCAAGATTTATTTTTCCATATCCCCCAAAGAATATCATAAAATATATAATGGATAAAGTGTGAATACCTGAAGAAAGTAGCATTATCAGCCTCTTTAGAAATTTGTACTCTGTAAGGGACTATTGTGTGTGGGAGTACTAAGTAAACATTTTACATCTGTTGTGTGCAAGCAACAGGGCATTGTTTGACTTGTAATTAGAAAGTGCCTTGGGATTGGGAATGAAAAGGGGTATTTAAACACTTGTGTGGGGTTGAATAAATGGAGAACTTTCCATCTTTGTCTCTGGCCTCTTCAATGTTCCTCTGAGTAAAGGATAAGCTAGCCGGCAGGAACACAACAAATGGAGCTCAAATAGGGACAGAAAGGCAAGAAAAAACTGATTTGGGGGCTATCTGATCCAAGTCTGGGATAAGGACCAGCAGATACAAGCAAGAAAAACAGCTTCCAAGTGACATATCAGAGCATGGGGCAGATATTAAGGAAGTTGGAACAAGGAGGTGTGGAGGAAATGGAAGGTAAAGGGAAAGTGTATTCACTTCCATAGCCTGAGACAAAAGAAATAAATAAGTATTATCAGGAAAAGCCTAGGATTAGCTCTATACCACCTAGTGAAGAAACTTCAGCATTACAAAAGGCCATTGAAAGAGCAAAAGAGAAGGGAGAAAGTTTGGGGGATTTAAGAGCTGAGTTTCAGTCATATCCTGTTATTGAGGAACCAGATCCTTTTAATCCAGGAAACCTTAAGAGAAGACATAAGCCAGTAGATATAAAAGCAGTCAGGGATTTAAAGAAGGCAGTGGAGGAATATGGGCCAAGATCATCTTTTGTCTGGCTACAATTGTCTACTCTTGTATACTCCATATTAACACCTAATAATTGGAAGCAGATAGTTAAGCATGTTTATCACCCAATCAGTCTTTTAGATGACAGAGTTTATAGAACGATGTAGACAGATGGCTTTGAAGCATGCACAAGGTCCCAATGCCATCACATATTATGAACAATTAAGTGGCACAGGTCAATTTCTCAACAAGGCAGACCAAAAATATTATGGGTTAGAAACATGAAAAAGAATTGCTACTTGTGTAAAGAATGTTTGAGGATATATTCCAATACACAATGAAAAGACAGAATCATTTGCACTTATCAGTCAAAAAAAAAGATGAAACTTTTGTAGATTTCTTTGCCCAGTTACAGGAGGCAGTCAGAAGAACTTTAGGAGATGTAGCAGGAATAGATGCATTAATAAAACAATTAGCATGCAAATGCTGATTGTCAGAAAGCAATGATTGGCTTAAGAAAGGATGCCACCATTGAGGAAATGTTTCAAAGATGTGACAGAGTAGGGTCTCAGGTGTATCATACAGAATTAATGGCAGAAACATTTACTAATATGCAGTTGGGAAATAAAGAGAAAAAGACTTGTTTGTGGAAAAGCTGGACATTTAAAGAAAAATTGTTGGAGTGCCCAAGGAGCTAAACACAGAAAGGGCAGGGCACATCAACCTAAAACTATGCCCAAAGTGTAAAAAGTCAGGACACTGAGTATCAGAATGTAGATGACAAAATCTAAATGGACAAAGGGTCCCTCTCCCAGGGGCCCCTCAAAAATAATCATGGGGTATGACATTTCAGGAGCAGCAGGAGAATGGAATGGAAAAATCAGCTTGCAGCTTTGGCAGCAAGCTGACCCATATCAATCTATTGATGGTCAAAAGTGTTAGGAAATTTAGGGTGCCTCCACATGCTTCTACTGAAGTACCTATTCACCCTTTATGATTAACAGATAAGGAGTTTGCAATCATTTTGGCTCCACCAAATTCAGAATATACTCACATTATAACTTTAGTAAAGCACGTGAGGGGGAAAATTTTCTTTATTGCAATAGTGAATGCTAATGATGATGATAGCTACATAAATGAGAAGCAATGCATAGTGTGTTTTCTCAAGATCTAGTACAAATTGGAAAGATAAGGAGCTGATAAAGGGGCCAAAACTAAGAAACAGCAAGATTATGTTTACTACTATGATTTCTTCAGAAAAATCTCTTTGCATTATCCAAGTAGAAGGAATTCCTTTCCTAGACTTGATTGACACTAGGGCAGAATGAACTGTGTTCCCCATACAAAATTTGCCACAAGCTTGGCCTAAACAAGCTAATATATGCCTATATTTATCTGATAGGTATTGGGGGTTGACAGGAAACAGAAATTTCTTGTCAACCCTTGAAATGGAGAAAAGAAGGTAAAGCAGAGACTGTTACTTCTTTCATAGTTGAAGGACTCTATTATGGGGAAAAGATATGTTGCATTAATTGGGGCAAAAATTAGCATGGATTCTTTGATTGGGGCCACTGTTGAGTTGGGAAGTGAAGTCTCCAAGGTGGTGCTGCAGAGGGGCGAAGCTTGTTCCTTGGCAGCAGTACATTGCCTGAGCATCAGTGCCATGATCAGGATGCAGGGGACCTGCTGGCTGATCCTTTTGGCCCCTTCACTGTATATGCTAAGCGTGACCTAAACCCCCTAAACCTATGGCCATCTTCAGAGACTCCTTGTTGGTGCCCCAACCCTGATTTCCACTCTAGCGCCTACAACAAATTCCACTCCCAAAGCCACAATGAATTCCAGTCTCCTGCTGGTGGGAAATTTGTTTTTTTAGTCTAGAGTGATAATTATTGTATTTATTGCTTTTGAAAAAAATGCAAAGGGGATCAACTTCCATGAAAACATTCTTGCCTCATCTGAAGCACATATAATGTGTCCCTTCTCAAAACTTTTCCCCAAATCTCTTTCCTGGTAGTTATTTAACAGGCAACAAGTTTGTAGTTGTCTACATGTGTTTTTATTTCTAGTTACAGATGGGGAGATGCATGACATTATGAGAAGAGAATGCAATTGACTGGTAAATAACCTCCATTCTTCAATAACAGTAAGAGTCCTGGAGGAAGAAGTCAGGGGGCAGGAAAGCAGATATCTCAGAGGTCTAAACTTTCCAACTACCACCCCTCTGAGACTCCTGTTTCTTCCACCCTAGCTGATCAGGAAGTAAGAGTGCCAGTAGTAAGCATCCTATCAGTATAAATTACCACCATTCTAGGGGCAGCTAGGTGGCACAATGGATAGAGCACTGAGCCTGGAGTCAGGAGTACCGGAGTTCAAATCCAGCCTCAGACACTTAATAATTACCTAGCTGTGTGGCCTTGGGCAAGCCACTTAACCCCAATTTGCCTTGAAAAAAACTAAAAAAAAAGTTACCACCATTCTTCAATAACAATAAGAGTCCTGGAGGAAGAAGGCAGGGGGTAGGAAAGCAGATATCTGGATGAGACAAAGGTATTCATGCTCCAGTTAAGGATCCAGAGCCCTTGGAGGTTCAAGTTTATATATATATTGGAGATAGAGTCATTGTACTATAAGTGATAAACCACCTTGTCATATATAGAACCAATAAAATAACAATTTTTTATAGATTCCTTAACAAGGGGTGAGGAGTGGGGAAGTAGGAATGAAGAGCAGGAAATATGGAAACAAGTTTAAAGCATGAGGTTGAAAAGTCTTACGAGTGTTTCAGGGTTTATTATTATAGATATACTTGTATCCTGCAGGAGCAAGAGAAAGGACTTCAGGATCTGCAGCACCAAGGATTGTGAAGTACTTTTACTCCCTGTGTATCCTATAGATGTTTTTCACCACATTGGAACTATGCATTTGAACCCATTCTTCCCATTGGGCATATTATCTTTTTGTGTGCTTTTAAGTTCCACATTTTTCTACCACTTTCCCTTTTCTCCCCCTTTGCTATAGAAGCAAGCAATGTGATAAATGTGCATATACAATCTTGTTTAACATATTTCCATTTTAGTAATGATGTAAAAGAAGAATCAGAGCTAGGGAAAAAAACATGAGAGAGAGAGAAAGAAAAGAACAAAAAGGAAGTTGAAAAAAGTGAACTATTTTTTCTCTGGATATGGTTGGCATTTTTCATACCAGGTCTCTGAGGATTGTCCTTGATCACTGAACTGTTGAGTGGAGCTTCATCTGTCATAGTTGATCATTTTACAATGTTGCTGTTAATATATTTAATGTTCTCCTGGTTCTGCTCACTTTAATTAATATTAGTTCATCATGCAAGTCTTTCCAGGCCTTTCTGAAGTCCTACCACTCATGATTTCTTGCAGAGTTAAGTCATATAGAATAATTTGTTCAAGTCATTCCCCAATTGATTGATTTCCCTTCAATTTTTAATTCTTTACCACCACAACAAGAGCTTCTATGAATATTTTTGTATATATGGGTCTTTTTCACAATTTTTATGTTTTCTTTGGTATATAAACCATGCAGTGGCATCACTGGATCAAAGGGTATGTACGGTTTTATTGCTTTTTGAGAATTATTCAAAATTGTTTTCTAGGATCAGTTTATAACTCCACCAACAGTGCATTAGTGTCTCAGTTTTCTGATCTTGACTGTATTGATTTCATTTGTGCAAAACCTTTTTAATTAAATGCAATCAGAATTATCTATTTTGCAATTTATCTATTTCTTATTTGGTCATAAATTCCTCTCTTCCCTATATCTCTGAATTAAATTATTCCTTGTTATGCTTAGTTCCACCATTTTATTTTCTACTTTTCCAGGATGTTTTTGTCAAATACTAAGTTCTTGTCCCAAACTGGAGCTTATGAATTTTTAAATTTCTCTTGATACCTAATCTCTTCCACTGATCTATCATTTTATTTCTTAGTACTAGACAGTGTTGAAAACATTACTTTATAATATAGAATTAGATCTGAAACAGTTAAGTCACCTTCCTTTGCTTTTTTTCATTAATTTCCTTCATATTTTTAATATTTTTTCTAGTTCTGTAAAATAATTGATTGGTAGTTTGATTGTTTTGGCACTAAATAATTTAATTTAGGAAGAATTGTCATTTTTATTAAATTAACTTGGTTTGCCCATGAGCAATTGACATTTTGTTAATAAGTTAGATATTACTTTATTTGTGTGAAGTGTTTTGTAATTGTGTCTTGGCAAATAAATTTGTGAATTTGTCTTGGCAAGTAAACTACCAAGCATATTATGTTATCTTCAGTTACTTTAAATGGAATTTCTCTATTCTTGATGCTGGACTTGATAGTAATATAAAGAAATATTGATAATTTATGTGGATTTATTTTATATCCTTTCACTTTGCTAAAGTTGTTAATTGTTTCAAGCAGTTTTTAGTTGATTTTTATAGGATTCTCTAAGTAAACCATCATGTCATTAGCAGAGTGTGAGTTTTGATTCCACATTATCAATTCTAATTCCTTCCATTTCTTTTTCTTCTCTTATTACTAAAACTAACATTTTCTAATACAATATTAAATAATAGTTGTGATAATGGCCATCCTTGTTTCACCTCTGATCTTATTGAGAATGCTGCTAGTTTATCCCTATGACATATTATTTTATATAGATACTGATTATCATTTTAAGGAACACTTCATTTATTCCTATGCTTTCTGATGTTTTCAATAGGAATTGGTACTGTACTTTGTCAAAAAAATTTTAAGCATCTATGAAATAATCATATGATTTCTGTTAAGTTTTGTTGTTTGTTGTTTACATCTTCAATTTTACTGATTATTTTCATAATATTGAACTATCCCTGCATTCTTGATAAAAATCCTACCTGAACATAGTATATTATTTTAGTGATAACTTACTGTAATCTCTTTCTTAAAATTTTATTTAAAATTTTTGCATCAGTATTCATTAGGGAGATTGGTCTATAATTTTCTTTGTTTTGATTCATTAAGGCCTTGGTATCATACAAGCAATTTGACAGAACTCCTTTTACACATATATTTTCAAATAGTCTATATAAAACTGCAATTAATTGTTCTTTAAATATTTCATAGAATTCATATGTAAATGAATTTGGTCCTGGAGATTTTTCTCTTATGAAATTCATTGATGGGATCTTCAATTAATTTTTCTGAAGTGGAGTTTTTTTAAGAAAGATTTTATTTATTTTGAGCTTTACAATTTCCGCCCCCCCAATCTTGCTTCTCTACCCCCACCCCCACAGAAGTCATTCTGTTAGTTTTTACTTTGGTTACATGTTATACATTGTTCTCAGCTGAATGTGATGACAGAGAAATCATATCCTTAAAGAAGAAAAATAAAGTAAGAGATAGTAAAATTACATAATATGATAACTTTTTTCTAATTTGAAGGTCTTTGATTTTTGTTAAAGTCCATAATTCTTTCTCTGAATACAGATGGTACTCTCCATTGCAGACAGACCAAAATTGTCCCTGGTTGTTGCACTGATGGAATGAGCAAGTCTATCAAGGTTGATCATCAACCCCATGTTGCTGTTAGGGTGTATAATGTTTTCTGGTTCTGCTCATCCTGCTCAGCATCAGTTTGTGCAAATCCTTCCAGGCTTCCTTGAATTCCCATCCCTCCTGTTTTCTGATAGAACAATAGTGTTCCATGACATGCATATGCCACAGTTTGTTAAGCAATTGCCTAATTGAAGTACATTCACTTAATTTGCAAATTTTGTGCCACCACAAACATGTCTGCTATAAATATTTATGTACAAATGATGTTTTCACCCTTTTTCATAATATCTCCAGGGTATAGACCCAGTAATGGTATTGCTGGATCAAAGGGTATGAACATTTTTTTGCCCTTTGAGCATAATACCAAATTGCTCTCCAGAAAGGTTGGATGAGTTCACAGCTCCACCAACAATATATTAGTATTCTAGAATTACCACATACCTTCCAACATTGCTCATTGTTCTTTCTGGTCATATTGGTCAATCTGACAGGTGTGAGGTGGTATCTCAGAGATGTTTTAATTTGCATTTCTCTAATAAGTAAAGATTTGGAGCAATTTTCCATATGACTATGGATTTCTTTGATTTCCTCAGTTGTAAATTGCCTTTGCATATCCTTTGACGATTTGTCAATTACGAAATGTCTTGTTTTATTTTTGAAAATTTGATTCAGTTCTTTGTATATTTTAGAAATGAGTCCTTTTTCAGAAATACTAGTTGCAAAAATTGTTTCCCAATTTACTACATTTCTTTTGATCTGGGTTACAGCAGTTTGGTCTGTGAAAACATTTTTAATTTAATGTAATCAAAATTATCTAATTTGTTTTCTTTTTGTTCTGTTTTGTTTTGCTTTTAGGTTTTTGGAAGGCAAATGGGGTAAATTGGCTTGCCCAAGTCCACACAGCAAGGTAATTAAGTGTCTGAGACCAGATTTGAACCCAGATACTCCTGACTCCAAGGCCGGTGCTTTATCCACTGTGCCACCTAGCCGCCCTTCAACAGTTTTTATCAAAGAGCTTTTATCCCAATAGCTGGACTCTTTGAATTTATCAAACAGGAGATTTCTACGATCATTTCCTGATATTGCATCTAATCTATGCCACTGATCCATGACTCTTTTTCTTAGCCAGTACCAGCCAGTTTTGATGAATGATGCTTTATAATATAATTTTAAATCTGGTAAGGCTAAGCCACCTTCTTTTACACTTTTTTTTCATTGAATGCCTGGAAATTCTTGACGTTTTATTTCTCCATAAATATTTACTTTCAACTTTTTCTAACTCATTATAGTAATTTTTTGGAATTTTTATTGATAGGACACTAAACAAGTAGTTTAGTTTTGGTAGAATTGTCATTTTCATTATTTTAGCTCAACCTATCCATGAGCAGTCGATGTTAGCCCAGGCATTTAAATCTTATTTTAATTGTGTGAGAATTGTTTTCTAATTGTTTTTTAAAAAGTTTGTGAATCTGCCTTGGCAGGTAGACTCCCAACTATTTTATATTGTCTTAAAGTTACTTTGCATAGGATTTTTCTTTCTAGCTCTTTCTGTTGTATCTTGCTAGTAATCTATAGAAATGCTGAGGATTTATGAGGGTTCATTGTATATCCTAGTACTTGCTAAAGGTGCTAATTATTTCTAGTAGTTTTTTAACTGACTTTTTTGGAATTCTCTAGGTATACCATCCGGTCATCTGCAAAGAGTGGGAGTTTTGTGTCCTCCCCTATTCTAATGCCTTCAATTTCTTTTTCATCTCTTATTACTGAGGCTAACATTTCTTCTTTTTAATATTTAATATTTATTTATTCTCATTTTGTATAAATAATGTTTTTATACATTAATAAAATATACTTGTTTAAGAGTAAACAAAATACCCCCTCAAAAAATATAGACTCGCTTGAGTGATAAAAGGGAGAGAAAAAAAATTAAAATTAAAAAAATAATAATAATTGTAGGTATGGCCAGGTGGCACAATGGAAGGTGCACCAGCCCTGGAGCCAGGATCACCTGAGCCCATATCCAACCCCATACACCCAACAATCACCCAGCAATGTGACATGCAAGCCACCCCAACCCCACTGCCCTGCAAAAACCAAAAAAAAGAAAAAGAAGACCCAAAATAAAGTAAAATAGTAATAGTAGGGGTGGCTGGGTGGCAGACAGAGCATTGGCCCCTGAGACAGGAACACCCGGGTCGAAATCTGGCCTCAGACACCCAATGATCACTCTGCTATGCGGCCCCAAATAGGCCACCCAGCCTCATTTGCCCTGCACCCCCCCAAAATGATAATAATAATAAAAAAATGTGCTTCAGTCTTTGTTCCAACACCAACAACTCTGTCACAGGTGGATCACATTCTTTATGATAAGTCCAACACAAAAGTTACTTCCATATTTTTCCACCATTGCCATTGCTGATTGCAACTCCTTCCTTTCATATTTCTCCACTACCATGTACTATATTTTCTCTCTCCTTTCACTCTGACTCTGGTGTAGGGTAGCTGAGTGGTGCAGCAGACAGATACCTGGTCCTGGGGCCAAGAGGCCCTGAGCCCGTCTACCACCCCTTAGGCCCAGCATCCACCTGGCCCTATGGTCCTGGACAGGCCATCCAATCCCAGCCCCTTGCAAGAAGTAAAAAAGAAAATGTATTATATCTGACCACTCTCCCCCCATGGTCCATCCTCTCCTTAATCACTCACATCCCCCCCTTCCCCCCGTCCACCCCCCTCCTTCTTACTCTAGATGCCTATAACCCATTGAGTATATATATGCTGTTTCCTCTCCTAGCCACCTTGTCTTCCCCCCTTTCATATTGTTGCAATAGCTCATTGTAATAAAGAAAAATCTTATTATATGAAATCTCTTGGCCTATTTCCCCTCTTCTTTTTCTTTCTCTCATTACATTTCCCTTTTTTCTATTGACTCCATTTTTACACCATATTTTATCTTCAAATTCAGCTTTCTCCTGTGCTTCAACTATAAAAGTTCTTTCTACTTACTCTATTAACTGAGAAGGTTCATATGAGTATTATCAGTATCATTTTTCCATTCAGGAATACATGCAGTTCATCATCATTAAGTCCTTCATATTTCCCCCCTCTCCTTCAATCTCTATGCTTCACCTGAGTCCTGTATTTGAAGATCAAACCTTCTGTTCAGCTCTGGCCATTCCAACAGGAACATTTGAAATTCCCCTGGTTCATTGAAAGTCCATCTTTTTCCCTGGAAAAGGACATTCATTTTTTCTGGGTAGTTGATTCTCAGTTGCATTCCAAGCTCTTTTGCCTTCTGGTATATTATATTTCAAGCCCTACAATCTTTTAATGTAGTTGCTTCTAAGTCCTGTGTGATCCTGACTACAGCTCCATGATATTTGAATTGTGTCCTTCTGGCTGCTTGTAATATTTTCTCTTTGACTTGGGAGTTCTGGAACTTGGCTATAATATTCCTGGAGCTTGTTGTTTTGCATGTCTTTCTTGGAGAGATCAGTGGATTCTCTCAATTTCTATTTTGCCCGCTGCTTCTAGGATATCAGGGCAATTCTCCTGTAATAATTCTTTGAATATGATGTCCAGGCTCTTTTCCTGATCATGAATTTCAGGTATTCCAATAATTTTCAAATTATTTTTCCTAAATCTGTTTTCCATATCAGTTTTTTTTTAATGAGATGTTTCACACTTTCTTCTAATTTTTCATTTTTTTAGTTTTGAAGTAATGAGCCCTGATTTCTCGTAAATTCATCAATCTCCCTGAGTTCTATTCTTTGTCTGGAGGATTTGTTTTCCTCAGAGAGTTTTCTTATATCTTTTTCCATCTGGCCAATTTTGTTTTTTAAAGCATTCTTCTCCTCAATAACTTTTTGAACTGTTTTATCCATTTGACCTAAGCTGGTTTTCAGCATGCTGTTTTCTTCAGCATTTTTTTTGGATTTCCTTGACTAGGCTGCTGACTTCATTTTCATGTTTTTCTTGCATCTCTCTCATTTCTTTCCCCAGTTTTTCTTCTAAATCCCTCATTTGATTTTCAAAGTCTTTTTTGAGCTTTGTCATAGCCAGATTCCAGTTTCTGTTTTTCTTGGAGTCTTTAGATGCAGGAGCTTGTGCTTCTTCATCTTCAGACTAAGTATATTGATCCTTCCTGGGATCATAGATAATGTATTTCTCAATGGTGTTCCTCTTTTTTCTCTGCTTGCTCATTTTCCCAGCCTAAGCCTGTTTTGGGGGTGCTTCCTGAGCTTTTGGGACACTCCCCAAAGGGTCTCAGTGTGTGAGGCTCTGTCCTCCCTTCTGGTCTTTGAATGACCATATGTGCCACCCTCTGCTACAGGGCTGAGGTGGAGGCAGCCCCTGCTGTTCTATTGGGGGGGCGCCTATACTGCGATCAGGATCTGAATTTGTTCAGAGCCACAGAGTCCTGTTCCAGGGCAGAGGACAGAGCTTGGCAGTCTCTCTTTTCACTTCCCTCCCTAGGTTCAATGGGCTCATGCCCTGGGGGCTCCTGCTTACCAGCTCCTCCTGCTTATGTTTCCTGGATCTGGAATGCAGTGGCCATGCTGCTTGCTGTGTGTCCTGAGGGTTGGACTTAATGTGCTCTCTCAGGCAGAGGACCCCCTGCTGTTCCCCTAATTTGTACCCAGTGCTCCATGGGGCATAGCTCAGGAAACTCCCCCGCTACTGTGAGCTGCAGCTCCCAGTGCCCTGGGGCTGCCTCTGGGAGACTGAAATTCTTTCACTCCGGTGGACCACCCCTCTGGTGGGCCGCCCCTCCGACCCCAGGGAGCTGAGCCTTTCTGCTCTTTTCCAGGTTACCTTGAGTAGGAGAACTGCCTCACTGGGTCCCTCTATGGGTTCTGTCTCTCGAAAATTTAGTTAAAGTCCTTAGTTTTGCAGATTTATGGGAGAGCGCCCAAGACAGGATTCACTCTTGTTGCCATCTTGGCTCGAAACTAACATTTCTAATACAATATTGAGTAGTAGTGGTCATAATGGGCATCCTTATTTCACCCCTGATCTTATTGGGAATGCCTCAAGCCTATCCCCATTGCATACAATGCTCGTTGATGGTTTCAGATAGATACTGCTTATTGTTCTAACGAACAGTCCATTTATTCCTACAGTCTCTAGTGTTTTTAGTAGGAAAGGTTGCTGTATTAAGTCAAAAGCTTTTCAACATCTATTGATATTATCATAGCATTTCTCATAGCTATGTTATCGATATAATTAATTATACTAACAGTTTTCCTAATATTGAACCAACCCTGAGTTTTGTAATTGTTTTCAAAAAGTTTTTGAGTCTGCCTTGGCAGGTAGACTCCCAGGTATTTTATTTTTGTCTGAAGTTACTTTGCATGGGATTTCTCTTTCTAGCTCTTTCTGCTGTATCTTGGTAGTCATATATAGAAATGTTGAAGATCCTACCTGATTGTTACATATTATTCTAGTGATAATTTGTTGTAATCGTTTGCTAAGATATTATTTAAGATTTTTGCATATATATATATATATATATATATATGTATATTCATCAGGGTGATAGGTCTACAATTTTCTTTCTCTGTTTTAACTCTTCCTGGTTTAGATATCAGCACCATATTGGTGTCATAGAAAGAGTTAGGCAGAGTTCCATCTTCACATATTTTTCCAAAGAGTTTATATAGAATTGGAACCAATTCTTCCTTAAATATTTGATAGAATTCACTTGTGAATCCATCTGACCCTGGAGATTTTTTCTTAGGGAATTCAGGAATGGCTTCTTGAATTTCATTTTCTGAAATAGGATCATTTAGGTTTTTAATTTCCTCTTCATTTAATCTGGATAACTTATATTTTTGTAAATATTCATCTATTTCACTTAGATTGTCAAATTTATTGGCATATAATTGGGCAAAATAATTCTGAATTATTACTTTAATTTCCTCATCATTGGTAGTGAATTCACCTTTTTCTTCTTTCTTTTTTTTTAATCAAATTGACCAGAGGTTTGTCAATTTTACTGGTTTTTTCATAAAACTAGCTCTTGGTTTTATTTATTAGTTCAATAGTTTTCTTGCTTTCAATTTTATTAATTTATCCTTTAATTTTTAGAATTTCTAATTTGGGATTTAATTAAGGGGTTTAATTTGTTCTTTCTCTAATTTTTTTAGTTGTGTATTTATTTCATTGATTTCATCATTCTCTAATTTATTCACGTAAGTATTTAAAGATATAATATATCCCCTGATAATTGCTTTGAGTGTATCCCATAGGTTTTGGTATGTTGTTTAATTATTGTCATTAACTAGGATGAAATAATTAATTCTTTCTATAATTTGTTGCTTTATCCACTCACTCTTTAAATTGAGGTTATTTAGTTTCCAATTAGTTCTGCGTCTATATCTCCCTGGCCCAGTATTGCATATGATTTTTATGGCATTATGATCTGAAAAAGATGTATTCACTATTTCTGCCATTCTGCAAATGATCATTAGGTTTTTATGTCCTAGTACATGATCAATTTTTGTGTAAGTACCATGTATTGCAGGAAAAAAGTACATTCCTTTCTCTCCCTATTCAATTTCCTCCATAGGTCTATCATATCTAGGTTTTCTACCAATATATTTACCTCCTTTACTTTCTTCTTATTTATTTTATGATTTGATATTTGATTTGAATATGATATATGATTTGATATGAAACCTGAGAGTTGGAGGTTGAGGTCTCCCACTAGTAGAGTTTTGCTGTCTATGAAGTATGGTTATTTAGGTATTTTATTTTCTCTTCTGCTAATATGAACAATTTATTTTTTATAAACAATTATCCATTTCACTTAAATTGTCAGATTTACTGAAATACAGTTGGACAAAATAGCTCCAAATTATTACTTTAATTTTCAACTATTTGGTAGTGACTTTGACCTTTTCATATTTGATATTCATAATTTGGTTTTCCTTTTTTTAAATCAAATTAATCAAATGTTATGTATTTTATTATTTTTCCATAAAGCCTACTTTTAAGTTTATTTGTTAGTCCTATAGTTTTTCTTTAATTTTATTAATTTCCCCTTTGATTTTCATAATTTCTAATCTGGAATTTAATTGACAATTTTAAATTTGTTCTTTTAAATTTATGTTTCAAATTAATAAACTTTTATTAATTTTTTCAATTTACATGCAAAGGTAATTTTCAACATTCATCCATATGTAAGTTTATGAATTTCACATTTTTGTACCACCATACCCTCCCCATTGCAGAGAATAATCTTGTAAAAGTTGTACATGTATCAATTATGTTTAACATATTTCTATATTAGCTGTCAAAGAATAATTAGAACTAAGAGAGGGGGAACCCATGAGAAAGAAAGAAAAGTTATAAAAGAAATTTTAAAATGTGAACATAATATGCTTTGCTCTGTATTAAGACTCATAAATTTTTGTTGTTGTTGTTGCTCTTTTTTTGTTTTTTTTTTTTCTGGATGTGGATATCATTTTTCATAACAGATCTCCCAGGATTGTCTTTTGTTAATGAACTATTGAGAGAATTTGTGTCCATGTTAATCATCTCATGATACTGCTGTTAGTGTACTCTTGATTCTGCTTACTTTACTCAGCATCAGTTTATACAAGTCTTTCCAGGCATTTCTTAAGCTCGTAATTTCTTTCAAAACAATAATACTCCATCATGTACATATAACACAACTTGTTCACACATTCCCTAATTCATGGGCATTCCCTCAATTTCCAATTCTTTGCCACTGCAAAAAGAACTGGTACTGGTATAAATATTTTTGTTCATGTGATTCTTTTTACCTTTTTTATGATTTCTTTGGTATACAAAGTAGTAGTATTGCTAGATCAACAGTTTTATTGCTCTTTGAAGGGACATAGTTCCAAATTCTCTCCAGAATGGTTAGATCAGTTCATAATTCACAAATAGTGCATTAGTGTCCCAGTTTTTGTATATTTATTCCAGCTTGAATCGTTTTCCATTTTTGTCATCTTAATCAATCTGATAGAGTAAGATGTATCTCAGAGCTATTTTAATAATGATTTTTGAGCATTTTTCATATGGCTATAAATGGTTTTAATTTCTTCATCTGAATACTGCCTTTTTGTATACTTTGACTTAATTGGAGAATGATTGTTTTCTTTATAAATTTGATTCATTTCTCTATATATTTTAGAAAGAATCCTTTATTAGAAATACTAGATGTGAAAATTGTTTTCCATGTTTCTGTATTCCTTCTATTCTTGATGCATTGGTTTTGTTTATGCAAAAACTTTTAATTTAATGTGTTGAAATCACGCATTTTGCAATTTATTATGTTTTCTAGTTCTTGTTTGGTCTTAAACTTCATCCCACTCCTTAGAATTGACAGATAGACTCTCTCTCTCTCTCTCTCTCTCTCTCTCTCTCTCTCTCTCTCTCGGCAAGGTAAGGGGGTTAAGTGACTTGTCCAAGGTTAGGTGATTATGTCTGAGGTCAGATTTGAAATCAGGTCCTCCTGACTCCAGGACCAGAGATCCACTGTGCCACCTGGCTGCCCCTATCTTATTCTCTTAATTGACCTCTCATCAATTTTATGTCTGAATGTCTGAATACTCTACCCATTTGAATCTAATTTTGGTACAGGATGTGAGGTGTGTGTCTATGCCTAGTTTCTGCTGTACTATTTTCCACTTTTCCTGATAATTTTTGTCAATCTTTTCCACTGATCCTCCTCTCTATTTCTTAGTCGGTAACAAACATTTTTGATGATAACTGCTGTATAATACTGTTTTAGATCTGGTACAGCTAGGCCACCTTCCTTTGCATTTTCTTTTCATGATTTCCCTCGATATCCTTGACCTCTTGTTCTTCCAGATGAATTTTGTTACTATTTTTCCTACTTGTGTAAAAAAGATTTTTGGTCATGTGTTTGTTTATTTGTTATTTTTGCAAAGCAATGGGGTTAACTGACTTGTCCAAGGTCACGCAGCTAGGTAATTATTAAATGTCTGAGGTCACATATGAACTCAGGTCCTCCTGACTCTATTGCTGGTACTCTACCCATTGCACCACCTAACTACCCCCCCCCCTGGTATTTTGGAAAGTTTGATTGCTTTGACCCTGAATAAGTAATTTAATCCAGATAGAATTGTCATTTTTATTATATTAATTTGACTCACCCATGAACAATCAATTGCTTAGATCTGATTTTATTTGTATGAAAAGTGTTTTATAATTATATTCACATACTTTTCAGCCGGGAGATTCTATAGTATTTTATATTGTCTTCAGGTACTTTAAATAGAATTTCTCTTTCTCTCTCTTGCTATTAGGCTTTATTGGTCATATAGTGAAATGTTGATGATTTATGTAGATTTATCCTACAACTTTCCTAAATTTCTTAATTGTTTCAAGTAGTTTTTAGTTAATTTTCTAGGGTTTTCTAAATATGCCATCTATGAAGTGAGTGATTGTTTTGTTTCCTCACTGTCAATTCTAATTCCTTCTATTTCTTTTTCTTCTTTTACTGCTAAAATTGACATTTCTAATATACTATTGAATAATAGTGGTGCTAATGTTTCATCCCTGATTTCATTGGAAATGCTTTACTTTATCCCCATGACATCTAATGCTTGTTGACAGTTTTATATAGGTGCTGCTTATTATTATGTTTTTTTGCAAGACAATGGGATTAAGTGACTTGCTCAGTCACACAGCTAGGTAATAATTAAGTGTCTGAGGTCAGATTTGAACTCAGGTCTTCCTGATTCCAGGGCACTAGTAACATTCTTATGGTCTCTAATTTTTTTTTATAGGAACAGAACTATATTTTGTCCAAGGCTTTTTCAGCATCTATTGAAATAATCATATAATATCTGTTAGGTTTATTATTGATATGGTCAATTATATTGATTGTTTTCTTAATAACGAACCATCTCTGCATAACTGGTATAAATCCTACCTGATCATTGTGTATTTATTGCAATCTCTTTGCTAAAATTTTATTTAAAATTTTTGCATCAATAATCATTAGGGATATTATTCTATAATTTTCTTTATCAGTTTTGGATCTTCTTGATTTAGGTATCAACACCATGTTGGTGTCATAAAAGCAATTTTATTTTTCTTAAATTTTATTTATAGAAATGGGATTAATTTTTCTTTAAATGTTTGGTAAAATTCACTTTTAAATATATGCAGACCTGTTGATTTTTTCTTAGGGAATTTATGGATGGTTTCTTCCATTTATTTTTATGAAATGAAATTCTATAATTATTTTATTTCCTCCTCTTAATGTGAGCAATTTATATTTGTAAATATTCATATATTTCATTTATGTTGTCAGATATGTTGGCATACAGTTGTGCAACATACCTCTAAATTATTCATTTTAATTGCCTCCT
Organism: Macrotis lagotis; assembly: GCF_037893015.1. NCBI lineage: Eukaryota > Metazoa > Chordata > Mammalia > Peramelemorphia > Peramelidae > Macrotis > Macrotis lagotis. Next base: position 100,448,031 of record NC_133666.1, read on the forward strand.
CATTGGTGGTGAATTCACCCTTTTCATTTTGGCTACTGGTATTTTGGTTTTCTTCTTTCTTTTAATTAGATCAACCAAAGATTTGTTTATTTTTTTTTTCACAAAGCCAAATCTTAATTTTATTTATTTGTTTAATAATTGTCTTACTCTTAATCTTATTAATTTCTCCTTTGATTTTCATAATTTATAATTTTGTATTTAAAGAAGAATTTTTAATTTGTTCTTTTTTAAAGCAGTGGGGTTAAGTGACTTGCCCAAGGTCACACAGATAGGCAATTATTAAGTGTCTGAGGCTGTACTTGAACCTCAGGACCTCCAGGGTTGGTCTTTTATCCATTGTGCCACCTAGTTTTCTGAGAAATACAATTCTTAAGAATTACAAGTATTATTTTGCCATATAGGGATGTAAACAGCATAGACTTATTAACTAATATTTTTTCTTCCATTTACATTTTTATGCATTCCTTGAATCTTGTATTTGAAGAACAAAATTTCTGTTCAGTTCTGGTCTTTTTATCAAGTAAATTTGAAAGTCCTATATATGGTTTAACATCCATCTTTTCTCTTGAAGGATATGTTGAATTTTGCAGGGTAGTTGATTTTGGTTGTAATCCAGACTTCTTTGCCCTTTGTCACTTTAGAATCTTTTTAGAGACATCATTTAAAGATGTTTTTGGCAAAGCTTCAGGTGTTTCCTGGCTTCTTTCCAACATCTGTATAGCTACCAATTTTAATGAAGCATTTGAATATATGCTTTTTTAAAGAGTTAATTGAGTGTAGTTGGCGATTATCAATGGGAATAACACTGGGTTCATCAGCTATAGTGATAAACTAAATATAAAGAACTGTCCTGAAAAATATGGTGTAGCAATTATTCTTTGGGGACCCTAACTTGAAAACTTACAAATGTATGCCAGGACCTAATGCTAATTCCTGAAGGAGATACTATAGCTTTACATGTGTTGGGAAAGAATTCATGACTCCCAACCATTTCTGACATGAGAGAGACCCTCACTTTATTTCTATATTTGCTATAGTACTCATACTGGTTAGAGTTGAATTAAGTAATCCTTAAGGTCCTTTATGGCTTGAAAATCCTGGTATGTTTTCTTTTGTTTTTGTTTTTGATTTTAGTTTTTGCAAGACAATGGGGTTAAGTGGCTTGCCCAAGGCCACACAGCTAGGTAATTATTAGGTGTCTGAGACAGGATTTGAACTCAGGTACTCCTGACTCCAGGGCCGGTGCTCTGTCCACTGCGCCACCTGGCTGCCCTGGTATGTTTTCTCAGTTGTAAAATATTGATTATACCATCTTCAGAATGAGAGGGTGTCAAACTTTAGGAGGGAATATTTGGATATATAATATTTATTCACATAGAGAAAGACATGAAGAAAGATGTTTTCTATAGATCTGACTTAGTAGTCAGAGGATGAATTAATAAGTGGATCAGAGCTCATAGTTCTATTTTCTATAGGGAAAAAATTTTTATGTGGGGTCAAAGATTGAAAGATATAATATTACTCATGTTAAAAATAATCAAACAAAAAGTACAAACAAATAAGCAAATGGAACTGTTGGCCAGGCAAGAGTCAGCCCTAGAGACCATAGTTAATCATTTATTTTGGTGGAGAATTGAAATATCTGAGCTGTCACCTCTGAAAATAGTTGAGCTGTGGTAGAACTCAATTTTATATTCATGATACACAAAGCTTCACACCCTTTTTTACCTTTTTCCTGCTCCTCCCCACCTCATTTTGTTGGCAGTATGATACCATAATACTGTCACCCAAATCTAATTGGAAACATTTTGACAGTCTTAAACATATGTGATATCAAACACATATATAGCCAACAAAACCCTATATTATTGTTAAGATTAACCCTAGAAATACTTTTCTACAGATCTGGCCATGCAGGATTATGTAGACATTTAAATTGATTTTTTTAATGGAAGAAAATAAATTGGAAAGGATAACCCTTTAGTTAAAATATGCTTCAATTAGAATAATCTAGTATTTCATCATGTTCTTCCTAGTAGATTTAATCATGACAAAAATCAGGGGTATGTTTAACCAGGGAAGGGACATCTCATTTTCTATATATGATAAAAATCTAACCACAACTAATACTCTATTAGTTATAAGCAGATGAGGAAAGATAAACCACAGTTGAGCACATTTAGCCTACTGTGAAAGTAAGTTTGAGATGTGCTTGCCTTCTCATTTCCTAACAGAGCAACTTGCCACTCTCATCTTTCTCAGGTTCCCTTGTGATTTATGTTACACAGCTCAGAAAAGGTAATTTTTCTTCCTGTGGGAAAATTAGGATACAACTAAGAATAAAAAAAAGCTTTTAAAATGAAACCAATTCATGAATTATTGAATCAGATGTAGTCTTTAAAATCTTCTCTGATCAGAAAATAAAGGTTTATTTTTCACACATGAGCACTAAAGAACTGTGCAAGTCTGATGTAGATGACATTTTTTTGGTCATGTAGTACAAATGGACAGGGCCCCAAAGAAACTGTGAATGTGGGATAGAACAATAAATATAATAGCAAGAATTTATATAACACTTTCAGGTTTGTAAAATGTTTTAAATATGTTATTTCATTTGATCCTCATAGTGAACATGTAAGGTGGGTTCTATTATTATATCCATTTGACAGGTGAGAACTCTGAGGTTGATGAATGTTTATGGACAGACCCAGGATCACAGGGCTAGTATCAAGTAAAAAATAAATTCAGGTCTTTCTGACTCAATCTTTTTTGCCATCTTGTCCTTCAGATTGCTGTTATTGTTATAAATTATTTGTTTTAAGGAAAGATTCAATGCAGAGGGAAGAGAAGATACAAAATAATTTTCTCATGCAATCAGAAAAAAATTGGCATTACTTTAAAAAACTTTCAGCATAGTTATTATTATGTGGGTTTATAAGTATTATTTGTATAGCCATGTGTGACCAAGATCTTTAAAATTGTTTCCAAACCATTAAAATTATGATTTTTTCATAAAATCCCTTGAATAGTACACCACAGCACATATTTAATGGGTAAAAAGACACTGCCTCTAACAAGTTTTTTCAGACTGAATTCACACTGCTACCCCATGTCCAGAGAACTCTCCTTCTTATCTTTGCTTCTTGGATGTTTTGACTTCCTTTAAAGTTTGACTTATGTTATCTTTTGAAAAGTACCTTTTTAGACACCTCCAGTTCTTTCTGACCACTTTTCCTAACTATAATTGTGTACTTATATGTACATATATATATCATGTGTATAACTACACATTATGCATATATGCAAACATGTGTATGTGCATATAAATATACACCCATACACCCATGAGATGAGAAAAGAGAACATTTTGAGCATGAGGGAAAGTTGTGCATTTAGCTAGTAAACAATATATTTATGTATATTTATTTTTTCTTTCCCTCTTATCTGTATACATATTGCTTCTCTCATTGGAATGTGGGCCCTTGTGGAAAGAAGCTTTTATTATTTTTTTTTTTGCATTTTTAACATCTGGCACAATGTCTGACACAGATGCTTAATAAATACTTGTTAAGGTGACCCAATTGGAATTGAATTGAATTCTTTTTTTTTTAATTGAATTCTTGAGGTTTATCAGACTTGACCTTATGATACAGGGAAAGGCAGAGATTTTCATATCACAATTGGTACTTTGGGATAAGCCAAGGCTAATTACTGGGTCAATACTGTATTGAATTATTAAAGGTGTAAAGAAAACTATTAACTAGATAGACAGGGCTTTTTTTTTCATGAATGTAACAGTTCATTTATCATTTCAAAAGAGAGATATACATATTCACAGCTAGAGAACTTACCTACTTTTACTGTAATCAATTGATATCACAACAAATCTTCCATTCTAATGGGGGAAAATAACACATACAAGGAAATTGAAAAGTGGAAAAGAGAATGTGAGATGACATGTCTATCCTAGACTTCCTCTTTAAAATAGAAATTCTCAGATGGAGAAGCTACAGAACTTGACGACATTTCCGAAGTGAAAAGTCCATGGGTAGAGTGAACTTCCAGGGTGTAAATATTTCTCTGGCCTGGGTCCTGAAAGTTACTCCTGAATCTGTGGAATAGATCCATAGGACTGGTTGCAAAAGCCAATGTAGACTTGACTCTCTAACTCTCAGAGAGTTTACTCTCTTGATCTCATAAAACTAATAAAGTAATAACTTCCAATCCTTGTCACCTTCTTTTTGTTCTTTGGGTGGTTGGTGGCTCTTTCTTGGCTTAGCTCCATATAATTCCAATTCTTCCTCTGTTTCCTCCATCCTTAAAGAAAAGGACTTAACTTCTTAATGGTATATATATATTTGAGTTGTTACAACCTAAAGATAAGTATGGAGAACACATTAATCATGATGGATAGAAAGGATAGTATAGTTTAATAGTTGTTGTCTTTTACTGTCATTGATTGATTTTCCTGAATGTATATAGCTTCATTAACTTTCACTATGAGGGTTTTTGTTGGAAGACTGAAAATTTTTTTTCTAAAACTGAAATACACAGATAAGGACTTGTACTTAAAAATTTTTTTGAATAAAAAATTATGATTAAGCTTTTTATTAGTTTACATTTTACCACTTGTTTACTAAATAGGCATGCTTTATCAAGTGTGTTTTTATGTGTTTGGTCCAGACTTGTCATATCATTATCATAAGGAATTCCTAGTAAGAAAACTTTCACTAATATTGCAGATCATGACTTGTACCATGTATAATTGGAGAGCAGAATTATCAACCTTGGTAAAATAATAAATATGTTCAGATACCAAATAGAACCCCTGATGTTTTGACTATAGAAATTATGAATGATAGGATTCTGTTTCATGAATAGAACAATGAATGGTTTGTAGTAAAAACTAACTGTATAGTGTTTTTTGACATAGGTCCTGTCATGTTACCACTCTTAAACAGAAAGCAGATCTCTTCAAACAATAGCTTCCACTTCTGACCCTGAAGTATAAAATTTATCACCCTACCTACTGGGATGTTCACATCTGGGATCTTAATTTAGCACATATGCAATCTCATTTAATGGAAATTACTCATTTGAATCATGGAAAAATGTTATCAAATTTGACATCTTTGATCCAGCTTCAGAGACAGAAATGAAGACAAAGAGAGCAGCTCAGTGGCTAGAGTCTCAGGCTTAATGTCAGAAATATTCTTCTTCCTGAGTCCAAATCTGGCCATACTTTCCTGTTGTGTGACCTTGAATAAGTCACTATTTGCCTTAGTTTCCTCATCTGTAAAGTGAATTGAAGAAGAAAATGTCAAGGAAAACCCCAAAGGGAAAACAGAGAGTTAGACATGATTTAAAAATGACTAAACAGCAATGAAGACTAGTTTTGATAGTGTTTCTACCAAATCATAAAGGAAAACCATATTTTCCATATCTTTAAATTTTTTCCTCCATAATGTCCTTCAAATTGCTCACATCTCTTACGATCATCTGTAAGGTTTAGACATCTTCCACAAAACTAAATTGCAGTTTTACTCAGGAGGCAGCTACCATTATTTCTAGTAGCAATTTACCCAGCTTATATATTCCTCATTTTTCTAAAAGCTTTGCAGTTGCTCTGAGAAAAGAGGTTCCATTTTAGTTTATTTACTTTAAGATATTTTGTAGTTATTCAGAGAAAAAACTTGTATGGATATATGGGTTTTCTGAATTATCTCCAAGTGATAGAAGCTTGCAATCATACTGTTCCCTTGTTATGCATGATACAAACTTAGGAGTTTGTATAAAGTTATTGGTGAATTCTATTCATTAAAGAATAATTTATCTTGCTGATTTCATGCTAACTTTCATTCATACCTCAATGATTATGTAAAAATAGCAATAATATAATGGCTCCCTAATATAATGAAAATTCCTTACATCATGTACTTAAACACTGAGACAGTCTCATGTATTCGGCTTAATAGTCATTTATATGTGATAAAATTTATCTCTTTTATCCTAAAATCAAGATAATTATGGATTCTGTGAGCATCCAGAAGAGAAACCTTTGTTTTATTTTGGTAGCTAAATGTAAGTCTGATTTATAAAAGTGAATTATTGTAATAAGTAATAAATTTTCTATCTTTCTCCATTCATTATTTTGAGAATTAACATTTTCTTCTTTAACTATGCTTACCAGAGTGAAAAGCACAAAAATCACTTTGCATATGGTCATGCTGATGAATTAGAAAACCCCCTATAGTTAACTTGATATATGTGCACTTCTACACATATCTACATAAATATGCACTCATAAAATGTGCACGTATTAATATTCACATGCATACACGTCATTCCTTTTTGATGACCAAAAGCACTTAAATTTTGATTCAAGGACCTATCATGCTTCAGTAATTTTGCATAAGCTCTCTCTTAGAACTGATAAGAATTCTTGCCTACTAATTATTCATTGTGGAGAGGGAAGAAAGAAGGAAGGGTAAGGAAGAAACAAATGTCAAAAAATTAGTGAATTTTTTTTTTTGTTTTTGCTTTTTCTTATTTTTTTCCACTATCCTTCCTACTTTTCCAGAATAATTAAAGAGATGTTGAAGCACTCTCAACCTGGATGTTTTTCTTCCTCATTCCCTCAAACTTATTCCCACCTATACTTTCAATTTTGTTTCATATCCCAGGAGGAAGTAGGAGAGAGAAAATGCTTTTAAGTGAAAAAAAAAACATTCAGTTGAGTGGCATGTTGTATTTTGAAGGAGGAATTTAGAGGACATTATCTGTAAAGTATTTTTCTTGATTCATAATTTCAGAACAAGTATTCCTACCTTGAAAGGAACAATAAACTTAAGATAGTCATTAATGCTATGAGAGAATTTAGATATATTTCATATATTGTCATGGTCATCACATGAACCTTCTAATCTTAACCATGTGCTTGAACTTCCCTATTATTGAATTTTCCTACTATTCCCTATTATTGAACAAGTCAATAGAACAACTTAACATACCAGTGAGAGATCCTGCTATTGAAATTACAACACTGAACCCGTTACCAGATGCTGCGCTATTTTCCATCAATGAAAGGTCCTGTTGTTTCAGTACCTGGTTACCCATACTTGGAAAATAATATTTAGACTATACTAACATTGTGGTTTTTAGCTTTCTATATCCTGATGTAATGGCTTTCTAGTGTATTCTTAGACTAGGTACTGGGTTGCTCAGTTTGCAAACTAACCTCCCCTACATAATGAAGCTAACTTCTGCCTCAGACTCCCTAACAACCTAGCTTCATTCTTTTGTTACCTCCTAGTAGCTGGAGCCAGGAAATATGGTAATCCTGGATTCAAGATAAACAGTCCAATGTACAAGTAAAGAATTCTTGATCCATAGTAGCTCCTTATATCCCCATTTCCTTCATCATTCACAGATAGAGTGAAAAAAACAAACCCCAAACTTAAAATGGAAACTGACAATCTGGATTTTTTTCTATCATATATATAAGCCAGGCCTTCCTCAAAGTGATACTCTGGCTCTAGGATCTTTAGGATATGTCTTCTGTCCATATTCACAATCCTGAGACACCATTTCCAGGGAATCTCAGAACAAATCAAATGATTTGGATTGCATAAGAATGGTTTTCTCAGGGCTTCCAGGTGGCACAGTAGATAGAGCACCCTCTCTGGAGTCAGGAGGACCAGAGTTCAAATCCAGCCTCAGACACTTAGTAATAACCTAGTTGTGTGAACTTGGGCAAGTCACTTAGCCTTGCAAAAACAAAAACAAAAAAATGAAAAAAAAAAGAATGGTTTCAGTAAGAATCACTGTTATAGAATGAGGTAACTGGATTTTCTCTAATCAGAATTGTATTTTATTATTGTTAGCATGCCAAGAACTAAGTATTTAGTGGTCCTTAAAAAGAAAGAAAATTCAGGGAACTTGTGCGGTAACCAGAATAATTAAAGAGATGTTGAAGCACTGGCAACCTGGATGTTTTTCTGCCTTATTCCTTCAAACTTATTCTCACCTATTCTTTCAATTTTGTTTCATATTCTATTTATACACATCCCATTATACGCATTCATTCCAGTCAAACTATCTGCTAGCTATTCCTCAAATATAAGATTACTTATTTCAACTCTGTACCTTTGAACAAATGGTCCCTCTCTTCTGGAATGCATTTCTCTTCCTTACCTCTTTAGAATCTTGAGATTTCTTCAAAAAGTTAGTTCAGATGCTGGCTGTGAAAGGAAACTTCCTAATCTTTTCTGATTAGTAGAATTCTCTCCTTGTTAAAATTACTTTTTATTAATGGGCACTTAATTGAGCACAAGTTTGTCTTTTTCCATTAGAATTCTATTTTTCTATAACAATCCAAGAGACTATTTCCTTTCATTTTTGTATTTCTATAACTAGACACAGTGCCATGCACACAATAGCAAAGACATGGTTAAAAGTACACTTTTCTTTTAGAAGGAGGAGTGAGACAGAGAGAGGGAGAGGAGAGAAAAGAAGCAGTGTTTAAAAACTGATTTGAACTCATTATTGATTTAGAGACCTAATCCAATTAAAATAAAGGAAGAAAAATGGGGAAAGAATTATTTACCAACACCTACCTATTTTCTTCTAGAATTGTTTGAAAAATGGTCAAGTATTTGTCAAATGGCTGATAGTGAACCTTTGTCAGCCCAAATTCATTAATTTAAAAACATTGATTAAATGTATGGCCCATAGCATTCAGTGATCAGATACTTCTATCGCTACTCATCTGTACTCATCTGTAGTTAGTGAATATTAGTTAGACAGCACTGAGCAGAATATTAGGATTGACATATTGGTTGTGTGGTAATGATTTTGCTCTTCACCCTTGAAATAAAAGAGACCAAACTACATATATATGTGTGTGTGTGTGTGTGTGTGTGTGTGTGTGTGTGTGTGTGTGTGTGTGTGTGTGTATATATATATATATATATATATATATATATATATATAATGTTAGAGAACTTTAACTTTAGTCCATTTTATTTAGTAAGTACTAAACTTTTCAGTAGACAGCTACTTCTGAAGTTCAATACTTTAGCTGAATTTTTTTGCTGTTATACAAGCCACTTAATTTTATTTTAATTAACATTTGCTTTTCCTTGCACAGAGAATTTATTCTTTGCACAAGGCCCTGATTCTGTGCCTTTTTATTGACTGCCCTTCATACCTGGAATTCTTTTTCTCTTCATCTCTTAAGAAAATTCCCTTAATCAAAAACTGATCACAACCTACATATAACTTTCAAAGGAAGTCTTAGAAAGTTGTCTGAAGTACAGAATCTTTGAGTAGATTTCTAATAGTCTCATATGTATAAAACATGGTATTTGAACTATGAATCCAACACTGTATGCACTAAGTAATACTTGGAAGGGTATATCCTATTTAAGAGTTCTGTGGACTTACTTTTACCCCTCCCATGTAGCATTATTTCTGAATCCTCAGCAAGTCTAGCACATTTAAGGGTTATAAGGTTCCTACCTCTCTCCTGGCCCGTGGGCATGTCTTTTTGACTTTTGTTGATTCTAGGTATGAATGTTTATTTTGCCTCTGATCTGCCTGTCTCCTCTTTACTTCTTTTGGAGTGTAGCCTGATGTTAATATTAATGCATGTGAGGTTCTTAGAGCCACTTTCTTGGGTCCATCCATCTTCCAACCCCTAACTTCCTGCTTACAACATCCCTGATTACCTTTATAGAACCCTCCCTGCCACAAACACACACACACACACACACACACACACACACACACACACACACACACACAAACCTCCTTCAGGGGATGCAATACCTGATTCTATTTATAATCTATGATCAAATCTATAATCAAATTCCTTCTGTAAATTACATTTCCTCATCTCCTCTCCTCTTCCTGAGAGTGAGAATATAGGACATGGAGAGAGTCACTTTTCTTCTATTTGTCCTCAATTTTGCTCTTTGTGTCAGAATTTTTCATTATGACCATTTACCTACCTTCAAACCCATTGCTGGATCTGACCTCCTGTGAAAAACAAAGCAAGACCAATTCTCTTAATATCTTATAGACCTTGAGATAAGATTACTGATCTGGAAGATAGAGTGCCAAACTTGCCCCAGTGCCATTTTTTTATAGAGGGCAGAAACTAGGTGCTACTCACTTCACTTTGCATTTGCTGTTTTGCCTAATTTCATATCCATGAAACCAGATACTCCCATACTGTCTTGTTCCCTTCCCCTTCCTTTCTTCTCTCCCTTTCCTGCCTCCTTGAGTATGCTATCTCCCCCAATCAGCTTTATGAGATCCTTGAGGGCAGGGACTGTTTTTCTTTTTATCAGTTGAATCCCCAGCACTTAGCAATAGTGTCTGGCTCATTGCAGACACTTAAGATTTATATGTTGAATTAGAAACAAGTGATAACTTTTATTCAACTTCAATAGATCTCCGGCCCCCCAATAATTTCTATGCCAATGCTCATTTGACATTACCTTCAGACTTTTTATCATCCTTTAGATAACATAACACTGACATCTAAAATTGAATACCATACACTACTTGTGGTTTCTTTAGAATACATTGGTAATAATATAGCTCTAGTTATGGACATTATATGTCTCATTGTATTAACCTTTTTGACTGCTATATCAAAAATGTAATTAATATTGACCTTGAGGTCTGCTAAATCCTCAGACTAACTCCTCAGGAAGCATTATAGAACTACCTCCATATCATTTTATGCTTCTGAAGTTGATTTTTTGAATTTAATGGTTTATTGATATTTATTAAATAACTTATTTATAGGCAGTCTGCCAGGAATTGAAAATATAAAGGCAAATATTAAATACATTTGGAAACCAAGTATAAAAGTTCTATAGTCTTTAAATTCCATTTATTTGGATTTAGTCTGATTATAATATAATACTAACTTTAATATACTTTCCCACATACGCTATGAAAACAATTATTGTATTGTTAAATGCCAAAAGACTCTTGAGAGACTGGCAGTTCAACTGTGATCCTAGAGTCTGATTGGAGAGAAAGTCATTAAGGTACTGATAGAAAAAACTAAGAGAATATACATACTTTTTTTCTTATGAGAATTGTTTTAAATCTTTTATTTTTCAAAATGAAGAAAACTGAATGCAGGGCATATGTTTAGACAAATGAGATGTTATTTGCTCAAGTATATACCAAAGCAATATACAAAAGTTAAAATTCTATGTAAATCAATATATTCATTCAGTGTCATTCCAAATTACTTCATAGTGTTAGAAAAATAAATAATAACACAATTTGAGAGGAACAAAATCTCAATTAAGGAAATAATTTTAAAAACTTGAAATGTTTCGAACCATATTGCAGAGCACTAATAATCTAAACAACATGGTACTGCTAAGAAATAGAAAAATTAAGTATAAAACAAACAAGAGCAAAAACAAAAATATGTTCTTAATGTTTGATGAACTCACTGACAACAATTATAGGGGAAAGTACTAATTACTTGATTAAAAACTACTGAGAAAAAAAAAAGAAATCAGGCTGACAGGATATAGATTTTTCATACCATATGCCAAAATGGGAATGTGACATAGACATGAAGGGTAACTTAAAAAACAAATTAGAAGGCTAGGAAGGAATTAGCTATTAGATCTAAAGATAAGGAAGAATTCATGACCAAAGGTAGAAAAAGTCACAAAAAAATATTATGGATAGAAAAAAAATGCAGCTAAAACTAGAAGAGAAGCTGTTAAATGAAAAAAAAAAATCTTTATGTCAAGTTCTTATAAAGAGATCACTTCTAAGAAAAATAAGGAAAAATGCAAAACTTATAAGACTAAGAGCCAGCTCTCATTTAATAAATAATAAAATGACATGAAAAAGGCAGTATTTCAAGGAAGAAATCAAAACTATTAATAACATGTGAAAAATCCTTTATTTTTTAAGAAATAGAGAAATGCAAATTAAAGCAGCTCTTGATTTCTATGCATCAGATTGACAAAATTGACAAAAAAAAGGAAAATGGTGAATGTTGAAGGAACTATAGAAAAATAGGCATATTAAATAGTGTAGTTTTGGAGAAGCTAACTCTTCTTGAGAGTTATTTGGAACTATGGCCCCAAATGTGCATGACCTTTGACCCATAGGTACATTTTAAATATGAGCAAAAATATTTATAGGAGGCCATTTGTAATAGCAAAGGTTTGAAAAAATAAGAGTACGTCCATCATTTGGGAAATGGATGATGAAATTCTAATATAGTCATATAATGGAATACTATTATGCCATAAGAAATGATGAAATAGTTTCAGGGAAATATGGGAAGTCATGTATGAACTGATATTGAATGAAGTGAATAGAACCAGGAGAACAATTTATAGAATTAAAAACACTGTAAAAATGACTTTGAAAAACTCACTTTTTTATCATCACAATGACCATGCATGACTGTAGAAGACCCATTATGGAGCCTATTACCTACCTCCTGACAGAGAGGGAAGTAACTATTATAAAATGAGACAATTTTTGGTCATAACCAATTATTTTGCCTATGAAAAACTGTTACAATTGCTACCTTACCCTTTCCCCCCAACAGCATTAATTAGGAGGTACATATAATCAAGTTTTAAAAATTATCATTAAAAATGAGATTTAATAAAAATATCTTGTGTTACTAATTGCCACCCATATTTCTTCCCATTATTTTTATCTCAAAAATTAAAAAAAGAATTCCTTGTACAGTCTCATCTGTCACTGATATTTACAAATAGTTCAGAGACCTTTATCCAAACTGATATTACATTATTAATAACTACTCTTTGGATTTGTTTATTCAATCAGTCCTATACTCACTAGACATTACTATCAGCAAGCTAATATTTCTCCTTCATAAGGAGCAGCATAAAGGAATTTATGAAATGATTTGAAGAAATTCAAGTATACTATATTTATAACATGTATTGGGAATTATGGAAATATTACAGCTGAAATATTCTTTAAAATATCGAGTTGAATTGACTAATAAGATACTTGGACCTTAAGTGAAAATGCTTTGAACTTTAATAGGAAGCAGCCATTTCAAAGAATTTAGAGACAGAGTCCCTTTCAAGTTTTTAATTCACTGACTATGAAGATATCTCTTTCATTCTGTGTTGTGTATGACATTAGTGCCTAACTCAAGCTTTGTACACTGTAGTAGTTACAGTGGCACTGCTTATTCATAAGCCATAGTATAGTTGCCTTTTCATGATCTCCTTGTTTGTAGTGAACAAATTATCAGATTGCTTCTCAGCAATTGAATGAAAGCTTCTTGAAGGTGGTTTTTGGTTTTTTTTTTCCTTTTATGTATGTTTACCTCTATAGTTTTGCATTAGGCTAAGTTGTTGATAAATGGGAGTCGATTACATTCTTTGTATGAAATTGATTCACATGATGATCTATGACATTTGACACAACATTACTGCCGGGTTTTTATTTACAACGCCGGCTTCTTTATGCTAGTCCGTCCTCTTACTCACCAGTCCAACACGTGATGAGTCTTCGGGGTACCTCCGGCCCCCACTCTTTGATGGGGGAAGAACCAGACAGAGCGCCTGAGGTGGATAATGAGTCTTTATTCTTCTGTGATCACATTCCCGCTCTCCCCAACCTCTCAGCAGACACTTTTATCCCCTCTGTCCTCCCTCCCATGAACTCTTACTCAATGAGGGGCCGAGTTCTGTAACATTCCCTTATAAGGTGATTATGTTTCCCCCTCTAAGCGACCGCCAAGCCTCTTCCCCCCGCCCCCAACATCTCCCCCTTTCTGTTTTACAAGGTTATCACTTGGTGTGACCTTAAGCGGTGCTGAGGTTAGCCTTAAGCGGTGTCATTTCTACTGGCCTCTGATAGCCGGGGGCGAGGAACCCTATCTTAGGTCATCTCCTTCAACCCAGGACCTTGCCCGTTCTAGGCGCCCGACACCCTCAGGGCCTGTCTTAGGTGGCTGGGTTAGGAGAGGTTGCCCGTCTTGGGGTTTACCTCGTCTTACCCCTAGGTGTCACATGTCATGCATGGCGGCTAGCCAGACTTGGGGATCCTCCCCCGTCTCCATGGCCATGAAGGCTTTCTGAGTAAGAAGCATATAGCCCCTCTGTCGCCTAGCTAGGCGGCAGAAACAGACAACAAGTAGGGTGATTCCCAGAATCAGCGTCCTTGTTCACCCTCAAGGGGGTATCCTCCCACCATCTGGCAATCCCTCCATGGTATGGGATCCTCGATGTCTTCCCCTGTGGCCACACATGAAGGGCCCCACCGAGGAATCGTGAAGTCCCGTTGAGTTTGATTCACCAGGGGTCGCCAACCCAGAAGGCCTCGGAGCTGGGTCCCCTTTTTTGTCCCTGCTGGGCTGAGCCCCATCGATGTATTGGTCACTAGCAGGCGAGGGTAGATCGGGGAGTTCCGTGCTACCGGAAGGGGAGAGGGAATAACTCGGAGTATTCCCCATGTCGGATTTCCTTCAGATGGAGCACCTCCAAGGATCCCTACGACGATCAGAAGGCCTGAAAAAGGAAGAAATTCCTCTCACCCCGTAGGGTTGGGCATTAATCAAGGTCTCTTATCTTGTAAACAGGGAGCCATCTTTCTGGCTCTTCTATCTTATCCTCGGGATGAAATGACAGGTGGCCCTGTCTTCTGTTCTTTACCGTTACAGGGCCATGCCAACCTCCCTCTTCATCTCTCCACATGACTTTAGAGCCTGGTAGGGCCTTGGTGGGAGAGGGCAGGAGTGTTGGTTCTTTCTTAGCATGTCCTTTTGGGGAGAAAAATCTCTGGGCGGCTGTAGTGCCGTCATCCCTGACTTGTAGGAAATTCATGGTAAATAGTACCTGAGACAGGTCTGAATGGGTCAGTGACCTGCCAACTCCCCCTTTCTGTTTAAAGAGCGTAGTTTTGAGTGTGCGATTTGCTCTTTCTACCAAAGCTTGGCCAGTGGGATTGTAAGGGATCCCGGTGGAATGGGAAATGGAAAATTCTTTGCAAAAGGAAGCAAAGGCTCTCGAGGTGTAGGCGGGCCCATTATCGGTTTTGATAGCCGAGGGGACGCCTAAGACAGCCATCTGGGCATATAGATGTGAGAGAACGTGTTTAACCGCTTCTCCTGGCTGTAGAGAGGCGAAGGTGAAGGAGGAGAAGGTGTCCACCGAGACATGGATGTACTTACGACCCAGGTGAGTAATGTCCATCTGCCAAAGAGCATTGGGGCCGTCCCCACGTGGGTTAGACCCCTCTGCGGGGAGGGCTTGTCTAAAGGGAGCACAAGAAGTGCAGGAGCGCACAATTTGGCGAGCCTCCTTCCGGGGAATGCTGTATAGGCGCCGGAGCGACCTGGATGACAAGTGATACTTACCATGTGCCAGCTGGGCAGGTGTGGACAGGTTTAACAAGAGAGCCCTATCTGCCTCCGCATTGCCCTGGAATATGGGGCCGGTGGAAGAAACATGAGAGCGCACGTGAAGAACAAACAGGGGGTGGTTTCTATCACGGAGGGAGGATTGCAGCTGTGTAAGGAGTGGACTAATGGAAGAAGTCGAGGAAATGAAGGCATCTTCTAAACGAGGGATTAGCATGGCACAATACATACTGTCAGTAATAAGATTAAAAGGGGTGTCTCTGTAGAGACGGAAAGCCTGAAGTATAGCATATAGTTCATTCTTCTGAGTGGAGTCAAAGGGGGTATCAAAAATCCAGGTGGCGGGTCTAGCAGGGTCATGGACCACAGCACGGCCCAACCTGGTAGCGTCAGTGAAGACATTAGGGCCGGTCACTGGTTCTGGGGACACTAGAGGGCGCGGGCGGGAAAGGTGCAGTTCAGCGAACACTCTAACCACGGGAGGTGGTGTGAGTCTGGTCTGAGAGAGGGTAGTCAGGACAGTGGCCCAAGCGATAGATCTATCAACTAGCGAGTGGGTCACCTCCTCTGGGAGGGTAAAGTTGAGGACAGGCAAGAGGCCAAAGAGACGCTGGCATCGCTCTGAGGCCTGAAGGCAAAATAAGGCCAGGGCCTCCCACCGGTCCCGGATGACGCTCTTAGTGGTCCGGGGGTATAGCCATTCAAGGCATCCATGTCTCTGGAATAAACATCCCCAGCCCAGGGAACTGTCCCCCAGTGTGTGGAAGAGGACAGGCGACTCCGGGTCGTATTGAACCAAGAAGGAAGAGGTTCTGCGGAAAATTTCCGAGAGCGCCTGTCTTGCCTGGGGGGTCCAACTTCTAGGGGATGACAGATGGGAGTCGCCTTTAATGACATCATATAGAGGTTGCATTAAGGAGGATGGGAGGGGCATAGCGGGACGCAGCCACTGTATGGCGCCAACAAGCCTCTGAAAATCATTAAGAGTAGTGTATCCCTCGACGTTGATCGGAGGAAGTGCCCTACTAATCTTTCCCGGAAAAATCCTATGCCCCAAGTAATCATAGGGGAAATCCATCTGTACCTTTTCCGGGGCTATGTGAAGCCCCTTCTTGCGGAGGACATGGGTGGTGCGTTGCAAGCAAGCCCGAGCCCCCGTCACAGAAGGTGCTGCAATCAAGATATCATCCATGTAATGTATGAGCATGCAATTCGGGAATTCTTTTCTGATAGGATGTAGCAGAGTATCCATGTAAAGCTGGCACAGGGTGGGGCTATTGGCCATTTCCTGCGGTAGGACGGTGAACTGATAACGTTTACTGGGGGCTTGGAAATTGATCACGGGGAGGGAAAAGGCAAATTTTTCTTTGTCCTCCGGGTGGAGGGGAATGCTATAGAAGCAGTCTTTAACATCAATCACTATAATAGTCCACCCTTGCGGGACTGCAGTGGGCATAGGGAGACCAGGTTGGAGGGTCCCCATGGGTACCATGTTGGCATTTACTGCCCGAAGATCAATCAACATTCTCCAACTCCCCCCTTTCTTTTTTATGACAAAGACGGGGGAGTTATACGGGCTAAGGGACGGTTCCACTTTGTTCTCGCGCAGGAGGGTCATTACTATGTCTGTGAGGGCGATGAGCT
The DNA here is from genome assembly GCF_037893015.1 of Macrotis lagotis. Classification (NCBI taxonomy): domain Eukaryota; kingdom Metazoa; phylum Chordata; class Mammalia; order Peramelemorphia; family Peramelidae; genus Macrotis; species Macrotis lagotis. The sequence continues at coordinate 100,465,078 of NC_133666.1, forward strand.
TTTCTTTTGTCAGGGGCCACTGCTCAACCCAAATAGGTTTCTTATTAATCCATGTTATTCTGGGGGAAAAGCTCATCTCTAGAGTGGCCCCAATTAATTTCCCCGCAGGCTATCAGGGGTGGCAAGTGTCAGGTTAAGCTGGCTCAAGATATCTCTACCCCATAATGCATAAGGGAGGTCGGGTAGGCACAGTGGGGTGAAGAGTCCAGATTCTTCCAAAGCTGACCACCGTAAGGCGTGTGCTGCTTTCATGGCAGATCTATTGCCCCCCACCCCCGTCACTGCTTGAGGGCTCTGTAGGAGTGGCCACTCGCGCCTCCACTGTCCCCTATTTATGACAGAGCAATCGGCTCCAGTGTCAATTATCCCTTCGAGCTTCTGATTTTCCACCGTGACGGTTAACAGTGGTCGCCCAGAGCTGACCGGGTGGACCCAGTTCACATGAGCGGGAGGGGCCCGCAAGGGCAGCGCCTTTCCCACCTCTTGGCCCTGTTTTACCAAGGTGGGAAAGGGGTGGGGGTTTGTGACCCTTACGGATGTGGGACTTCCGGGACCAAAAATGACCTGGGTATGGGTGACTAAGTCCACACATCTCTCAGCCCCTGTGATGAGCGCTGGGAAAATATTTAGCTCGATGGGAATCATCGAGGTTTCCCAAGGCCCGATCTCTCTCTGCTGTGTCCCTTCTCTATAGTCAACCCTCACGGGGATAGTCACAGTAATGGGGCCGCTGTCTTCGAGCACGGGGGGGGGGGGGGGGGGGGGGGGCCCGCGGCCGGGCCCCTCCCTTTCCCTTTTCCCGACTTCCCTTTGGATCGGCAGAACCTGGCTATGTGACCTGGCTTTCCACAGGAATAACAGGTCGGAACTGAAGTGGAGGGGGGCCGCTGCCTGCACTGTGCTTTGAGGTGCCCTGGCTTTCCGCACCCAAAACAGGTGGGTCTCGCCTGCATACCGCGAAGGGCGGTCAGGAGGCTATCCTCCCGGTTCTCCATGGCAGTCACTAAGGCTTGAATTGAATCCTCGCTGGGCATGTCCAGCAATTTGTCAACAATTTCTTCTAATGAAGCGTCGGGGGGAAGGCTGCTAATGGCTGCGATCCCTTTGGGGCGAAGACCCTCTTTAATCAATTGTCTCATAAGTAGATCAGATCCCGGGGTGTCTCCCATTATACGAGTCACTGTCTCTTTAACCTCGTTCACAAATGAGAGGGGTGTCTGATCTGCTCTCTGCTTCAGCCCAACCAACTTCTGTGTGGCTCTCCCCCCTTTCATGGCTCCAATCTTATCCCAAGCTGCAACATGTGTTTCTTTAACAGTCTCTAGCTCAAACTGGCCATACCGGGCCTGAACAGCAGGGTCAGTATAGGCTCCAGTTCCACACAGGAGGTCAATGGCTAAATCCAGGGGAGTATAACCCCGGGATTTTGCCAGCTTAGAGGCCTCTCTGCGGGCCTGAGCCTTAAAAGCTAAATATGAGGAGGCATCCAGGCACGCGGCTGCAATTTCGTCAAAGTCAGCAGGGGTCCAAGGGTGCGTAGCAAAGAGGTTTTGCATCAGTCTTTTTACATAAGGGGAGCTTGGGCCGTATTTAGTCACGGCCTCCTTAAGTTCCTTAAGCATCTTAAAAGGGACAGGGCGGTAGTCTCGGGCTCCGGTAAGGGGGTCCGTAAATACCGGGTAGAGGCCCCAGTCATCCCAGTCCACCTCCTCCCCTTTCTCTATTGCTATGGAGGCACTGGTGGCAAGTAGGCCGGATGGGCGGAGCCCTTGAGGGGATCTCTGAAGGGCGGACAAGGAACACGGGGGATTTTTTGCCTCTGTTTCCTGGCTGGGCCGCCAAGTCTGGGGCGCGGCAGCTGTCCAATCAGCGCGGACTTCTCCCTCCTCGTCAGCAGCCTCCCGGTCCCACCTACTCACGCTCCTCTTCCTGCCACCCCTGAGGACTGTTTGCACCCCTCCCTTCCCGCGCTCGGAAACTTCCGGCCCTGAATCTCTAAGTGTGCCACATTCATCGCCCTCCCCCTTTTCATTCTGTCTCGGTAAGGAGGGGCATGTGGCATTTTCTTCTCCCTGGGGGCCCCTTGTTCCCCCATTGTTTCTTCTAAGTTCATCCCATGGATACAGGGGAGGGGGTGGCCTTCCCTCTTCCTCTGAGCTCTCTGAATCCGATCCCGCCAACGAGCTACCCACCTGAGTGCTGATTGGTCGTGCCAAAGTCACCTTCTGGGGATGCAGGGCTGCATACACTATCTTATACACTGTAAAATCCTCAGGGGTCAGTTTTCCCGGGCAGGTGTCATCATAGGAGGCCATCTGCTGCCCTACCACCTTCCATTTACCTGGTTGGATCCCACTATGTTGCACCCAAGGGCAGATGTTCCAGATATTCTCAACAAAAGCACGGCACGTCTTGATAGGTAATTTACAGCCATGCTTAGCGCAGAGTTTATAAAGCTGCGCTGCAACGACCTCTTTTTCCTCCGGCTCAAAGGCGGGAATACTATTCCGGCCCCCCCATGCTGTCTACTAGCCGAGGCTGCAATCCTAACAGGTGGCAGAACTGGAAAGTTCCCGTTCGGCAAAAGAGAAGGAGGCAGCAGGGCACAATCAGACAGGCCAGCACGGCAAGGAGCGTGATTAGAGCAGAAGGAGAAAGGGAAGGGAAAGGAAGCATAGTCAACACAATAGGGATATGTCCCTCAGGCAATATCTGAGAGTAAACGCCCTCTCCTTCCTCCCGGTCGGAAACGACCGAGGCTGTCTGGAGAATCCGACCAGCGGATTCAGACGTTCCCTAGCAAAATCAGGTCCCTGTTCCGGGTGCCACTTGCCGGGTTTTTATTTACAACGCCGGCTTCTTTATGCTAGTCCGTCCTCTTACTCACCAGTCCAACGCGTGATGAGTCTTCGGGGTACCTCCGGCCCCCACTCTTTGATGGGGGAAGAACCAGACAGAGCGCCTGAGGTGGATAATGAGTCTTTATTCTTCTGTGATCACATTCCCGCTCTCCCCAACCTCTCAGCAGACACTTTTATCCCCTCTGTCCTCCCTCCCATGAACTCTTACTCAATGAGGGGCCGAGTTCTGTAACATTCCCTTATAAGGTGATTATGTTTCCCCTCTAAGCGACCGCCAAGCCTCTTCCCCCCGCCCCCAACACATTACCAATGAAATACTGTATTTTCTTTGTTCTTGTCATAGGGAGCCTTTTCATTTATAATTTTTAGTTTTAAAAATGTCTATTGAGGCTTTAATTTTCTTTTATTTTTCCTCTTAAAATATTCTGATTGTTTGGATTAGAAACAATCACATTCTCCAAAACATTGAGAAGATCTTACCTTATAATAAATAACCGTTAATGAAGATCAAATTTTTTTTTGGTTTTACTGATGTACCTTGATAGAAAATTAGATGTGATAGATCTCTGGAGGAATAAATGATGGGGATAGAAATGAACATCCCTTTTCTTCAGTGGTACATGGCATCAATATAAAAATTGATATTGTATTAAGTCATTCTCAATCAATGCAGAAAGACAGAAATTTTAAATACATCCTTTTCAGATCACGATGGAATTTATGTTTAATAAAAGATCAAGAAAAGATAGAAAATTAATTGAAAATTAAAAAGCCTAATCCTGAAGAATGAATGGGTCACACAACAAATTATGTAAACAATAAAAAATTTCATTGAAGAAAACGACAATAATGAGAAAACATTAAAGTTGTGGGACACAGTCAAAGTAGTACTTAGGGGAAATATTATATCTTTTAATATTTACATGAATAAAATTTAGAAAGAGGTGATCAATGAATTGGCATGCAACTAAAAATGTTAAAGAAATAGAAAATTAAAAATTCCTAATTAAATGCCAAATTAGAAATTCTGAAAATCAAAGGAGAGATTAATAAAGTTGAAATAAGAAAACTATTGAATACTAAATAAAACTTAACAGTTGGTTTTATGAAAAAAAATCAATAGATTTGATTTAATTTGATTTTTAAAAAGAAAACCAACTTATGGTAGGAAATTAAAGTAATACTTTGGAGGTTTTATTCCTAACTGTACATAGGACAATCCAAGTGAAATGGAGAAAAAATATAAAATGCCTAGATTAACAGAACAGGAAATAAAATACTCACAAAACTACATATTAAAAAAAGAAATTGGATAAGCCTTTAATGTACTCCCTAAGAAAAAAAAATCTCCAGGGCCAAATGGATTTACAAGTTGAATTCAATCAAAAATTTAAATAACAATTAATTGCAACTCTGTATAAATTTGGAAAAAAATTAGGCAAAGAGTTCTAACAAATTCTTTCTACAACATAAGTATGGTGTAGACATCCAAACCAGGAAGAGAGAAAGAGAATTATAAACCAAATTCCCTAATACATATTGATGTAAAAAATTTAAAGAAAGCAGTAGCAGATTATAGCAATTTATCATGAGGGAAGTACATTATGACTAGATAGGATTTAAACCAGGAATGTAGGTGTGAGGAGTAGAAATGCTGACTTTTCAGAGTACATAGTGTGAGGTATAGATAAGTTGTGGTTTTTCAGACTATCTATTAAATTAGGTGAAGCCAGAAGGCCAAAGTTTCGATTTCCCAGAAATCAGGTGACATTAGAGAAATGAAACTCTGGGTGATGACACATCACCCTTTCTACCAAAAAAGGAAGAACTAGAATAAGGGCCAATCATGTTAAAATCATCAGACAAGAGGGGAAGGGTTGTGGTTTCTGTGGTTTTAACCTATATAAGCAGATTTCTGCTTCTGTACTTGGGCTTTTCCTGCTCTCTCTCTCTCTCAATAGAGAGTTAGGAACTGCCCTGCTTCTTGCAAAGACCGAAATAAATTTCAACTCTTTGCTGCCACTTGAGAGGACTCTGAGTAATCATTTTGGGTTAGGGTCTCAATACCCCACATGGTTCTGGGGGATCTTCCTGGATAGGTGTTCTTGGGGAGAGAAGATCCCTGACTCAGCTCAAGGGCAGGCACCTGTTGAGAGGTTTGTTCCAACAGTCCTTTGCTAGTTGTAGAGTCTCCCCCTCCCTAAGACAAACAACCCGAAGTGGAGTAATTCAGTGGAAGCAAAGACTGCGAATGAATCTGAGAAATTTCCCTGAAGGAAACCCAGCCAGTGGAATTGCAGTCAGGCAACTTATACACGTATAACCCAGAGTTAAGTGACCTATTGAGCTGCATAGAGGCTGGCTCTCTGGAGATGCTGAGTGCTCTAGGGTGACTGCTGGTGGGCGGGCAACCCCCACTGTGAACCTAGTTAGGGGACTAGGTGGATTCATTGAGCCACAGACTCGGAGGTGCCAGTGACGGACTTCATGCAAAATTATGGAGAAAAAGAACAATCTGAAGGTAAAGTGCAACAGAAGATCAGGAAAATCAGGAAATACCAAAGGACAGTCCATTAGGCAGCCAGTTGCAAGATTGGGACCAATCACCAAAATATCAAAATAAGGATAAGAGAAAAGCTAATTAAATATTGTTATTTCATATGGGTTGGTAAAATTTGGGTGGCAGAGTAATTTGGCCTGAATATGGCCCTGCCAAAGATTGGGTATGTCAAAGGTTAAATTTGTTTGTGAATGACAGGGACCCACTGAACCCTGAAAGAGCTATATGCAGCTCTTTGGCTCCTAGACACCCAGCAATTTTTAAGTAAAATTGAGGGAAAGAAAAAAGAGGAAAAGGGGCCCCACCTCACCCATGGGACCTCACTCCTCCCTATGCATCTTTACCATCAAATGCTTCTTTAGCTGAAACACCAAACATCCCCCCCTTCTCTCTAGAAGTGAGCATTAAATGATTTGGGACAGAAGGGATTAGAGTGTCCCGGGAGAAGTTGTAATTTTCTGAATACATATATAAGTATATTATCTATATTCCCAAGGCCAAGAATAAGCAGGCTTGGAGAAAATCCCTAGAATTTATAGGGCATTGCAAGCCACTGCATGAATATCTATTAGAGGAAAGACCAAGATAGGATATTATGGGATTCAAAATGTAAAGAGAGTTTTAAGCAATTAAGAACTATTTTGGTTTCTACCCAGGTACTGTTGCTGCCTCCCCCAGCCAAGCCATTTTACTCATTCAGAAGAAGGGGTAGCCTTAGGGGTACTAGCATAAATAAGAGGAGGGCAGCAACACCTAGTGTCCCTTTTATAGAATTAGGTTTTACTGTGAGTGTTCTTTATTAATGGTTGATAGACAAAAGCCCTCCCCCTCCCATATTGCAGCAGTGTATGTGAAAGTATATGAAAGAACAACAATTAAGGAAATTCATTTGAAATTAGGGGTAATTGCCTTGCTGATGAGATGACTGGAGTAGCTGGGGTGGGGGACCTTGAAGGACCAAAAGATGTGTTATTACTCTAATACCAATGATTCCTTCATACACCTCTCCACCATCCTTTCCCAATAAGGAAAAGCAAAAAATGTTGGACTTGGGGGCTAAAGAGTCCAATGAGGGTTGTTGGCATTTGCCTGACAGATGGGAAGTGCTGAATAAGGCAAGTATGAGGCAAATTTCACAGACTTTACATCAGGGCAGTTATTGGGGAGTCCAGAATCTGTGTGATGCAGTCTTAACCAAACCCAAGTGTGTGTCACCTGGCCCCCATACAATGACTACGCAGTTGGTAGATGGTTGTCCCATTTGTTGAAGGACAAATAAGGCTGCCTAGTACTAAATGTCAATAGAGGGATGGCCTCTGGGGATTACACCTTTCCAAAGCATATGGATGAATTTTACTGAAGCTGCCTCCTGTTGGATGCCTCAAATATTTGCTAGTCATAGTAAACCACTTGACCTCCTGGGCAGAGGCCTTCCCTCTTTCAAGGGCAACTGCCCCCATGGTCAGCAAAATTCTGCTAGAACAAGTAATTCCCTGGTATGGTATGGTGGACCAGATTGATTCAGATAAAGGGATACATTTTACCTCTAAGGTTCTCCAGTCCCTACTTCAAGCCTTGGAAATTTCCTGGGAGTTGCATATTCCCTGGCATACACCCTCCTCTGGCAAGGTGAAAAGAATGAATCAGGAAATTAAGAGACAGTTAACAAAGTTGTCTCCTGAGACACAATTACCTAAGACCAAATGTCTACCCCTTGGGTTATTAAGGAACAGGACAAAACCTAGACAGGACATTGGTTTATCTCCTTATGAGATGTTATTTGGCCAACAGTGGGGTCCTAGTCTAGATAATGTAGGATAAATATGATTAGGGAATATATGAAAGTTCTGAACTGCCATCTGAAAGAAAATTCAACTAAAAGGACTTACTGCACAGACTCCTCCTTTAGGGGTTTGTGGTTCATAAATTCAAGTCTGGCGATTGAGTCTTGATCCAGACATGGAAGGAGAAGAAGTTGACTCTAAGCTGGAAAAGCCGTTTTCAGGTTCCCCTGACCTCAAACACTGCTGCCAGGATCCAGGAACAGGGTTGGACCCACCATAGCAGGGTGGAAAGATCTGTGAACCTACACAGGAATTGAAGTTACGCTTTAGGCAAACATAGAACTGATGGACTCTCCAACACCTCTACCTAGGAGGTGGAAGATTTTTGGTGTCCTCTCCTTTGTCATAACATTGTTATCACTCTTTTGCTTTATAGCTGGATTAATCATATGCAGTGCAAAAGACCTTCATGTGAGACCCATTCCCAGGTGTAATTAAAGTGTCACTCCCTGGGGTTGACTCCTTTGCCTCACAGATTCCGGCTATACCTCCAACTCTGCAGAAATGTGGTTCAGATATCACATTCTGAGAACATCCCTCTTAAATCTGGCTTTGCCTTTTTGCTAATATATCAGGCCTAAGTCTTAGACACCTTCCCTGAAGAGGGAAATAAGTTTTCAGAATCTGATCCAAACTATTGCCAACACCTTAAATGTAACCAACTGCTGGATTTGTTGGGGACCTCAAGGATTGAGCACATGGTCATGGGTGCCAGTTCCCCTTGAACCCATTTGATTACTAAGTAAGAAGTCCTTAGTACATAGCGGGACTTGATTTTGGAGTGAGAAAGAAGAACACCAGTGGCCCTTGGCAGAGTCTGTTTCAGGAAGATATTGCCTTAACCAGACTGGGAAGGGATCTGACTTGGGACAAATTAGTTGCAGGTGAACTTTTTCTACTAAGGTCTACTAAAGTCAACAGTATACAATTAGTGCCAGATTGTGGGAGGTACTGGGGCCATTGGGATAGGACCTATGTACAATGTAATGATGGCACCTGTGTCAAGTGTCATAATGGCAAAATGGATGAGAATCACTGCCAATATGTACTCAGTAGAGTGGGAAGATGTAAAGGTGACCTATCAATAGCAGAGTGTAAGAAGTATAATCACAACAGTGGTCCCCAGATTATTCACCTCCAAAGTTGGAGATGGGTAAATGACAGTGGATGGGAAGGGTTCTTTATTACTTTTTGGAGTACCCGAAATATAGGTGGAGAGCTTTGCATCGGGAAATGTATCTGGGAAGAAGGACCACAGTTGTGGAAATGTCAGTACAAAAATAACAAACAGATGAGATGTGAGGAAGGGCCTCTAGGGGATCAGGATATGCAGTATTACCCTGTAACAGAGTATAATCAGACCAGGATTTTCCAGAAAAAGTATCTGGTTCTAAAAGGTCATTATTGGATATGTGGATAAACAGCCTATACACACCTCCCACTGAATTGGATAGGAATCTGTTATCTAGGACTAATTAGACCTAAGTTCTTTTTCCTCCTAGACCAAATAAGAAAATCTTTGGTTGTTCCATTATATGATGATATAGGAAAGCAAAGACGAAGTACAGATGCTTCCCTAACAATGACCAGAGATGTTAATGGTTAGGGGAACACCTGGCCCCCACAAAAGATAATTAATGTTTATGGCCCCATTACGTGGGCACAAGATAGAAACTGGGGGTATAGGACACCAATTTATATGTTAAATAGGATCATTAGACTTCAGGCTATAGTGGAAATTATAACCAATCAGACAGCAGAGGAGGTCACCCAAACCAGAGAGGCTGTGATACAACATAGGTTAGTCTTAGACTACCTGCTATCTGAGGAAGGGTGGGGTTACGGAAAATTGAACCTATCCACTTGTATGAAAATTGATGGTAATGGAAAATTGGAAAAATAGCCCACATCCCAGACCTGGAACCCCCTGTTTGATACTTCATGGTGGTCCTGGTTTGGAGGGAGCTAATGGCACCAATTAGTCTGGTATGGACTCCTAGTTTTAGGAGTCCTGTTAATTCTCCCTAGTTGTATACCATGCATAATACAACTAATTACCAATATGGTTAATTACCAATACAGTCCAGAAAGGCCTCCCTAAAATAATTCAAACCAAGGACCAAGTCTGAATGCTGATATTAAAGGGAGAAATTTGGATTCCCATAAACCAGATAGAGATGAAGAAATTGAACAGCATTGTGAAGAACTATTACAGAAGTTCAAACAAAATGAGGGGTAGGATGAATGAAAAGTCAGCAGAAGTCAGATTAATAAGAGGGATTGTGAGGAGGAGAAAGTCTTACTTTTAAGAGTACATAGGTTGAGGAATAGATAAGTTGTGTTTTTCAGACTATCTATTAAATTAGGTGAAGCCAGAAGGCCTAAGTTTTGATTTCCCAGAAATCAGGTGATATTAGAGAAATGAAACTCTGGGTGATGACATATCACCCTTCCTACCAAAAAAGGAAGAACTAGAATAAGGGCCAATCATGTTAAAATCATCAGAGGGGAAGGGCTGCGGTTTCTGTGGTTTTAACCTGTATAAGCTGACTTCTGTTTCTGTACTTTGGCTTTTCCTGCTCTCTCTCTCTCTCTCTCTCTCTCTCTCTCTCTCTCTCTCTCTCTCTCTCTCTCTCTCTCTCTCATAGAGATTTAGGAACTGCCCCGTTTCTTACAAGAACTGAAATAAATTTCAACTTTTTGCTGCTACTTTGAGAGGACTTCGAGTAGTCATTTTGTGTTAGGGTCTCAATACCCCACACATAAAGTTTATTCAATATTAGGAAAGCAATCAGCATATTTGACCACATCAATAACAAAATTAAGAAAAATCATATAATTATCTCAAAGGTTACTGAAAAAACTACACAAAATACAGTATCCATTCCTATTAAAATTACTAGAGTGCATAGAAATAAACAGTATTTCTTAAAATAATCAGTAACATCTTTCTAAAACCATTAGTAAGCAATATATGTAATAGAGATAAACTAGAAGCATTCCTATTCAGACCAGGTTTAAAACAAGGATGTCCATTATCACCCATTGTTATTCAACGTTTCTTTAGAATTCAGCAAGAAAAGTGGGAAAAGAAATTGAAGGAATTAGAAAGGGCAGATGAAACAAAACTCACTCTTTGCAGATGATATGATGTTATGCTTAGAGAATTATAGAGAATCAATTTAAAAACTACTTGAAACAATTCACAGTTTTAGCAAAGTTGCAAGATATGAAATAAGCATTTATAAGTCATTTCTATATGTTACAAATAAGGGCTAGCAGCAAGAAATAGAAAGAAAAATTCATTTAAGATAACTGTCAACAATATTAAATGTTTGGGTGTCTTTCTAGGCAAATCTAGGAATTATATGAAAACAATTACTATTTAGACAAAGTCAAACCTGAACAATTAGAAAAATATCAATTGTTCAAGGGTAGAATGAGCAATAAACAAAATAAAATGACAATTAAAAAATAAAATAAAAATGACAATGCAGATCAAAACAAACTATTTGCACTTTTAAAAACTTTTTCTCATAGTTTTCCTCTTTTATTTTGATTCTTCTTTCAAAATGTGACTAATATAGAGACATGTTTAACATGATTGGTTACATATAACTTATATCAGATGGCCTGCTGCCTTGGGGAAGAGGGGATATAGGAATGAAGGGGGAAAATTTTGCAAAAATTCATGTTGAAAACTATCTCTACATGTAATTAGAAAAAATGCTATTCAGATAAAAGCAGACAAAAATAAAGAAAAATTTGTTTAAATTTTTGTTCATAATAATGATTACTCTCTATCTCCCTCCATCCTATTATCCTCATTTGTCCTTTCTCTTTTTCTTTTGCCCTGTCCATTCTGAAAAGTGTTTTGATTCTGAATTTTACCTCTCCCAATCTGCTCCCCCCTTATATCAGCCCCTCCCCATGTCACTTATTTTTCCCTCCTACTTTACTGTATAATGAGATTGATTTCTACATCCAATTTAGCATATGCATATATGTATGTGTGTGTGTTTATATTTGTTCCCATTTTGTGTTAGTTCCAGTGAGTATAAGGTACATCAGCTTCCCCTTCTCCCAAGTCCCTCATCTCCTCCTCCAATGTTCATATGTTCATTTCTTTTGGGTTTCTTTTATGTTATACAAATGTATTCCATTCTATCTCTCCATTTTCTCTTCTTCCAGTGAATCCTTCTTTCTCATACTTTCATTTTATTTTTTAGATACTTGTCCCATCATATCCAAATAAACCTATGCCTTCTTTCTTTTTTTAAAAAAAAATCTTATTAAATATTTTATTTTCCCAATTATATGTAAAATTTTAACATTCCTCTTTTCTAAATTTTGTGTTTTAATTTCTCTTCCTTTTTTCCCATTGAAAAGGCAAGCAATTTGATATAGGTTATACAGGTATAGTCAATAAAAATACAATTCCCTGTAACTCATTCTGTGACAGAAAACACAGATTAAAAAATCCGAGGAAAAATTTAAAAAGTAAGGAAAAAGTATCTTTCATATGAATTCAGACTCTTCCAGGTCTTTCTCTTGAGATGACCATAATCTTTCATCATAAGTCCTACACAAATGTTTCAGATTATTTTATTACTAAGAATAGCTAAATTATTCAATTATCATATGATATTGTTGATACTTTGTTCAATGTTCTCCTGGTTCTGCTCATTTCATGTTTAAATTCAGGCAAGTCTTTCCATGTTTTTTTTTTTTTCTGAGAGCACAGTATTCATCATCTTTTAAATCACAGTAGTTATCCATCACAATCTTATACAACATCTTGTTCAGCCATTTCCCAATTGATAAGCAATCCTCTCAATTTCCAGTTCTTTACCACCTCAGTTATAAATAATTTTGTACATAGTTCCTTTTTATTTTTTTAAAAATCTCTTTGGAATACAGACCTAGTAGAGGTATTGATTGTTAAAGGATTTTATAGCTTTTGGGGCATAGCTGAAAATGCTCTCCATGCACACTTTCTATGTATATCCTTCTACCTACTCTAAAAATGAAAGTCTTTAGGAATTACAAGTATCATTTTCCCATATAGGAAGGTGAGTAATTTAATCTTATTGAATCCTTTTCAGTTTTCTTTTTACTTTTTTGTGCTTTTCTCGAATCTTGTAATTGAAAGTCAAATTTTTTATTCAACTATGGACTTTAGATGAGGATAGTCTGAAAGTCCTTTATTTAGTTGAATATCCATCACTTCACCCTACAGATCAACTTCATTTTTGTTTGGAAAGTGATTCTTGTCTGTAATACTAGTTCTTTTTTTGTTTGTTTGTTTTTGCAAGGTGTGGGGTTTGCAAGGCAATACTTGCCCAAGGTCACACAGCTAGGTGATTATTAAGGCCAAATTTGAATTCAGGTCCTCATGACTCCAGGGCCAGTGCTCTATCCACTGCAGCACCTAGTCACTCCATAATCTGAATTTTTTAGTCCTCCAGAATACCAGTACCTTGGAATATCCAAGCCTTCTGATCCTTTAATATAGAAACTGATAAATCTTGTATTATACTAACTGTGACTCTATAATACTTGGATTATTTCCTTTTGACTTCTTGTAATATTTTTCCTTCACCTGGGTGTTCTGGAATTTTGTTTTTATTTGGGGATTTCTTTCATGAGTGATAAATCAATTTCTTCAATTTCTATTTTACCTTTTAGTTCTGTAATATCTAAGCAGTTTTCATTGATAATTCCAGTTAGTCTACAAATTTTAAAATTATGTCTCTATGATCTATTTTCCAGGTCAGTAGCTTTTTCAATGAACTATATCATATTTTCTTCTATTATTTCATTCTTTTTAATTTTGTTTTATTATTTCTTGATGTCTCATAAAGTCATTAGTTTCCACTTGTTTAATTTTAATTTTTCAAAATTATTTTCTAAAGTGAGTCTTTGAACTTTTTTTCCCATTTTAGCCATTTATACTTTTTAGGGAGTTCTTTTGCTCAATGAAGTATTGTAACTCTTTTTCCATTTGATCCATTCTGCTTTTTAAGGTGCTCACTTCAGTGAATTTTTATATATCTTTTATCCATTTGACACAGCCTGCCAAATGAAAAACAAGAACTCCACAGGGTTTACCAGTAGTTGCTTGGAGAAGTTCATCCACTTCTAAGAAGACAGCATTTAATTCCATCAAAAGTAAAGTGCAAGTGAAGTTTAGAGAGGATTCTTGGCTCAATAAGAAGGCAGATGGAATTCAACTTTATGCAAACAGTAACAAACCAAAGTGCTTTTATGATTCCATGAAGGCTATTCGTGGGCCAAAGGACTTAAGGTACATCTCAATTATTCAGTGGTGATGGATCCACATTGTTTAAAGATAGGGACATGTTCCTAGAGAGATGAGCTGAACACTTCCATTGTGTTCTTAATAGATCATTATCAATCAATGCAGAAGTCAATGACCATATACCACAGGTTGAAATCAATCAGTCCCTAGCTGAAGTTCTAATTTAAGAAGAAATTTTGAATGCCATTAGGTTCCTTTCAAGTGGCAACGCACCTGATGCTGATTCCATTCTAGCTGAGATCTATAAGGTGGGGAGTCCATTGTTCATCCAAAGGCTGACTGAAATTTTCCAGTTTATATGGCATGAAAGAGGTTATCCCTCAAGAACTCAACCATGCTCCATTATCCATTTCTATAAAGGTAAAGGAAATAGATTGTCCTGTAAACTATCACAGGGGTATTTCTCTTTTTTTGTGATTGCTGGTAAGATTCTTGCCAGAGTCCTTCTCAATAGGCTGATCCTTCATTTGGAAGGTAGGCACCTTGCCGAGAGCCAGTGTGGCTTTAGAAAGGATAGATGAATAGTCGATATGGTGGTTGCTGCCTGATAATTCCAGGAAAAATTCCAGGAAGAGAACAGAGGTCTGTATACATTTGTAGATCTGACCAAGGCCTTTGATACTCTTAGTTGCAAGGGTTTATGGAAAATTATGTCAAAATTTAGTTTCCAGTTCATCAGTATTGCATGTCAATTTCATGACAGCATGCATGCCCGGGTTCTGGAGAGTGGACAGTGCTCCTGAAATTTTCCAATCAACAATGGAGTGAAACAAGGAGGTGTCCTTGCTCCCATACTTTTTAGCATGATGTTTTCAGTCATGTTATCAAATGCCTTCACTGAGGATGAACATGACTTCAAGGTCAACTACTGCACTGATGGCAAATTTTTCAATTTACAAAGGCTACAAGTTAAGACTAAAGTAGAGGGAGTGTTGGTGTATGATCTTCTGTTTGCACATGACTGTGCACTCAATGCAATCTCTGAAGCTGATATGCAGCAAAATATGAATTGATTCTCTGCTGCTTGTGCTGATTTTGATCTTACAATTAACACTAAGAAAACACAGGTGATCCATCAGCCAGCACTACCTACATGTTCCTTCTATGGAATCACTGATTACAGCAAATGAAGAAGTTTTGAGAACTGTGGACAATTCACTTACTTTAGCAGTGTCCTTTCCAACATCATTGGCAATGACATTGACAAATACATTGCCAGAACTGGCTTAGTATTTGGGAGGCTCTGAAAGAAAGTGTGAAAGAGCAGAGGTATTAGACTAACAACAAAATTAAAGGTCTTCAGAGCTGATGTACTGACCTCATTGCTATATGCCTGTATAACCTGGAAAGTCTACCATTGTCATGTCAGGAAACTGAACTACTTCCATTTAAATTGTCTTAGTAAAATTCTGAAGATCACCTGGCAGGAGAAAATATCAGACACTGAAGTCCTTTTCTACCTAAACCACCTAGAATTCCAACATTACTAGGGCTTGCAACTTTGCCAAAAAAACCCTATTTTATAGAGAACTCATACAAGGCAAGCACTCACAAGGGGATCAGAAGAAATGATGCTGAGACACCCTGAAGGTATCATTGAACTTTAAAATTGATTGTACAGCTTGGGAGACAATAGTGCAGGACTGTTCAGCATGTCATGACCTGATTAGTGATGGTGCTGCTCTCTATGAGGAAAGGCAGAATTGAAGCAGCTCAAAGGAAACATTTGGAAGTTTAGAAGTACCAACCTCAGGTGTTCACATGGACAACCGTGGTAGAGCATTCCAAGTTTGTATTGGTCTGATCAGCAACAGTCGGGCAAACTGTAATTTGTCTCAAACATAGTTATGTCATTTTGGTCTTCTTTGATAATGAAGGACAAGATCCAAGTCTGCTTTTCAAGGCATTCTTCTCTTTATTGGATTTTTGTGTCTCTATTACTTTTTTGCCCCATTCTGCTTTTTTTAAGGTATTATTTTCTTCAGTATTTTTTTGCCTTTATTAAGACATTGACTCTTTTTCCATGATTTTCTTTTCTCTGCTTCTGAAGTGGAGGAGACACCTTCTCAAGCATCAGGTTTTTTGTAGCTGTTTTAAGAAGTAGTTCTGGGGGCTTTTGGTTCTTCCAAGGTGGTATGATCAAAGGAAATGTGTGTTCTTGTCCTGTTCAGTGGTCAGCTATTGAGCACAAGCATTCTCTTCCACCCTGAAAGTCTGACCAGAGTCCCCACTTCCCAGTGACTAAAAGCTCTGATGTTCCTCCTTGCCCTGGGACTACGACCTATGGAATCCCTTTAATCTCATTGAAATTAGTTTTCTGACCTGTTTATTATCTGTAAATTGAGAGGTCCAGAAACTGTCACAGCTGCCAAAGATTCAGTCATTCTACAAGGTCTCCTTATGGTTTTCAGTGGTATAATCTGTGCTAAACTCTCAATACATCTTTCATGCTGCTCTCCCAGGTTATTTTAGGTTGGAAAATAGTTTCACTCCATCCTTTTGAGGGTTATGTCACTCTAGAATTTGTTTGGGGGCATTTTAAAAATGTGTTTGGAGGAATTTGGGGGAAAGCTCAGCTGAGTCCCTACTTTTTCTCTGCTATCATGGCTCTTTCACTCACCTCACCCCCCAAATTTTTGTTTTAATGGTTTTCATTATGGAATGTTTTTCTTTTGGTTCAGCTAATTCTACCTTTTATAAGTTTATAAAAGTCCTAAAATTGTTCATTTTTATCACATTGATGTTATGTCATGTACTGTTTTTCTGATTCTATTTTTCCATCAGGTCTTATAATTGTTTCCATATCTCTTCTAAGTCAAATAATTTCTCATTTATCACAGCACAAAAGCATTCAATTACATTCATATAGCAAAATTTATTCAGCTGTTGCTCAATTTATGCTATCTCTTTTCTACTCACAGATATCACTTTTTACATGGTAAAATGGATAGAGCAGTACACTTTAAATCGAGAAGATTGGCATTTAAACCCTGCCTCAGATAATTGCTAGTCCTTTGAGCCTGGTCAAAGTCTGAAGTCAATTGCTTTTTCTATTAAAAAAGAGGAGTTTGGATCCTAAGAGAGTCCCATCAAGTCCTAAATCTATGATTTTCTTTAATTAATTATTTAATTAAAATTTTATTTTATACACATTTTCAATTATCTTTCTTCAAAAAAGAGACCTACTCTCTAGGAATCTAATTGGACATTGGAGTTGATTCAAATTTAACATTGATTTTCTTTCTTTTTATTAAAAATATTTTATTTGTTTTCCAATTCATACAATAATAGTTTCTACCTATCATTTTTTTGTAAGATTTTGAATTTTACAATTTTTGCCCCCCACCTCCCTTCCCTCCCCCCCTCAACAGAAGGCAGTGTGATAATCTTTACATAGTTTCCATGCTATACATTGATCAAAATTGAATGGGTTGAGAGAAAAATCATATCCTTTATATTCTTATTTTGTTTTCCAATCATATACAATAGTAATTTCTACCTATCATTTTTGTAAGGTTTTGAATTTTACAATTTTCCCCCACCCTCCTTCCCCCCACAGAAGGCAGTCTGATAATCTTTACATTGCTTCCATGCTATACATTGATTGAAATTGAATGCATTGAGAGAGAAATTATATCCTTGAGGAGAAAATAAAATATTAGAGATAGCAAAATTATGTAATACATAAGACACTTTCTAAAAAAAAAATTGAAGGTAATAGACTTTGATCTTTGTTTAAACTCCACAGTTCATTCTCTGGATACAGATGGTATTCTCTGTCTCAGGTACTCTAAAATTGTCCTTGATTATTGCATTGATGGAATGAACAAATCCATTAAGGTTGATCATCACCCCCACATTGCTGTTAGGGTGTACAATGTTTTTCTGATTCTGTTCATCTTGCTCAACATCAGTTCATGCAAGTCTTTCCAGGCTTCTCTGAAATCCCATCCCTCTTGGTTTCTAATGGAACAATACTGTTCCATAACATACATATACCAAAATTTGTTCAGCCATTCCCCAGTTGATGGACATTCACTCAATTTCCAATTTTTGCCACCACAAACAGAGCTGCTATGAATATTTTTGTACAAGTGATGTTTTTACCCTTTTTCATGATCTCTTCAGGAGACAGACCAAATAGTGGTGTTGCTGGACCAAAGGTTGGATGAGTTCACAGGTCCACCAGCAATGTATTAGGTTCCCAGATTTCCCATAATTCTTCCAACATTTATCATTGTCCTTTCTGGTCATATTGGCCAGAATGAGAGGTGTGAGGTGGTATGTCAGAGATGTTTAATTTGCATTTCTCTAATAAGTAAGGATTTAGAGCAATTTTTTCATACAACTATTGATTGCTTTGATTTCTTCATCTGTAAATTGCTTCTGTATGTCCTGTGACCATTTGTCAATTAAAGAATGGCTTGTTTTATTTTTTTATAAATTTGACTCAGTTCTCTATGTATTTTAGAAATGGGTTCTTTTTTCAGAATTACTAGTAAAAATGGCTTCCCAGCTTACTACATTTCTTTAAATCTTGGTTATAGTGGTTTTGTCTGTGTGAAAGCTTTTCAATTTAATGTAATCAAAATGATCTAGTTTGTTTTTAATGATGTTCTTCCTTCCTTGGCCATAAACTACTTCCCTTTCCATAGATTTGACAGGTAAACTATTCCTTGATCTCCTAGTTTGCTTATAATATTGCCTTTTATGTCTAAATCTTGTACCTATTTCGATATTATCTTGGATTAGGGTGTGAGATGTTGGTCTAAACCGAGTTTCTGCCATACTAATTTCCATATTTCCCAACAGTTTTTATTGAAGAGTGAGTTGTTGAAGTTGTACTCTTTGGATTTATCAAACAGCAGATTACTATAATCATTTCCTGTTGTCTCTTTTGCATCAAATTTATTTCACTGATCTCCACTCTATTTCTTAGCCAATACCAGACAGTTTTGATGACTGATGCTTTATAATATAATTTTAAATCTGGTAAGGCTAAGCCACCTTCCTTTGCACTTTTTTTCATTAAATACTAGATATTCTTGACTTGTTTCTTCATATGAATTTAGTTACAAATGTTTCTAGCTCATTAAAATAATTTTTGGAAGTTTGGTAACATTCTAAATAAGCAATTTAATTTGATAGAATTGTCATTTTTATTATATTAACTTGGTCTATCCATGAGCAGTTGATATTTGCCTAGTTAATTAAATCTGATTTTATTTGTGTGAAATGTTTCATAGTTATTTTCATAGAGTTTCTGAGCATGCTTTGGCTGGTAGACTCAAGTATTTTATATTATCTGAAGTTACTTTAAGTGGAATTTCTCTTTCTAGCTTTTGCTACTGTATCTTGCTCTTAATATATAGAAATGCTGAGAATTTATGTCAGTTTATTTTTATATCCTGCGACTTTCATAAAGTTACTAATTGTTTCTAATAGTTTTAGATGACTTTTTAGGATTCTATCTGCAAAGAGTGAGAGTTTTGTTTCTTCCTGCCCAATTTTAATTCCTTCAATTTCTTTTTTCTTCTTTTATTGCTACAGCTAACTATTGCTGAAAAAAGTAGTGATAACGGGTATTCTTGTTTCACCCCTAATCTTATTGGGAATGTCTCTAGCTTATCCCCATTGCATAAAATGCTTGTTGATGGTTTCAGATACATACTGCTAATCATTCTAAGGAACAATCCATTTATTCCTATGTTCTCTAGATTGTTTTTTTTTTTGTAGTAGGAGTGGGTGCTGTATTTTGTCAAAGGTTTTTTAAGCATCTATTGAGACAATGATATGATTTCTGTTAGGTTTGTTATTGAAATAGTCAATTATACTAACAGTTTTCCTAATATTGAAGCAACCTAGCATTTCTATGATAAATCCTGTTTGGTTATATTGTGTTATCCTAGTGACAACTTGCTATAATCACTTTGCTTAGCTTTTATTTAAGATTTTTGCAGACCGATGTTCATTAGGGAAATTGATCTATAATTTTCTTTCTCTGTTTTAACTCTTCCTGGTTTAGGTGTCATAGAAGGAGTTGGGCAGAGTTTCGTATTTACCTATTTTTCCAAAGGGTTTATATAGAATTGGAGCCAATTGTTCCTTAAATACTTGATAAAATTCACTTGTGAATCCATCTAGCCCTCAAAATTTTTTCTTAGAGAGTTCAATGATAGATTGTTGAGTTTCTTTTTTCTGAGATAGGGTTATTTAAGTATTTAATTTCCTCTACATTTAGCCTGAGCAACTTACATTTTGGTAAATATTAATCCATTTCACTTAGATAATCAAATTTATTGGCATATGGTTTGGCAAAATAATTCCAAATTATTATTTTAAATTTCCTCCTTATTGTGATGAGTTCACCTTCTTCATTTATGATACTAGTAATTTGGTTTTCTTCTTTCTTTTTTAATCAAATTAACCAATAATTCAATAAATTAACCAAAAGTTTTTCAAATTTTTTTTATAAAACCAACCCTTGGTTTTATTTCAATAGTTTTCTTGCTTTCAATTTTATTAATTTCTCCTTTAATTTTTAGAATTTCTAATTTGCTGTTTAATTGGGGGTTTTTGATTTGTTCTTTCTCTAATTTTTCAGTTGTATGCTTAGGTCATTCATTTCCTCTTTCTCTATTTTATTCCTGTAAGCAGTTAAAGATATAATATATCCCTTAATAGCTGTCTTGGTTGTGTCCCATAAGTTTTGATATGCTGTCTTGTTATTTGTCATTATCTAGGATGAAATCATTAATTCTCTCTATAATTTGTAATTTTATCTATTCATTCTTTTTTTTTTTTTGGCAAGGCTATGGGGTTAAGTGGTTTGCCCAAGGCCACACAGCTAGGTAATTATTAAGTGTCTGAGGCCTTATTTGAACTCAGGTACTCCTGATTCCAGGGCCAGTGCTCTATTCACTGTGCCACCTAGCTGCCCCTCATTCATTCTTTAAAATGAGGTTTTTTAGTTTCCAATTAGTTTTAGGTCTGTCTCTCCATAGTATTGTGCGTGACTTTCATTGTATACGATCTGAAAAGGAAATATTCACCATTTCTGTCTTTCTGCATTTGATTCTAAGGGGTTTTTTTTAGGTTTTTTGTAAGGCAATGGTGTTAAGTGCTTGCCCAAGGCCACACAGCTAGGTAATTATTAAGTGTCTGAGGCCAGATTTGAACTCAGGTACTCCTGACTCCAGGGACAGTGCTCTATCCACTGCAACACCTAACTGCCCTGACTATAAGGTTTTTATGTCCTAGTACATGATCAATTTTTGTGTAAGTGCCATATACTGTAAGGGGAAAAAAGTATAATCTGTTCTATCCTCATTCAATTTCCTCTATAAGTCTATCATATCTAGGTTTTCTAACATACTATTTACCTCCTTACCTTCCTTCTTGTTTATTTTATGGTTAGATTTATCTAAATCTGAGAGTGGGAAGTTGAGATCTCCCAACAGGAGATTTTGCTGTTTATATCTGCTTTTAACTCATTTAGCTTCTCCACTAAGAATTCGGTGCATACCTATTTAGTATTGAAATTGCTTTATTGTCTGTGGTATCTTTTAGGAGGATATAGTTTCCCTCCATATCTCTTTCAACGTGATCTATTTTAGCATATGCTTTGTTTGAGATAAGGGTTGCTACATCTGCCTTTTTCACTTTGGGTGAAGGAAATATATTCTGCTCCAAACTTTGATCTTTACTTTATATGTGTCTGTCTCCTTCAAATGAGTTTCTTGTAAGCAGAATATTGTAGGATTATCATTTTTAATCCACTCTGCTATTTGCTTACATTTTATAGGAGAGTTCATCCCATTCACATTCAAAGTTATAATTACTAACTCTTTATTGCCCTCCATGCTATCTTCCTTTTGTTTGTGATTTTTCTCTTTTTTCACTTTTATTCATATTCCTCAGTATTTTACTTCTAAATACCACCTTCAATGTGTTTCCCCCTTACATCCACTTGTCCCCTGTCTTTCCCCTTTACCTTTGCCCCTTCTTCCTTCCCTTCCTTCTGCTAGTTAGCCCTTTCATCTCCCCTCCCCTTTCCCCTTTTAATATGTGAAAGGTAAATAAGTTTCTTCTCTTTTTTTTAGGTTTTTGCAAGGAAAATGGGGTTAAGTGGCTTGCCCAAGGCCACACAACTAGGTAATTACTAAGTGTCTGACACTGGATTTGAACCCAGGTCCTCCTGATTCCAGGGCCGGTGCTTTATCCACTGTGGCACCTAGCCACCCCAATAAGTTTCTTAACTGAGTGTGTGTGTGTGTGTGTGTGTGTGTGTGTGTGTGTGTGTGATTGTTTGAGTCAAATCTGATGAGAATAAGATTCAGGTGGTCCTCACCTCCTCCCTTCTTCCCCTCTATTGCTATGGGACCTTTGTACCTATTCATGTAATGTTATTTACCCCATTCAATCTCCTCCATCCTCCCATCTCTTTACTGTCCCCCCTTTTTAAGGATATATGTTTTTAAATCATTCTGAGTCACAGACAAGTCATGAGTATCTATTACTTCTGCCTGAGTATATTCTCTCTAATAGAGTTACAATTCTCAAGAGTTATGAAACTCTGTCTCCCAGCTGGGGATATAGTCAGTTTCATCTGATTGGATAACTTTTTTTCTTTCCCCTTTATTACTTTTTCATGTGTCTCTTGCCACATGGTTGGAGTCCAATTTTTCTATTTAACTCTGGTTTTTTCATTAGGAAAAGTTTTAAGTCTCCTATTTCATTAAATGTCCATCTTTTCCCCTGGAAGTGAAGGCTCAGTTTTGCAGTATAGTGAATTCTTAGGTGAATTCCAAACTCCCTTGCTCTTCAGAATATTGTATTCCAAGTCCTTCTAACCCTTAAAGATGATGCAGCCAGGTCCTCTTAATCCCCACAGTGGCTCCTTGTTATCTAAATTGTTTCCTTCTGGCTACTTGTAGGATTTTCTCTTTTATCTGATAGTTTTGGAATTTGGCCGCATTATTACTTAGTGTTTTCCTTTTGGGATCCATTTCAGGAGGGGATTGATGTATTCTTTGAATAACTATTTTGCTCTCTCGTACCCTGATATCATGTCAAATTTCCATTACTTAAATCCTATAATATTTAGTCCAGGCTGTTTTTATCCTCAATGTGTTCAGGAATCCCAATGAGTCTTAAAGTTGTCTCTAGATCAGTAGCTTTGCCAATGAAGTATTTTATCTTTTCTTTTAATTTTTTTATTTTTTTGGTTTGTTTAAAGATTCTTGGTGTCTCATGAAGTCATTAGTTTTCATGGATTCCATTCTTTTTTTAGAGAGGAATATTCTTCATTTACCTTTTGCTACTCCTTTTCCAATTGATCATTTCTGTTTTTGAAGGAGATTTCCATTTGCCCAATTTGATTTTGAGCAAATTATTTCCTTTTTACACTTCTTCAATTGTATTTTCCAAGGATTTTTTGTTGTTGTTGCAAGAAAATTTTCATGTTGCATTAATTTTCTCCTCCAAGGTGTTAATTTTCTCTTGTTTATTCCCCCCCCCAATTTTTCCAATTGACTTTTAAGCTTCTTCCTGATCTCTTCTAAGAAGTATTTCTGAGCTAGAGATCAATTCATATTCTCCTCAGAAGGCCTAGCTCTTTCTGAGTTAGAGTCTTTTTATTTGAGGTAGCTTTCAATGGACCCCCCCTTTCTGCTGGCCTTTTTTCATTTTCCTAGGACCATGTGTTGGAGTAGGGGCTGGTTTACAGATCTTTGGTTTTGAAAACTCTAGGTTCTTTGCCGACTGGGTTTAGTAACTCCAAGTTATCCAGCCAGTAGGTGGTGCTAGAGTCTTTCTCTGGAGTATCTGTGATCTTGATTTGTGGCCCACTCCCTAGGCCTCAGAGTGGGGACAGGGGAGCAGCAGGGTCTGAATTATCCTTGAAAAATATATACTGGTCCTTGGGCCAGCATTATTCTCATTATTCACTCAGTACTAAGAGATCTGCTACCCACACTAGAGCTGGGGGTGTGGAGAGGTTGTTACTGTGTTTGTTATGGGAAGAGTCACTTTCTCTCACAGGGATGGGGAGGTGGGGCTAAACTGGTAACATAGGGACTGTGCTGAAAATATGGAGCACGTGGCCCTAGTCTTCCAGGCCAGCAGAACTTATCTGATTGATGTCAAGACATTGCTCTGGAGTTCTCCGGCCTATTTTTCTGGAATTCTCCCTTTATCCTTGCTGGAGCTCTCCTGCCTCCTTACAAAGTCAAATGCTTCCGTGGCTCTTCTGAGGTTACTCTGGATGTGACCCCATTCTCTACCTCCGGCTCACCCACTTTCCCCTGAGACAGACCTTGTTGGTAGATGTTCTTCTCCTTTGCTTTTTCTGGATTTTGTGGATTTTAATTCTATTAAGAGGCTTGATTCATTTTAGTTCTGTGGGAAAGCAAGGAGACCTTAAGACAGTGCGTGGCTTTTCTCTGCCATCTTGGCTGGAAGGTGAAAAATTGTATCCTTGAGGAAAAAAAATATAAATAAATATAAATAAGATATAAAAATATTGATGGTAATCTTGATTTTCTTTCTATAAAGAGTTCATACTCCAAGTTGGAGAAAGTTGAGGCATTAAGAAATTTAGCCTGATGGAAGGAGATAGAGAGAAAATATTATACTATATTGTTTAACAATAAATATTATTCTGTAACCCATCCAATTCCCCACTTTGTCAAATTCTATTTCTTAGCCCTGATCAAAAGAAGATCTCTACAGTTTTAGTCCCTGGGACATTTGCATAATAACTAGCTTAAAATGGGACCATTGGTTAAGAAACAGCTTGAACTTTATTCCTCTCTATTGGTCAGTTCTCTCTCTCTTTGCTTTTCCTGGTAAAAATTAGGCATGATTTGGTCTCCAAGTGGAAGTCTATGGAGAATGGATCTTGATTGAGATAGTTCTGTTTTTCTAGCCAAGATACTAGAGGCAGCTGAATCTCATAAAGGAATTAACATTCTTTAATTGTCAGAATGGGGTGTGATCAGCTACATGTGAAGACACTACCTCTAACTACAGCCAATCATAAACCTTCACTACTAACTGTACCTCTTTGGGATCTAAATAAATTTCTCTTCAATGCCAGCATGACAAATGACCCATTGAGGTAAGGAGAGTTTGACATATTCTATTAACACTTTTACATGTCACTGTTATCAAATTATTATTTTATTTGGAAAACTTGCCTCAGTTTGCCCTTATTGAACTTTCATTTGTCACAATAGATAGTTTAGATTTGGAAAATGGGGGCTTTTCTGTTTTTATAGGAAATAGCAGGCCAGATTAAGAATATCATGGAGGTTAAGAATGAAGTTAAAATGCACTGAGAGTAAGTATTCAGTACTGTGCCCAGCACAGTAATGTCTTGTAACTTACTATGAGTGAGTCAAATTAGAAGTGAGAAATTTCAGGAAGCCAGCTAAGATATCTGATGCAAATTTTATTGGATCTTTCTGAATCATGCCTAAAGGATTCATTTTGTCTACACATATCCCACCATTTAGTCTTATGGTTTCAAAAAGCAGCCAGTAAATGGAATTCTTATCAGTGGTAAAAGGACTCTTCAAAAACATTTAAATGCATCATTTTATTTTTATATTTCATTATAAAGATACTGCTTTAGTGTTAATCCAGAAAAAAAAGTTGAGGTTTATGAAATATGATAATGCTATTTCTTAGGATCTCCCAATAGTGAATTAAAGGAATATGCATTTTTACATAAATTTTGATGGTTAAATTTGATCCTTTAAGTAGTCCTTACAGTCTTGGGATAAAAACTTGTATTATTCTTTGCAGCAGTTTTCTTGACCATTACCAGTTGAAGTTCTGCTCCATGAACTTTAGTAATTCAACCTTTTCCATGGCTAGAAAAATGGACTTGACTTTACCTGATGAAAGATGGATTAGGAGCCCAAGAATATCATAATGTTCTTTCTTAAAAAGCAATATAAATTTAGGAGAATGCTCATTCTGTCTTAAGTCTAAAATAAATTGGAAGTAGCAAGTGAAACTAGATTCCTCTTGAATCATTTGGACTAGCAAATATAAAGTAAGGAATAGATAAAAATATCGATATCTACCATGTCACTGGAAGCAATTCCTAAAATCCTGAGAATGTCAATAGGCTTGCTAGTAGGATTCTGACAATGGCCAAAGGAAAATTAAATTATACTCATTATGTACACAACAACCCTACTGTTCCCTTGCCCTTTCCAAAGTTCAAGAAAATCAAAAGTTTGAAAAGGTAGGGTCCTTATGAAGAACATTTTTAACATTAAGTAAAATCATAGATTGATTAGTTGTACTTTATATACTGGTACAAAAGGAACTCTAAGTGACAAAGACATATGATATCAAAAAAGGAACAGTTTAGAGATTAATAGAACCAAATGGGAATTAATGCAGTATGGTGAATTGTTAAGACTAGCACAGAATTTCCAGTTTTGTTCCTCCTATCTGTCTTAAGTTACTCCCTGTTATTACCAGTGCCAACAGAGAATTGTCCAAGGTGGGAAGGAAATAATTTTTGACAAAAAATGATAATCATTAGAACTTCTATCTCTTTAAGCAGTATTTTAGGTTTTTTTCTTGTTAAATATTTTAGACTATATTAAAACTAGATAATTTTCTAATCTGTGCCAATTCCACTTACTTAAATGCATGAGAGAAAATTAGAAGCAGGGGAACAAATGGAAGGGGGGGAATAAATGAAAAAGAGAATGAGATCCAAATGCTTAAGTTTTATTATCTTAATTAGGATCTTACCAGTGTAAATTGGCTGTGGGTTCAAGCCTCAAAATTCACAAAGACAAGGGGTTTTGTTTGTTGTTTTTTCTAATGTTCTAATTTTTTTTTTCCTAATGTTTCTAAGTTCTTGGAAATTACTCCTTATAAACATGAGTTGATAACTTCAGAGTTACTTATATGAATGACTTGGGCAGCCATTTTCCATTCATTCTATAGGAAAATAACTGCACCAGATCTGAAAGCAAACCCACAATTCCATAAAGGAAACAAGTTGAAAGAAGAATTGAATTCTCCAGGTATGTGAAGTTCAGGTTTTATGGTCATGAATGCCCGTCTCACTTACTAGTGATAGTTGTTGATTTTATATGGTACAATTATTAAAAACAAGCCCATTTTAACAGTGGGTATAAAAAGTGTAAAACTTATCTATTAATCTTTAAAGGAACAAGAGTGAGTTTAGGATCCATTTATCTTTTTCAACCCGAAACTGAAAATTGATTCCTTCTATAACAAATTCATCACCTGATTATACAGACTTTCTTTGAAAATATGTAGGAGTAGAGGGCAAATTACAACACATGAAGAAGTGCAAAGGACTTATTATCGTAGAGGGAAAGAAGTAAGGAATAACATACACACTCGGTTGAGTTTAGAATTTACCATAAGGTATTAGAAATATAATAGAGAAAAAGAGGATGGCTGTTTGAAGTGAGGGCAGATGTATGAGGAAAATGGAGAGAAGGGGGCTGATAGAAGGGAGGGTAGATTGAAGGGCATGGTGCTCAGAAGCAAAACCCTAGTAAGGAGGGATAGGCCAAGAGGAGAGAAAAGAGTTCAAAGAAGGGGAAAATAAGATGAAGGGAAATATAGAGTTAATAATAATAACTGTAAATGTGAATAAAATGAACTCTCCCACAAAACAAAAATGGTTGGCAAGTAGATTAAAAACTAGAATTCTACAATATGTTGTTTAAGACAGACATTTGAAGTAGAAAGATATCCCTAGACTAAAGATGAAAGACTGAAATGAATTTTTTATGCTTAAACTGAAGAAAAAAATAGGAGTAGCAACCCTGATTTCAGAAAAAGCAAAAACAAAATAAACATAATTAAAAAGTGATAAGGAAATTTTATCTTTCTAAAGGTCCCAAAGACAAAGAAGTAATATCAATATTAAACATCATGTACCAAGTGGTAATGCATCCAAATTCTTAAGAGGAGAAGATAAATAAGTTATAGAAAAAATAGACAGTAAAACTACACTGGCAAGAGAGCTCTACTTTTCTTTTCTCAGAATTAGATAAATCTAATCACAAAATAAGCAAGAAAAAAGATAAGGTGAATATAATTTTGGCAAAATAGAGCTCTGGGAAAAATTGAATAGGGATAGAAAGAACCTTCACAAAAAATTGACCATGTATTAGGGTATAAAAAATTCACAAATGCAGAAATATTAAATGAATTGTTTTTGGAGCATGATGTAAAAAATTATGTATAATAAACAACTATAGAATGATTGGCTAAAATTAATTGGAAAGTAAATAACTGGATCCTAAAGAATGAGTGAGTCAACCAACAAATCAACCTAAATGATTTATTCAGTGTCATACTAATCAAATTACCAAAAAATTATTTTATAGGGCTAGGGAAAACATTGTAATAAAATTCATGGGAGGGACAGCAAAGTGGTGCAGTGACCCTGGAGTCAGGTGGATCTGAATTCAAATCCAGACTCAGACACTTAATAAAAAAAAATTACCTAGCTGTGTGACATTGGACAAGTCACTTATCCTGTTGCCTTTCCAAAAAAAAAATCATATGGAGCAACAAAAGTCAAGAATATCAAGGTAATTAATGCAAAAGAAGGTGACCTAGTCATACCAAATCTAAAACTATCTTATAAAGTAGCAATTATCAAGGTTATTTGGTATTGACTAAGAAGTAGAGTGGTACATCAATGGAGTAGATTAGTACAAAAGAAACAGTAGTAAATTATTATAATAATATACTAATTGATAAAACTGCAAATTCTAGCTTCTAGGATAAGAACTAAGTATTTTACAGAAACTGCTTTGATAACTGGAATAAGATTATGGCAGAAACTAGACATAAACCAAGATCTTACACCATATAGTAAGATATGGTTGAAATGGGTACATGATTTAGACATAAAAGGTGTTACCATTAGCCAGTCAGGGGAACAAGCAATAGTTTATCTCTCATATCTAAGGGGAGTGGAAAAATCTATGACCAAACAAGATGGACAACATTATCAGCATTATGAAATATAAATTTGATTACCTTAAATTGAAATGTTTTATAACCAAGGCAACTAAGATAAGAAGGAAAGTAGAAAGTTGGGAAGCAATTTTTAGAGTTAATTTCTGCTAAATTCTCATTTCTAAAATATAGAGAGCTGAATCAAAATTATAAGAAAATAAACCATTCTCCAATAGTCAAGGGGTATGAAACAGGCAGTTTTCAGAGGAAAAAGTTAAAGATATATATATAGCCATGAAAAAATGCTTTTGATTAGAAAATAGCAAATTAAAACAACTCTGAGGTACCTCCTTATACAAATCAAATAGACTATTATGATAGAAACAAAAAGGATAAATGTTGGAAAGAATGTGGGAAAATGAGGACACTAATACACTGTTGACGGAGTTATGAACTGATCCAACTGTTCTAAAGATCTATTTGGAGCTATGCTCAAAGGGCTATAGATCTGTGTATACACACTACTAGATTTGTTTTTCAAAAGAGCATAAAAAAGGGGAAAAGACCCATAGTCACAAAAATATAGCAGTTCTTCTGTGGTAGTAAAGAACTGGAAATTGAGAAGACACCCATGAATTGGAGAATTCCTGAACAAATTGTGGTATAAAAATATGATGGAATACTAAGCTCTGTAAGAAAGCATAAAAAGTAAGATTTCAGAAAAACTGCATCAACTGATGCTTAGGGAAGTGATTAGAACCAGGAGAACATTGTACATATTAATGGTAACATTGTGTGATAGATATTATAGAACTGACTATTCTCAAGAATTGGATCCAAGATCCAGTTTTTGAATTGCAAAAGACTTGTGATGGCAAATATCATCCACATACTTTGGAGTTTGAATGTAGACCAAAGTATTCTATATTTATTTTTAATTATTTTTTCTTTCTTGTGATTTTTCCTTTTTGTTCTAATTCTTCTTTTATAATGTGGCTAATATATTTAATATGATTATATATGAATAATCTATGGCAGATTGCCTTTTATGTTTTTATTGATATTTTATTTTTTCAAATACATGTTATGAAAAATTTTCAACAATCATCCATATGCATGTGTATATTTTTAAGTTACATAGTTTCTTTCCAAACTCCCTTTCTACCTCCCTCCCCTCAGTGGTGAACAGTCAGGTGAATATTGTACATACACATTTGTGTTAAACATGTTTACAGAGTAGTCATTTTTGGTATGATGAATTACGTTTAAGCGAAAGAAGTACATAAGAGATTTTTTTTTAAAGTGAATGTAGTGTTCATCAGATTATGAAGGTTCTTTTAATAGTGGTTTTCTTTTGTTTTTCTTCCTCTGGATCAGGGATAGCACTGTCCATAGCTGACCTATTAGGGTTATCCTAGCTCTCTGAAGTGCTGAGAGGAACTGAATCCATCCAGGCTGATCAACAAAATGCTGTTGTTAATGTGTAGAATGTTCTCTTGGTTTTGTCCCTTCACTCAGATCAGATTCCACGCTTCGCTAGAATGTGACTATTTATGATTTCATATAGAACAATAATATTCTGTAATATACCATATCTTGTATCCTCTCAATTTTTAATTCTTTGCAACTAAAAAAGAACTGCTATGAATATTTTGAAACATATGGGACTTTTCCCATTTTTTATGATTTCTTCTGGATATAAGCCTTGTATTGGAATTGCTAGGTCAAAGGGCATGATCAGTTTTGTTTCTCTTTTGGCATGTTTCCATATTGCTCTTCAATGGTGGGATCAATTCGCAACTCCACCAGCAATGCATTAAAGTCCCAATCTTCCCACAACCTCTCCAACATTTATCATTTTCCCTTTTTGAAATCTTAGCCAATCTGATAGGTGTGAGATGATACCTCATAATTGTTTTAATTTACATTTCTCTAATCAATAACGTTGGAATATTTTTCCTATGATTATATATAGCTTTAATTTCTTCATTTGAAAACTGTCTGTTCATATTCTTTAATCATTTATAATTGGGGATTGACCTGTGACCTTATAAATACATTTTGCTCCATCCTTTCACCTTTACTCTGTGTGTATCTCTCTGTTTCAAATATGTTTCTTGTTAGCAACATACTATAAGATTCTGGTTTTTAATCCATTCTGCTATCTACTTCCATTTTATGGGACAATTCATCCCATTCACTTTTATAGCTAAGATTGCTAATTCTGTATTTTCTTCCATGCTATCTTTCCGCAATTGTATTTTTATCTTTCCTTTCCTGTTACTCCTGTTGACCAAAGTTTTACTCCCTATCCCCTTTAACTTTTCTTTTAAAATTTAACTTTCTTTTTATTTTCACTTATACCTTTACCTTCCCTTTTATCAGTCCCTTCTTCCCTTCCCCCCCCTTCCCCCACTTCTCTGTGGAATAGGATAGATTTTTTTTTAAACCAAATAGGAATGGATCTTGTTCCCTCTCTGGACCAAATCAATTTAATAGAATTTCCTCAGTTCATACCCTCCCTTCTTTCCCTCTAAAATTATAGATCTTTGTGCTTCTTCACTTGGTTTTATTTATCAATCAAGTACTATTAATCAAGTACCATCAATCCAAACTTGATTAACTGATTGCTTGATAAGCTCAAGTACTATCAAAATACAACCACAGGTTGATTGACTGCTTGATTGATTGATCAACTTTGAAACAACTTGCCTCAAAGTCACTGAGTACCTTCTCCCTTCTGTCTCATTATAAGTACACTAGTCGGGGGTGGCTAGGTGGAGCAGTGGATAGAGAACTGGCCCTGGAGTCAGGAGTACCTGAGTTCAAATCCAGACTCAGAAACTTAATAATTACCTAGTTGTGTGGCCTTGGGCAAGCCACTTAACCCCATTGCCTTACAAAAACCTGAAAAAAAAAGTACACTTGTCAAATGTCTTGAATTACATCAAATTATAATCATGTTTTACTCTACCCCCTTCACAAGTACCCTTCAAGGACACACAATCTTCATAATCCAAAGTATGCCAAGCATACTTTCTCCCACACTCCCCCCACCTGTTAGCTCCAAGCCCAGCTCTTCTTACCCTCTTCTCCTAAAGATACTTTGCATTTAATTATCTATAGTCTCTAATTTTTAGGGTTTTATTTTCCTTCAATTAATTTTTGTGTTTCTTTTTCCAGTTGTGTTTCCTTTTCAATTAACTTTTATTATTAAATTGACCAGTTGCTCAATTTAATTTTTTGAAGAGTTATGCTCTAATTCCAGTTAGTTATTTTTACTTTTAATAAAGGAGTTGGTTTCTTTGATAAATTTTTCATAATTTTCCTACAGGACTCATATTACTTTTTTTTCTTTGTTTATTCTTCTTCTCTTCTTTGGTTTTTAAATTCTTTTAAAAATTCTTCTAAGAAACCAGGAGGGACAGGAATTCAGGGAACCTTGGAGGGATTTGCATGAACTGATGCTGAGTGAGATGAGCAGAACCAGAAAAACACTGTACACCCTAACAGCAACATGGGGGTAATGTTCAACCTTGATGGACTTGCTCGTTCCATCAGTGCAACAGTCAGGGACAATTTGGGGCTGTCTGCAATGGAGAATACCATCTGTATCCAGATAAAGAGCAGTGGAATTTGAACAAAGTTCAAGGACTATTCCCTTTAATTTAGAAAAAAAACCAGGCATCTTATTGTCTGATCTTGTTATTTCGTATACTTTTTGTTTCTTCCTTAAAAATAAAAATTCTTCTATGAGCTTTTGGATTTGTGTGTAATTCATAGACTCTTTTGAGACTACCCCTGGGTAAATTTTCAGTGTTTTTTTCTTCTACTGAGATGGCATTGTTATCATCTTTATCTGCATAGTAGCTTTCTACAGTTAGCATTCTTTCAGTTTTTTGTTCATCTTGAAATATCTGAGTTCTAATCCTGGGGTATAAGGAATATAGACCCATTTTTTTTTATGCTGGGGTGGAGGTCAGATCCATGGCTTGTCTTTGGCCAAAATGTTGCCTATGTAGTCCAGGCCTTGCCTTTGCAGAGGATTATTTCCTACTTTATGTCCAGGTTCTTCTACCTAGGCAGTGGTTTATTTCCAACCCTTATCTGTCTTTTGCCCCATTGTTCCCAGAGTTCAGACTTTGTTTGGGATTGGGACCCTTCTGGGACTTATACTGTCAGGACCTGAACTGCACTGTGGCTAAAAGCCTCCCATTAGTATTCTGCCTTGCTGGGCTTTACTTCCCCTTTCCCCCCAAAGAGATAGACCTTCACTGAAGATACTCCACAATGTCTGCTGTTGAAATCATCCTTGTATTTTCTCTTTTTCTTGGTGAATCTGTATCTCCAATGTCAGCGCAGAGGCTTCATTTATCTTTGTTAGGGAAAAACTCTGGGAGGATGTTAGCTTCAAGCAGTCATCTTGACTCCACCAGATTGCCTCCTATCTTGGGGTGGGGAGGAGGGAGGGGGAGGGAAGGAACAAAGGGAGAAAAAATTTGGAGCTCAAAATCTTTCAAAAAAGAATATTGTAAACTCTCTGTACATGTAACTGGAAAAAAAACATAAAAAGGAAAAGAAAATATTTAGGATATAGATAAGACATCTCTTAAAATGAGAGATTAATAAAGGCAATAATATTAATACTTACCATTGTCACTTTTTGACAAGTGAAAGAAAGTACCAAAGAAACAAGTAGAATCTAGAAACTCCTTTCATAAGTATACATCTTATAGAGTAGCCAAATTGGGAGGCATGTGAACAAAAGCAACAATTTTGAGTATACTACTTTGCAAAATATTATGTAGGGGACTAATGAAAGGTATGAAAGAGCAAAAATTATTTGAGTGGAAAATGAACATGAAGAAAGCTTGATGTGAGACTTTTTTTGGTTTTTTCAAGGCAATAGGGTTAAGTGACTTGTTCAAAGTCACACAGCAAGGTAATTATTAAGTATCTGATGTTGGATTTGAACTGAGGTCCTCCTGACTCCAGGGCCAATGCTCTGTCCACTGAGTCACCTAGTTGCCCCCAAGTCACAACATCTTGGAAAAAAAATAGATGCAATTAAAAAGAATACAAAAAGACATGGCATTCAGCATTTCTACAAATATATATTCTTAGCATATGTGATAATTGAATCACAGCGTTTTGATTGCAAAACCTTTAGTACAGTTGGTGGCTGTACTTAGTAACTTTTGAAGCTTGAGCATAATTTTGTAATTCCAGATATCAAAATTGTCTAACTCAAAGTCATTTGAAATTGTGTTTGGAGGTAGTGGCTCATAAATAGTGTTGTTGACACTAGTGAAGTATAACTTTCTATATTGACCTATTTTTTCATGAGAACATTTGCTGCACATATCAAGAGTATCCTTGAGGAAACATGAGAAGAGAGCATGTAAAGGTTAAATGATTTTCTATAGTAGATAACATCTATATTCACATATTTAAATGAGGAGTATAGAGACCCTACAATTTTGCTGTTTTGTTGATTACACTTTTTAAAATTACTTCAATAGAAACAAATATATTGAACTTAAAAATATCTTCTAAACTCATGTGCCTCATTTATATGGCAAATGCATATAAAGTATAATATCAGAAATAATTTTATTCAGTGAATTTCTGATTAAGGTTGAGTACCACTCACAGCCCTCCAAGTTCCCTACCATTGTGTCTGGTTATCAACCAGCATTCTATGAGCCATGCCTAGGAATGAGCTCCTTCTGGTAACACATTTGACTGACAATTTCTGATAGATCATGCATGTGCCAAAAGACTGAGCACTTTAGGATGATGCATTAAATCCTGTGCTTAGCTTGACCTCCTTGATGTCAGTAAGAGTTTTGTAGTTATTCAGATATTCAGTCCTGTCTGACTCTTCATGACCCCATGGTGATGATGGTGTTTGTCCTCATTCTTGAAGAAGACCATGAAATCAGAGGGGGTGATGCCATGACAAGCACATGAATCAGATTTTTTAGTGAGTCTACTAAATCACAAGCCTTACTTTCTCCTCCAGAGTCATTTGGGTCTAGTAGCCAGATGATGATGTTTTTTTCCTTCATTCTCAAAGAAGACCATGATATCAGTAGACATGATGCCAGACAAGCACACGAATTGGATTTGAATGAAGGGGTGCTATACTAAGTAACCAGGCACACTTTCTCCTCCAGATCCATCTGGTCCAGTGGCAAGATAGGAATCAGGAAAACTTATTGGTCGTGGATCCAAGGCCATTGGCATTAAGTGACTTGTCCAAGGTTACACAGCTACTAAGTGGTAAGTATCTCAGAATGGATTTGAATTCCTATTTTCCTGAATCTAAGGTCAGTATTCTATCTACTGAACCATCTAACTGCCCAGGACCCTATGGCCCATAGCACACCAAGTCTTTCTAGCTTCCACTATCTCTTGAGTTCTGTCTAATTTCACGTTGTTGCTATGGCATGATCTATCCAAGCCTCAGACTGGTTTTTGCACTATTCTATTTCGTCAAGAGGTTTCTTAATTCCTCATTGATTTCTGATTTCAGAGTGGTATCATCTAATATTTCTCCTGTAACCTGAAGTTCAGCTTTTGATTTATCTAGCCTGGAGTTTCATGATGTACTTTGTATATAAGTTAAATAAATCAGGTAACAATATATAACCTTGTGATTCTTTTCTTGTAATTTTAAACATTTCAAAGGAAAAAAATGAAGAAAAAAAGCCTTTTTGATGAGGATTTACATGTAGCTAAGGAAAGAAGGAAGGGGAAAAAGAAAGGAGAAAGATATAGCTAACTGAATGCAGAATTCTGGAG
Organism: Macrotis lagotis; assembly: GCF_037893015.1. NCBI lineage: Eukaryota > Metazoa > Chordata > Mammalia > Peramelemorphia > Peramelidae > Macrotis > Macrotis lagotis. The sequence goes on from NC_133666.1 coordinate 100,500,451, forward strand.
AACAGCAATGAGAGATAAGAAAATTTCCTTAAATGAGCATTTGCAAAGAAATAAAAGAAAACAATGAAGTAAGAAAAACAATAGATTTCTTTAAGAGATCTCAAGGGAATATTTCATACCAAAATAGGGATGATAAAAGACCATATGAGATGACAAATTTAACTAAGATGATAAAGGCAGTAAGTACAGTATAAAAGTTTTCTCTACTCTAGTCTCTAGATCTCTTTTTATTTTTATATATATTTAGTGCCAGGACTCTTTTCCTTGAAGGAGAAGGAGGTATACCTTCCCTATCCCTGGCAGAAAAGATCAACTATTTACATGTGGTAGCTGACATATGTGCTGGCCTAGATGTGTTTTACCATAGAGTAAATACCTACCATGGAGTAAATATCATATATATATTTTTAAAGTAAAAACCATTTTTTTTTACCATAAAGTCAAGTGTACCAATCCACATTAATTGTAGTGCCTTTTAGCTAGGTTACTCAGTAGATAAGAGTGTTTTGCTTGGAATGGGAAATACTTGAATTAAAATCTGATCTTAGACACTTATTTGCTGTGTGACCCTGGGCAAGTCACTTGACCTCTGCTTGACTTAATCCACTGGAGAAGGAAATGGCATACCACTTTATTATTTTTTGCTAAGAAAATCCCATTGACCATACTGGTGTTTTATGGTGCATGGGGTCTCAAAGAGTATGACATAACTGACAGATTCAACAACAACAAAGAAGTGAATTTTAAAAATCATGTGTAACAATCTCTCTTAATGGTAGTGTCTTTTTTTTTTATTGATGATCTCCAAATTATATCTTATCTATACAAAATTATTTGTATGTTCTTTTCCACATTAAACCAAGAACTCCTTGAAAGTGAGATTTTTCTTTTGTCTTTCTTTGTATATTTAGGAGTTTTGCATAGTGTTGTAACATAATAATTACTTCATCATTTTATTGACTGATTGACTTCTCTGTATTTATTTTTAATTATGGGTGACAGAATGCCAATACTGAAATAGATAATGTTTTCTTAGGATACTAGATTTCACAGTCTCTAAAGCCTCCTCCCTCATGGAGCATAGAACTGATCCCATTTGTATGTTCTGCTCTTCTCTCAGGCTAGGTGAGTGATGCAGAATTCCCCATTGCAGAGTCCTATTTTGATGACCTATTTCTTTTCCTCTATTCCTTAGTACTTTGGACTCTGACAGTTCAGAATCTGCTTTTCCCCAGCACTGGAAGTTCAGAGCTACTAGTTGTTCTGAGGTTTGCAGAACTGGTGCTTCTGACTTGGCAGGCTCAGGACTTTCTTCTTAACTGCAAGGATTGTCCTCTCTATTTTGCCATAGTGCCTCTCAGTTTGTCTAATGTTAGTGTGTAAGTCATTTGTAAATTTGAAATCTTTTAGCTAAACATCTAGTTAGTTAATCAATAAGAATTTATTAACCATTTGCTTTGTAACTTAAAAGATTCAAAGAAAGACTAAAAAAAAATTCTTCCTCTTAAGATGCTTACTTGGGGAGCAGCTAGGTGCTGCAATGGATAGAGTACCAGCTCTGGAATCAGGAAGACCTGAGTTCAAATCCAGCCTCAGACACTTAATAATTGCCTAGCTGTGTGACCTTGAGCAAGTCACTTAACCCCATTGCTTTAAATATATAAAATTTTTCAAAAAGAATGCTAATGAGGAAAACAAGATACATGAAAACAACTATATACAAATAAGTTATACAGAGAATAAAATATCCTATCTCTAGGTAAAACAAGATATATAAAAATGTTAATAATGTGACTGTACTAAGAAGGATCAAGAAAGGCTTTTCATTGAAGATGAAATTTTGTGGGAAATTTAATGTTAGCTGTTTGTACCTTGAGTCAAAGAGTAATACGTTTTGCGCACACACACACACACACACACACACACAAATACAAACACATGATTATTGAATATTTTGTTCTAAACATCATAATGTATTATTCTCTTGGTTTTCTGGAGCCTATCTTAAACATGACTAACTAATAATCTTCCTCATGATAATAAGACCTGTGCCTTCCTTTTGAATATCTAAGCATAACAGTGAGCTATTGCAATGGTGATTATTTTTTTTTCTTGACAGACAATAGCCTCATTCAGAATGGTCAAACAACTTTTAAAAATCAATATACTTTATAATGGAGTTGGACAATAACAGGTAATCATTTTTGCCATTTTCTGATTTATGCCTGAATGGGTGACTTTTTGACTATCTAAACAATTTCTTCAATGATCTAGTGTAAATTAATGTCAGGAAGAACTGCTGAGATGTGATGATGTAAATTAGAATGCAGGCAATGCACGGGTCACTTTCAGTTTTATCTCTAGAATGGGGTAGGATGGTTCATGAACTCATAGTTTGCAAAATTTTCAAGGTACAGTTCATTTTTTTAATTATACTAATTCATTTTATTGTCTATTAAAGAACCTGACTGTGTTTCAGTTTTTTCTTCTGGTTATTTAAAATTATTCATCCTGAAGTTTCAACTTTTTTGTTTTATGATTTCTATTAATAATTTTAGAAGATCTGATAAAGGACAAAAACATATTAGAGTCATTTCTTTATTACTTCACAAAAGTGATTAGATTTGGAGCTCTCAAAAGTTACTAAATTGTCTCTTGATCAAGCAGCAGTTCTCTACCTTCTTGAAGAGAACAAATCTTTTTTTCTTTTTTTTTTTTTTTTTTTGCAAGGCAATGGGGTTAAGTGGCTTGCACAAGGCCACTAGATGATTATAAGGTCTCTGAGGCCAGATACTCCTGACTCATCAACTCAGCTACTCCTGACTCCAGGGCTGGTGTTCTATACACTGCACAACCTAGATGACCCTTGAAGAGGACAAATCTAAGCAGAAAGGATTTATGTGTTTAAAAACCCTTAAAACACCATTTTTGTTGCTCCAGAGCATTTGTGTATGCTCTGAATGGGAGGACACTAGATTGCTTTAAAACAAGCTCCCTAATCACCTATGAGATTGTTATCAAATAAACAGGCTGCACACATGTTTGAGAGACTGTGCTCACTATTGACCAGTTCATTTCTACATTTCATCCATTGCTTTGTTTACTTACTGTCTAGTAGAGTGTCTGTCAAATTAAAAATATTAATAAAAAAGATTAATTTATCTCATATTGAAAGCCAAATATGTCCATTGCCAGGTTCTTATATGAAGCCTTTCTAGATTGGTAAGATCCAGTACAGTGACTTATCTTCAGTGACATAACCTTCAAGAATAGACTGTCATCTTCACATTATGAGACTTCTGGATGTGGTTCTATAGCAATTTACTCGATAGTTATATATTATCTTACAGTATTGGCTATTATTTCTCATTAGTTTCATATCTCCCCAACTATATTGTATGCTCCTTTGGACCATGGGCTATGCCTTTTATCTCTTCAAGTTTATTTAACTGTGTATCAATTTAAACAGGAAATTGTCACAGAATATATGTGTATTTTCTAACACTTCATTCCATTTGATGGGGTTGGGGTAATGAGGGAAGTAAGTTCCCTAACTATTCACAGAATTGCCACCAAAAAATACCAAATAGATTGCTCACTGATAACACAGATAAGGAACCAGAATATATTTTTTAAACAACACTAATTACTTTGAAAAAATGCTGTTTTTTAAAGATGGTTTTGTTATATCCACAAAAGGAACATATCTGAAAATTTTTAATAGAATTCAATAAAAAACCTAATTTGCTTGGCCAACAACAAAATTTTGCTGTAATAAAGCTATCATGTTATGTGAGAAGATAATTTAAATTTTCTGTAGATACTATTTAATCCACTCTTTAACATTTGAAAGAAACTCCCTATTACTTTTAAGACAGCTTCCATTTCCTATATAGTCACATCTCTATGATCTCATTTAGTATGTATATAGAAGCCCTCCAGAGATTTGGAATTATGGTCATGAACAAATTTGCCAGTATTCTGAGTTTATAGACAAAAAGTACTTTTTTCAAAAAAGCTCAGATCCAATTTAGGTTACATAAACTCAAATTTTAATAGCAAAAGTTGAGTACAATTTCAAGGAAAGAGATGGTACAAAGTGTTTTATAGCTTAGGTTTGACTCTATTAGTTTATAAGAGAAGATGTTATTTAGGGGATGACAGGACTATTGGAAAACCAACAAAACTAGCAGAAAAATCAAGAGAGAAGAATCAATATATTGCCCTGAAACTCAGAGATTATTGACTCCAGCAAAAGCAGTTTTCTAGAAGAGGAAAGTACAGTTCTAAGTGGTCAAAGTCTGAAATCAATGCAATGGAACTGATAAGAAAATTCCTCCAGAAGATTTAGAATAAAACAGGAAAGTGAAATGAGAGTAGCAGGGAGTTTATTTAGAGTGCAACACAAGGTATACTTTTAGTTCTGAAAGCACTTTAAAATATATCATCCACATTTTGGGGGAGGGACTCTAGTTAGCATTAAATATCCATTAATTTTAGGATGGCATTCTTGATCAATTACTGCTGCAGTGGTGTATTCATGTAAGTATTGACCATTTTCTCCTTGCATGTGAAAAAAAATAACCCTGGATTTGAATTCATATAAGATATTTCTGAGTTCTTACCTAATTATTAATCTGAGGACATTTTTGGACCCTTCCTACCACCAAAAGAAGATAACATAGTGAATACATTCTTAGTATTCAGAAAGTTACTATTTTAGCAAACTCTTCTTACACATATCAAAAAAATTATGCTGACTACTTATTACATGCCAGACACTATACTAGATTCCAGGAATATAAATGTAAAGAACAAAACCATTCCTGCTTGATATTAGGCTTCCCAGTGTTCATGATATTCTCAAGGAGAGATATCTTTACTGTATTATTTCCTTAACATTTTTTTTTCAGTTAATCAAATAATCCTCCTAATCTGGATAATTTGAGGGAAAGAAGCAGAGAGAAGTGAGAGAATAATAAAGCTAAAAGCATCCTGTGTAAGGGACCTAAACTACTTTCTAAAAAACAATTTTTTCTCCTTTAGATTTATCCTATCATTTTTCTTCCTTCCTTCAGTGGTTCCCATGGGCTTTGCTTTTACAATTCAATAGCTTCTCCCTCAAAGAACATACCAACTTTTCTTATTCTTTGTTGTTGTCACCTATTTATTTCCTGTTCATTTTTCAACTTTTGTGATGTAGGGTGGGGAGTGTGGAGGATGAGGGGACAGCAAGCTGATACAGTGAATCTTGTGTATTAGATTTGGATTGATAAAGACTTGAGTTCAAATTCTGCTTCATATATTACTAACTGTTTATCAGGACAACTCACTTATCTTTTCTTCATTTTAGTTTCCTTATCTGTGAAATAGGCATAATTATAACACCTACCTTCTGAAATTGATATAGAGACCAAATATGTAATATGTAACATGTAATATTTAGTTTCCTTATCTGTGAAATAAGCATAATTTTAACACCTACCTTCTAAGATTGATATAGAGACCAAATACGTAAGTGATCGCTACTTCTCCATTACTGTGGTGGCTGACCTTTGCAGAATATTACTCTGATACTCCATTGTGGTATGGACATGATTGGTGGTTCTCAAAGGCTACGTTAGAAAAGTTTAAACTCTAGATGCTTCTAGATAAAGCTTCAAATATGGCCATGATAATGGACAAAGTCTGTTTTCTTAGACCTGTGCTAGTTAACTATGGAAAACCATACTTTCAGTACCTGATGATGGATTCTTTACTGGCAATAACAATAAAGGAAACAAACAAAATATATACTTCCATTATTGTATTGCTGTGATAGGGATCTCATTTTCATCCAAATTTTCTTACATTTCTCTTATTTGGTTTTTAAGATCATTTTTGCACTGTTTCAGGACTTTTTGCACCCGAGACTTATTCATATATGTCTTTGTGGCTTTGCATGTAAGCATTTTACCACTTTTGCCCTCTTCTGAGATTGTGTTTTTATTTTCCCTGTCCCCATAGTAGCTTTCCATGCTCATTTATTTTTTGCTAATTTCCCAGCCTGCTTGTGATTTTAAAAGTTGAACTTTGCCCCTGGCATAGAGGGGCTGCTGTCCCAAGTTTGTTTTGTTGGGTGACAATGGCCTTATCTCTGGCCCAGTCTAAGGGTAATAGTTTGTCTTTGTTTCAATGATTTTTAACCCTGAGAGGACTTCACTAAGAATATTAACTCTTAAGGGGGAATATTCCACTCATTTCCATGCAAAGTACTCCTATATCTATATATTTAGCCATAATTTAACCATTGATCTTCAGTACTATATCACAGACTTCAGATTGGTTTCCTATTGATGGATCTTTTAGAAAGTGAAGTGCAGTGTTCAAAACCAAAACTTACTATCTTTTTTCTCAAGCTCACTCATGGTCCACACTTAACTACCGCTGTTAAGGACACCATTACCATTCTTCCAGTCACTCAATTAGTGACCTCAGCATGATCCTTTATTCTTCTTTCTTATTCATCACATATCCGAATTGTCATATCTGGCAATATCCCCCTTGTTAGCATGTCCCTGATATATATGTTCTAGGTGTATATAAACATATGTGTGCTTTACACATTAATGTTGAAATAGATAAATCCTATGTAATTTTGATTGAACTTCCTTTGATTTAAATTATGTTTAGTCTGCTTGCAGTGTTTTCTCCCTTATTTGAGAATTTTGGAATTTGACTATATAGTTCTTAGAGTTTTTATTCTTGGTCTCTTTCTACAGTGTTGTATGCATCCTTTCAAGGACTATTTTGTCTTCTTGAACTAGTAGTATATTAGGAGAATTTTTTTGTGATAATTTCCTAAAAGACATTTCTTAGGCTCTTTTTTGATCTAGACTTTTGGGTAGACCAACAATTCATAGATTATCTTTCCTGGATCTATTTTCCATTTTGTTTGTCTTTCCCAAAAGGCACCTTATATTTTCTTCAATTCTTTTTCAGTCTTTTGATTTTGTATCATGAAATCTTGGTGTCTCATAAAGTCATTAGTTTGGATTTGTCCAACTCTAATTTTTAGGGGTTTATTTTCTTTAATGAGTTTTTGTGTTTCCTTTTCCAGTTGGTTAATTTTATTTTTAAATGAGTAGTTTTTCTTTTCCAGTCAGGCAAGTTTATTTCTGGTTGTTTTTATCTTTAAAGGAGCTGATTTCTTGAGTCAATTTTTCATAATTCTTCCGCATGGCTCTTATTTTATTTTTACCAATTTTTTTCTTCCTCTTCTTTGATTTTTAAAATATTTTTAAAGCTCTTTCATGAACATTTGCATTTGAATCCAATTCATAAACTCCTTTGAAATTTCCCATGTAGGTAATTTGTCATTGCTTTCTTCTTCTGAGATGGCATTTTTATCATCTCTATCTAAATAGTAGCTTTCTATGGTTAGCACTCTTTTTGAGTTTTTATTTTTTGCTCATTTTGATAATTGAGCTCTGCTCCTTGGTTATAGGAAGTATAATCACAAGCTTTTTGTGCTGGGGCCAGGATCTTATCTCTGGCTTATTGCTTTCCAAGGTGTTACCTATGCAACCCAGGCATTACCTCTGTAGATGTCTGTATCCTTATTTTATATCCAGGCTTTGCCCAAGCAATGCTTTATTCCCTACACAGTCCTGTCTGTTGCCCCAAAGTTACCAGTGCTCAGACTTTTCTGGGTTTGGGACCTTTTCTGCTGGTCTGCTATCTAACTGACGTGGGACCTGAGTGACTATGTAGTTGCTGTGACTTGAGTTGTGTTGTGACTAGAAGTTTCCTGCTGGCTTTCCTGCTGTCTAGTCTAGCTGGACTCTACTTCCCCTTTTCCCCCAAAGAGACAGATCTCTACTGAAGATGCATCACAATGTCTAGAGTTGAGAACTTGTTTTTTTCTTTTCTTTTTTTTTTGGTAAGATCTATGTAGAGTTTTCATTTGATGTGTAGTTTTGGAAAAGTTCTGGGAGCATGCAAGCTTCACATTGCCATCTTCGCAATGTTAATTTTTTAAAACATTCTGATATTTATAAGAATAAATAAGAGTGATTTCTTTAGGGCTCTTCATAGGAATAAAAATTCTATTTTTCTTGTGTCAAGTGTTGATTCCTCAGAAGCAAGAGGTAATTTATTTGCTCTCAATCTCTGATGATGAAATTTCTTGAATCTATTTTTGTCCAGGAAAGTTAGAATGGGACTATCTTCATTCTTTATCCATTCACTTAAACCTTGATGGCAAATTAATGAGGTTTGGAGAGTATGAGAAAAATGGAGGATGGCAGAGATTGCCACTCCATTTACAAGCATTGACATTATCATATTGAACAGACTTGCCCTGAATCCAATTTCTGACATATTATTTCTGCCAATTCTTGTGTTTCTACCAAATGGCCCAACACCAGGGATTTTTCATTTTATTTCTACAGATAGGTAAAAGGCAAACCTCCGGCATCTGTCCAAGAAGCAGAATTTATACTTCTAATGGTTGATCTATTTTCCAACCCCCTTTGTACCACTTGGATCATCTAGCACATATGATAATTCTTTCTCAATATTTTCAGGATTTTGTAAAATACCTATTTCATGTATTTATTCAAGTCAATTGTGTACATCCATGCACAAATATACACACAAATTTAAATATATACATATATGCATATATATGTACAACAGAAAACAAAAGAAAACCTACAGAGAAAGCAAAGAAAAGATGAACAACTTTGAACAGTATTTAATATAACAGCTTTCCTGAAATGGAAATTTATTGCTTTATATTGATTCTGCTGTATACAAGACACTTTTTATATTAAAGTACAAAATTAATTTCAAAGTAAAAATAATATAAACACTTCAATTTGGAAAAGCAAAAGCAAAATCAAATGTAAAGAACAATAGCAACAAAAGATTCACCTAAAATTTGCATAATTAAATGGAAAAACATACTCTGTCAGATCCCTCTATGATTATCTTAACTTAATCATTATGTTGTTCTGTATCTTACCTTTCTCATCTAAAAAAATACAATAGCTGCTTCCATGTTGTCAAATTCAAATGGAAGTGTTTACCTGGGCTAAAGAAAGAAAAAGAAAAACTGATATTAGGCATAAAGATCTGTTGGAGCACCAAAAAATGTTGATATTTGCCTGGATAGAAGGATAAGTAGAATTTCAATTTCATATACAAATATAATAATATGATAGGCAGTGACTTTCATATTGATTGAAATATTGATTCATTTCATGTGTAAGAAAGAACTGTCTAATAATTATTGAAATTAATGCTAAATATTATATAAAGTATAAACTATTGCCCAAATGCTTCTAGTTTTGATGGACTGATGAACCTGTGTCATCTGTGAGTCAAATGAGCTAATCTATCTCAACTCTATACATTCCCAAATCTACTGAAAAAAAATGTATCGTGTATGAGATTCCACGGAGAATGCATCCTTTGAGACGCAGATTGATAAAATGGTGGATAGGGTCCTGGAGTCAGGTTGACACGGGTTTCATTCTTGCCAGATATGTATTGGTTTTATGACCCCAGTTTAGTCACTTTTTTTGAATTTCAGTTTTCTGTAATGTGAAGTAAGTAAATTGGACTTGAGCAAATAAGGTCTCTTCTAATTTGAAATTGATTGAAATAATTTAATAAGAGCCTAGATGCTAATTTAATCATGAGTTTAGATTTGGGATATAAAAGACCTAGGAGGTCTTTTAATCTGAATTCTTCATTTTATAGTTCAGGACAAGTAAAGTGACACATAGAAGATGAAACAGCAAGAAGAAAAGGTTTTCAGACTAAATCCAGAACTCCAAATTTTCACTACAGAAACTTTAGGGACAATGCTAAAAATTAACTCCCAGGGGTCAGTTAGATGATACAGTGGATAGAGCACCAGCCCCAGAGTCAGGAGGACTTGAATTCAGATCCAGCCTCAGAAACTTAATAATTGCCTCAGGCAAGTCACTTAATAATATGACCTCAGGCAAGCCACTTAACTCCATTAACTTAAATAAATAAAATAGTTTCTCACCCCCATTTTAAATATAAATTAAGTCAAAAATTTTGATAATTTCATTTATCTTAAGGTTCTACACTGTACTTCTGGTAAACCACAGAGTCAAGATTAGGAGGGAAAAAATTGGAAAAAAAGATAAACCTATTCTTTCTTCAAATGGATACAAATGCCTGTTTCCAGAAATGTCATGACTAGTCAGCGAAATGTGAAGGGCTTGATAAAAAGATTTTCCCAGTGGTTACCAAAAGGTCTCTGGGAACCTTATACTCTTATTCACATTTCAGTGGAGTACAAGCTTATATAGGGACAAATAAGATATCTACAGAAGTGCCTGGAGTTTTAAATAGTAAGGCCCAACAAGCTAAATGAAATGACTAAAACAACCTTTCATTTGATATCACTCTGTACTTGTGAAATCAGTAAATAAAATAATTTCTATTCTAAAGCTAACACATTTATATATGCTCCAAAATAATGTCTAGCTTCTCTACAGGGAAGGAACCCTTAGAGACTATTATAAGAACAACTTTTATAAAAATTTCTTCCTTTAACAACTTTTATAAAACTTTCTTCTAACAGGATTGCATTTAACCTTCTGATTTTTCAGTAAATAAGGGTCCCTAGGGGAATGTGTGTTTCTATGGACAAATGTACTAAACCCACTTCTGGTTTATATTATGTTTTTCCCTATTTCAATCTACATTACCAATGTAAATAATTCTTTCACAGATGCAAATGATGCCTGGTGTGCACTCACAGAAGGGTGAGAAGATAGAAGCTTCCATTCTCCTGGTACAACCTTTGAGAAGGGTCATTCATTTCCATACTATTACATTTATATTAGAGACATAAATGATTTAAGGATTATTAAATGATGAAGAATGAAATGAGTACAACCAGAAAAATAATTCATACAATAACAATATTACTAAAACAACTTTGAAAATTGTAGGAATTATAATGATAATCCCTATTTCCAGAAGACTGATGATGAAACACAGTATTTGTATCCTTATTTGCAATGTGATAGATTTAGGGTTCAGAATGGGACATATATATTTTTTTAATACATGCACATTGAGTGAATGATTTTATTTTGCTTGAAAGCATATCTGTTCCTTTTTCTCCCAATAATTATGATAAGTAGTAGAGAGAGAAAATATATGTTAGATAAAAAAATAACAAAGCATAGAGAGAAGTGGAGTTACAGATGGGGAATTTTGCATGAACTTTCAAATGAGGTCACTGTATTGCTAGTCATGCACAACTGCTTTACATTATTTCAAAAGAAGTCCCAGTGTGGAGAATTATTTGCAATATGAAAACAAGATATAAATGATACTTATTAAAATATTTCATCAATAATTATAGAAAAATACTTACTTTGAAAGACTTTATAATTTTGATTAGAGTGATACATCATAAGTCCTAAAGACCTATGATGAAACAGGTTACTTAATTCCTGAAGGATAATGAACTTAAAAAGCAAAAAGAGATAATGCATTTTCAGATGTGACTAAAATGACAATTTGTTTTGCCAAGCTTTGCAGTTATGTATCAAGGGTTTTAGTTTACAGTTAATTTGTTTACTTTCATAAAGGACATAGTTGGAAGGACAACTTGAAACATAATATATTATGTCATGTAATATATTATCTAATTATTATTTTACATATGTACTATTAAATATAAAACAAAAACTGGAGGAAGAAGTGAAGAGTATTAGATGTCACTGATTCCTTGCTCATGGATAAGTGGAAACTATAAATTAACCTGGTAACAAAATAGAATGGTTTATTATTTTCCTGGGGCATGCATCCCAGATGTAACAATAAGCCTTCTGGGTATTGTCAATATAGATGCCTATCCTAACTTGTGTTGATTTGTCTTTGTGAAAATGATGCTTCCATAAATAATATAAAAGGGATGAACTGAGATTTTGAATTCTTGAAATTTCAATAAACTGAGGATTCTTATAGGCATAGAATATATTTTTCTTACTGTTTCTAAAGGAAAGATTCAGAAGAGAAAATTTTGTTTGAGAACTGAATAATAGCTAAGATGGTGGAATCCAAGCATGGGATTTGGATTTCTGTGTCAAAATTTAAATTATAGAGATGAAAGAATCAACAGCAGCAGCAGATGCTTCCAGAACTTGCAGATCAAAATTTAAACAACTGATCAGAAGGAGATAATGGGGATTTTTGCTAGTACTAAAGAAGGACTCTGTTGCTCTGCCCATACCCAGATCTGGGTTAAAGTCCTGGGTGGCAGTCCCCACAGTGAGAAGGAGCTGTAACACACAAGATCTTGAGGTTGCAGTGGAGCAAGTTCCCTCTCATAATTCCAGGGCTAAAAGGAGGGTTTGTGGTCTCTCAAAGACCAGATACTAATTCAAGACAATAGTAAATAACTCTTCTTAGATCAAACCAACTTGGAAAAATCGAAAACTTAGTGAACCTTAGAATTACCTCTGAAAATAACTGTACAAAAGCCCAGAGATTTTGAACAGCATGTCTTTCACCTTAGACACAAAGCTCTACTTTAACAAAGAATAAAGAGTCAACCAACAGGTTGGGAAAATGAGGAAATGACAGAAAAATTTGACCATAGGAAGTTAACTTTGCCGACAAGGAAGATCAAGCTTGCACTCAGAAGAAGATTCAAAGTCAAAGAACTCCTATATCCAAAGCCACAAAGAAAAATATGAATGGTATCAGGCATCAGAAGAGTTCAACAAGAATTTAGGAAATCAAGTAAGGTCAGATCTAAATAATTGGAAAAAGTCAAATGCTCATGAGATGGAGTTACTATAATAAAAATAACAATTCTACCCAGATTAAATTATTTATTCCATGCCATACATTGGTATGGCAAATTACTACTTTACTGAGTTAGAAAAAAATAGTAACAAAATTCATATGAAGCAACAAAATGGCAAGAATAGCAAGGGAACTAAGGGAAAAATGTAAAGGAAAGTGGCCTAGCTGTACTAGATCTAAAACTATATTATAAACCAGCAGTCACCAAAACTGCCTGGTACTGATTGAGAAACAGAGTAATGAACTGGTGGATAAGGAAAGGTTCAAAAGAAACCACAGTAAATGACTACTGCAATCTCCTATTTGACAGTCTAAAGACATCAACCTCTGGGATAAGAACTCACCTTTTGAGAAAAATTGTAGGAAAAATTGGAAAATAGTATGGCAAAAACTAGGCATAGATCCACATCTCACACCCCATACCAAAATAAGGTCAAAATGCATACAGGATTTAGACATAAAGAGCAATACCATAGATAAATTAATGGACCAAAAAATACTTATCTATCTGACCTATGGAAAAGGGATACATTTATAACCAAACAAGAATTAGAGTACAATATAAACTGCAAAATGAATTATTTTGACTATATTAAATCAAAAAGGTTTTGCACTAATAAAATCAATGTGTCAAAATTCAAAGAAAAGCAGAAAGCTGGGAAATAATCTTCATAATCAGGAGTTCTGATAAAGGTCTCATTTCTAAAATCTATAGAGAATTGCATCAAATTTATAAGGGCACAAGTCATTCCCCAATTGATAAATGATCAAAGGATATGAACAAACCATTTTCAAATGAAGATATTAAAGTTATATATAATCATATGAAAAAATGCCTCAAAATCACTATTGATTAGAAAAACATAAATTAAAGCAACAATGAAGTATCATCTCACATCTATTAGATTAGCCCAGATGAAAAAAAAAGGAACGTGATCAATGTTAGAAAGGATTTGGGAGGGTTGGGACATTGATGACTTGCTGGTGAAGTTGTGAATGAATCAACCTTTCTGGAGAACAATAAGGAACTATGCCAAAAGAGCAATAAAACTGTTCATACCCTTTGACCCAGCAATTCCAATTCTAGATCTATATCCAGAAGAAATTGTAAAAAATGAGAAAAGTCCTACATATCCTAAAATATTTAGAGCAGCTCTTTTTTAGAGTGGTAAAGAACTGGAAATTGAGGGGATGTCCATCAATTGGGGAATAGCTGAACAAGTTATGGTACATGAATACTATGGAATATTATTGTTCTATGAGAAATTATAAATTGTCAGACCCTAGAAAAGTATGGAATGACTTGTGGGATCTAATGCTGAGTTGAAGGGAGTAGAGCTAAGAGAACAACGTACACATCTACAACATTATGATATGAATGACCATGAAAGAAGCAACTCCTCTTGATGGTCCAGAGAGCTAAGACAACTGTATTAGATTGGCAATGGTCTATATTATCTTCTACCAGAAGAAAAACAAAACATAGAAAAAACATCCCTACTGAATCTAATAAACACTTTATAAAAATTACCTCTTATGTATCTCATTCCCTTAATCCTAATTCCTCATGCCAAAAATTACTAATTTGTAACTATATTTAACAAAATATAGATGTAAAATGTTAACCTGACTATTCCCTACTGAGGGGAGGGGACTGAGAAAGAAGGGTGGAGGGAAATTTTGTAGCTTGGAAATAGGCAGATAAAAATGGATGAAAATTAAAAAAAGAAAAGAAAATCAAGTAAGAGAGGTAGAAGGAAAATTGCAGAGAGAAATGAGAGGGACACAAGAAAACCATAAAAAATGAGTCAACAGCTTCAAAAAGGAGACAGAAAACATACTGAAAGAAGTAAAATCTTATACTACATCCTCGGCCAAATGGTCAGAGACATACAAATGTCAATGAGGAAAAGAATGAATTAAAAGAAAGAACTGGTCAATTGTAAAAAAGCTCACAGAAGAAAATAACTCCTTAAAATTTAGAATTGAGCAAATGGAAAGTAATAACTTTATGAGAAATCAAGAAATCATGAAATGAAACCCAAAGAATAAAAGGAGAGATGATAATGTGAAATATCTCTTTGGAAAAAAAAATTGTGGGACTACCTGAAAGGAATATATATACATATATATATATATATATATATATATATATATATATATATGTATATATATGTGTGTGTGTGTGTGTATGTGTGTGTGTATGTGTATATGTGTGTGTGTGTGTGTATGCCTAGACATCATTTCCAGAACAAGAAGGTAAAATATAAATTGAAAGAGTCTGCCAATCACATCTTGAAAGAGATTCCCAAATGAAAACATCAAGGATTATTATAGCCAAATTCCACAGATCCCAGATCAAAGACAAAATATTCTAAACAATTAGAAAAAAACAAAAAAGAATTGGAATCACAACCTGGAAATATAAGATTTAGCATCTTCTACATTAAGAATTAGAAGGGGGGGCGTGGAGCCAAGATGGCTACAAGAAGGAATCGAGTTTTAGGCACTCTCTGATAAAACTTATAAACTAAGGAATCTAACTAAACTTTTGAGAGACAGAACCCACAAAGGGACCCAGAGAAGCAGTTCTCCTACTCAACGTAACCTGGAAAAGAGCAAAAAGGTTCTGCTCCCCAGGGTCGGAGGGGTGGCCCGCCAGAGCAAAAGAACTTCAGACTCCCGGAGGCAGCCCCAGGGTGCTGGGAGCCCGAGCTCACAGCAGCAGGGGAGTCTCTGAAGCTACACCCCAGGGAGCACTGGGCACAAAGTGGGGGAACAGCAGGGGACTTCTGACAGAGCAAGCACCTGGAGTGCAGCCCTCAGGGCACACAGCCAGCAGCAGGGTCTTTCAGCAGCCCAGATGCTGAAACAGAAGCAGGCAGAGTTGGTAAGCAGGAGCCCCCAGGGCATGAGCCCATTGAACTCAGGGAGGAGAGTGAAGAGAGAGACTGCTGAGCTCTGTCATCTGCCCCTGGAACAGGACTCTGGAGTTTGGACCACGTTCAGATCCTGATCATAGTCTAGGCCCCCCATAGAACAACAGGGCCCCCCCACCTTGGCCCCTTGGCAGATGGGGGTGCATCTAAAGACTCCAAGAAAAACAGAAATTGGGCTCAGGCTATGACAGAGCTCAAAAAAGACTTTGAAAATCAAATGAGGGAGTTAGAAGAAAAACTGGGAAAAGAAATGAGAGAGATGCAGGAAAAACATGAAAATGAAGTCAGCAGCTTAGTCAAGGAAATCCAAAATAATGCTGAAGAAAATAGCATGCTAAAAACCAGCTTAGGTCAAATGGATAAAACAGTTCAAAAAATTATTGAGGAGAAGAATGCTTTAAAAAGCAAAATTGGCCAGATGGAAAAAGAGATAAGAAAACTCTCTGAGGAGAACAAATCCTTCAGACAAAGAATAGAATTCAGGGAGATTGATGAATTTACCAGAAATCAGGAATCAATACTTCAAAACCAAAAGAATGAAAAATTAGAAGAAAATGTGAAATATCTCATTGAAAAAACAACTGATATGGAAAACAGATTTAGGAAAGATAATTTAAAAATTATTCGAATACCTGAAAGTTATGATTAGGAAAAGAGCCTTGACATCATTTTCAAAGAATTACTACAGGAAAATTGCCCTGATATTCTAGAAGCAGAGGGCAAAATAGAAATGGAGAGAATCCACTGATCCCCCCGAGAAAGAGATCCCAAAAAACCAACCCCTAGGAATATTATAGCCAAGTTCCAGAACTCCCAAATCAAAGAGAAAATATTACAAGCAGCCAGGACACAGTTCAAATACCATGGAGCTACAGTCAGGATCACACAGGGCTTAGCATCAACTACATTGGAAGCTCATAGGGCTTGGAATGTAATATACCAGAAGGCAAAAGAGCTTAGAATGCAGCCAAGAATGTACTACCCAGCAAGGCTGAATGTCCTCTTCAAGGGAAAAAGATAGACTTTCAATGAACAGGGGAATTTCAAATGTTCCTGTTGGAATGGCCAGAGCTGAACAGAAGGTTTGGTCTTCAGATACAGAACTCAGGTGAAGCATAGAGAGTGGAGAAGGTGAAAATATGAGGGACTTAATGATGATGAACTGCATGTACTCCTGCATAGAAAAATGACACTGATAATTCTCATATGAACCTTCTCAGTTAATAGAGCAGGTAGAGGGAGCTTTTGTAGTTGAAGCACAGGAGAAAGCTGAATTTGAAGATAAAATATGGTATAAAAATGGAGTCAATAGAAAAAAAAGAAATGTAATGGGAGAAAGAAAAAGGAGAGGGGGAATAGTCCAAGATATTTCATATAATCAGATTTTTCTTTATTACAATGTGCTATTGCAATGATATGGAACGGGGGAGGCAAGGGGGAATTAGGGAACCTTCGCTCTCATCAGAGGTGGCTAGGAGAGGAAACAGCATGTATACTCAATGGGGTATAGACATCTGGAGTAAGAAGGAGAGAAGGGGGACAGGGGGAAGGGGGGGGATGTGAGTGAAGGAGGAGAGGATGGACCATGGAGGGGAGAGTGTTCAGATAGAACACATTTTCTTTTTTACTTCTTGCAAGGGGCTGGGAATGGATGGCCTGTCCAGGACCATAGGGGCAGGTGGATGCTAGCCCTAAGGGGTGGTATGGGGGTTCAGGGCCTCTTGGCCCCAGGACCAGGGATCTGTCTGCTGTGCCACTCAGCTACCCTACAGCAGAGTCAGTGTGAAAGGAAAGAGAAAATATAATACATGTTAGTGGAGAAATAAGAAAGGAGGGAGTTGCGATCAGCAATGGCAACGCTGGAAAAATATGGAAGTAACTTTTGTGATGGACTTACCATAAAAATGTGATCCACCCACGACAGAGTTGTTGGTATTGGAACAAAGACAGAAGAACATTTATTATTGTTATTATTATTTGGGGGAGGGTGCATGGCAAATGGGGCTGGATGGCCTTCCTGTGGCCGCATAGCAAGGTGATTGTTGGTTGTCTGGGGCTGGATTTGGACCCGGGTGCTCCTGGCTCAAGGGCCAATGCTCTGTCTGCCACCCAGCCACCCCTACTATTATCACTATTTTATTTTATTTTGGGTCTTTTTTTTCCTTCTTTTTGGTTATTACAGGGCAGTGGGGATTGGGTGGCTTGCATGTCACATGGCTGGGTGATTGTTGGGTCTACGGGGCTAGATGTGGGCTTGGGTGCTCGTGGCTCTAGGGCTGGTGCTTCATCCATTGCGCCACCTGGCCATACCTACAATTATTATTATTTTTTTATTTTAATTTTTTTCTCTCCCCTTTACTTTATCACTCAAGCAAGTCTATATTTATGGGGGGAGGGGGTATTTCATTTACTCTTAAAGAAGAATATTTTATTAATGTAAAAATAATTTTACAAAATGAGAATAAAAAATTAAAAAAAAACCTTATAGAAAACGATAGGTAGGGGCAGCTTGGTGGCGTAGTGGATAGAGCGCTGGCCTTGGAGTCAGGAATACCTGGGTTCAGAGCCGGTCTCAGACACTTAATAATTACCTAGCTGTGTGGCCTTGGGCAGGCCACTTGACCCCATTTGCCTTGCAAAAACCTAAAAAAAAAAAAAAAACGATAGGTAGAAGCTACTATTGTATACAATTGGAAAACAAATAAAATATTAATAAAAAAAAGAATTTGTTTGGAGTATGATATTCCAGATTACAGAGGAATGAGGATTATAACCCAGCAAAACTGAACAAAATTCTTCAGAGGAAAATTTGACATTTAATGAAATAGAGGACTTTTCAAGTATTCGTGATAAAAAGACCAGAACTGACAGAAAATTTGATTTTGAAATACAAGATTCAAAAGAAACATAAAAAGGGAAACAGGAAAGGGAAATCATAAGGGTCTTAATAAGGTTAAACTGTTTACATTCCTATATGAGAAGACATTACTAGAAACTCATAAGAACTTTCTCATTGTTAGGGCAATTGGGAATATTTATAGATAGAGATGAGAGGTGTGATTTGAATATAAAGTGATGATAATATAAAAATATGAGTAAAAGGTGAGAAAGTAATGTACTGGCAGAAAAGGAAAGAAGAGATGGAATGGGTTAAAATATCTCATATAAAAGAGGTAAGAAAACACAATACAGTGGAGGGGAAAAGGGTGATGAAGTCAAGTTAAGCTAACCTTATTCTTATCAGAAATGACTCAAAGAGGAAATAACACACATCCTATTGGGTATATAAGGATTACAGATTGGGGAGAGAGTATTTTTGAGTAGGGACCAGGTAAATAGAGTGAGAGAACAGAATAAACAAGGAATGTGGGGGGAATACAGTTACCAACAGTAATTGTTAAAAAAAATTGTAACAATTTCTCTGATAAATACCTCCTTTCTCAAACATATAAAGAACTGAGTCAAATTTATAGAAATATGAGCCCTTCCTCAATTGATAAATCATCAAAAGATACAAAGTTTTCAGATGAGCTAATAAAAGCTATTTATAGCCATACGAAAAATTGTTCTAATTCATTCTTGACTGGAGAAATGCAAATTAAACCAATTTTGAGATGCTACTTCATATATATATTAGGTTGGTTAATAGGGCAGAATAGAAAAATGACAATATTAGAGAGGATGTCAGAAAAATAAAACATTAATGAATTGCTGGTGGAGTTGTGAACTGATTCACCATTTTGTAGAGCAATTTGAAACCATGTCCAAAGGGTTATAAAACTATTCATACCCTTTGACCTTGCAATACTATATCTATAAAATCAAAAGAGATTAAAAAACAAAAAAGAAAAAGAATCTATATGTACAAAAATATTTATAGCAGCTTTTTTTTCTGGTGGCAAAGAACTGGAAATTGAAGGAATGCCAATGAGTTGGGAATGGCTAAACAAATGGTAATGTGATTGCTGTGAAATACTGTTCTGCTATAAAAATGATGAGCAAGATCCTCTCAGGAAAAATCTGGAAAGAATTGCATGATCAGATGCAAAGGGAAATGTACTGTGTACAAAATCTCAGCAATAATTTAAGATGATCAGCTCTGAATGATTTAAGTTATTCTCAGGAATAAAATTACCCAAGACAACTCTGATGCACTTATGATGAAAGGACTGATGCTGTTGGAATATAGATTGAAGCATACTATTTTTACTTTATTTTTCTTGAGGGTTGTTTTGGGGGATGTTGTTTACTTTGTTTTTTACTACATGACTATTATGGGAATGTTTTCCACAACTGCATATAGATAACCTATATAAGATTGTTTGCTTTCTCAATGTGTGTGTGTGTGTGTGTGTGTGTGTGTGTGTGTATTTATGGGGGGAGGGGTGGAGAGGTAGGAAGAGAGAGAGAATTTGAAATTCAGAATTTTAGAAACAAACATTAAAATTCATTTTTACATTTAACTGGAGCAATAAAAAGAGTCTTAAGAATGGGGGCAACTAGGTGGCGCAGTGGATAGAGCACCAACCCTGAAGTCAGAAGTACCTGAGTTCAAATCCAGCCTCAGACACTTAATAATTACTTAGCTATGTGGCCTTCCGCAAGCCACTTAACCCCATTGCCTTGTTAAAAAAAAAAAAAAGTCTGAAGAATAATGCATTTGCAGTTATTTGGCAAATGTAATTGGAAAGATTTTAAACCGGCAAAGGGTAAGAGAGAGATAAGGCTGTCAATGCATTAAACTCTCCCCACCCTCCCTCAAGCCAAGATATCATAGAAAGAAACTAAATTGTTTTGGTTATATGTTCTTCTTGAATTCTAAACTCATTAAGATAATTTTTCCTCCTTTTACAAAATTTATGCAAGGAAGTCATTTACTAAATCTAGAAGTCATATTTTCTTCTGTTTGGAATGTTTTTCTTGTTTATCTGTCTATGTTTAAAGTTTTTGAGGGTTTTTCCCCCTACCCCAACTATTTGGCATCAGTTTAATTTTTTTTGCTCACTTCTTGACCCTCTTCCTTCTGATTATGGTTTCCGTGGGATTAGATCTCAAAGAATCTCAATTTCCTCCTATTCTGGGCAATTTTCTATTCCCCAGTCTTGTCTCTGATATAATGGACTTTTGGGTGATCAGAACTGGTCCTAGTTGAATACCTTACATTTTCTCTCCAACTTTTGGAGTGCTGCATGTGCCTTCCTCACCCTCTGCCACCCAGGCTATCCTATTTTTTGTCCAGTCCTGTTTCCTTCATTCCTTTCTTCTGTGATCTGGAACCACTAGTTAAGAGCCTATTTTACTTCAGTGAATTGCAGTTCTGTGCTTCCAGGTTTCAGCTCTTGGAAAGGTTTTGTTCCTCAATAATCTAGATAAAGTTGGCTGCTAAGGCTCAATTAATCTTCTTCACCCCTCTAGTTGGGATCACTAAGACATTAGGAAGAACAAGGAACTGAGATGTAGGGTTGGCTAAATTGTGCCATGGTATCTGTTAGGGTAACTATGCTGTTGATAGTGTAGGAAATGGAGGAGGAGTGCTAAACAAGCTCCATGTCAGAATCCATTCCTAGCTTCTCCCCCCACTTCTTTTGGATTTTGGGTTCTCTTAGACCATAGAAATAGTTGAAGTTGCTTTAATTTTTTGCACATGATTTTTTTTTTTTGTTTAAGAGAGGTTTGAAAAAGAAGAAAATGGTTAGTCCACTATCTTTTTTGCTCATGTGACCCAGAAATTGTTTATATTTCCTTTGGTTCAGAAACTTTATTTCTACTAACATAGAATCTCTGACTTTGATATGGCTAAAACATACTGATTAGGTTTATTATATTTTGTTTTATTTCTAAGTTCCAGATTTTGTAGTATACTCATGTGTTTTATTATTGTTGTATTTTGTTGTTTTTAAGACTTACTATTACTCCAGGGAAATGTGCAAAAGCATAACTCTTAAAGAACACACATTTCTATGATTTGAAGAGAAATGTAAGGGTAAGCATTGGGGTAATTTAAGTGTTTTAAGTATTATTGAAACTCACAATGAAGCAATATCATTTACACCAAAGTGCATGGGAAAGTTCACCAAAACAAAGAATAGCAAAAACAAAAATGGCAAGAATTTAGAAATGACTGGTTCATAATTTCAAATGATTAAAAAAAAGAAAATACACTCAATAGTACCTGGTGGCTACAGGGTTTGTTAGTTATTTCTTTTTCTTTGTGGCACGGATTTTTGATGTTAGAACTGTGGCAAAGAGACCAGTTTAACAAAATTGAAAAATAAATATCTGTTATCTTTTGTCATGGGGGAATAAAAGGTGGCCAGTAATGACAGTGCAAAATTAAGAGTATTGAAATATTGTAAAAATTCACATTTTACAAATGAAACTTTTCTATTAGTTTTTTTTTTTTACAAGGCAATGGGGTTGTGACTTGCTCAACTAGGTAATTATTAGGTGTCTGAGGTAAAATTTGAATTCAGGTCCTCCTGACTTCTTGAATGGCATCCTATCCACTGTGCTACCTATATGCCCCTCCATTGCACCACCCAGCTGCTCCCAAAACTCCTTTTAAAACAACTAAAAAACTGTCTTTAGACTTCTAGGTAAGCTTGTAAAATTTAGGATTTTTATTATGCTATAAATCATCCATCCACTACCATCTCCTCCTCTTCAGATCTGGAAAACTTGTTTCTGTAAAAGGAATAATCAATCAGATAAGAATATTGACAGGGTGAGAAACATAATTGCTCTGAAACTACAGAGATATTAATTGAACATGTGTAGTGTTAATTATTTGTTGCTTTGACAATCAAACTATTAAAGGACTGACTGCAATGGCTGATATGTATGTAGCACTTTTCTGTAGAGCTACAAAGAATGATAAAGAAAATAATCTGGAGAATCAAAAAATCAATCCAAAAGTAAATAATGAAAGGAAAGCAAGTCTAGATTTACTAGATGTTAGGCTATAGTACAAAGTAATGATCATTGAAAGAATTTGGTAAAGTATAAAAATTAAAAAGAGAAAATTCTTGAATCTATGGTGACAAATCTCATAAAAGAAAAATAGAGAATAACTAATCAAAAATTCAAAAATCTAAAAAAAGACACTAGTAGAAGAGAAGAAAAAATAATGACATTAAAAGAATTTAATCTCTCCATGGAAGCAAAATATATTGATTTTGAAGATAGTTTGAGAAGACACAACTTAAAGAGAAGTGCTTTCTCAGAAGAATGCAATAAGACAAAAGCCATCACAATATAAACCAAGAAATAATAAAGGAAAATGACTCAGGATTTGTGAGCACAGAAGACAAAGTACTGAGTGAAAGAACCAAATATCATTCAAAGATCACCTACAAGGAAGAAAACAAAACATTATAACAGCAACAACAGCAACCATCTATGCTGCAAACCACAAATCATGCTGTAATAAATTTAACAACAACTAATGACGAGCAACACATTCTGCAACCATAGACTTACAAAAATAAAAAATATTCAAATAACACAAGATTATTTGCTACCCTTCTGAAAAGACAAGGAAAGATAGAGTCAAGATAGTAGAATAAAGGCAGAGATTCTCCTGACCTCTCCCAAATTTATCTCCAAATGATAATAAAATTACACCTCAAAACTGATTTTGGATAGGCAAAATGAACAAAAGATCAGCAATGAGAAGAAAGAAAAGTCTGAGAGGTGGAGTTTCTGGGTAATTAATAATGCCAATTAGGCTAGCAAATAATCAGTAGAGTCAGTTCTCTCAATAATCAAAGAGAATGAATATGTATCTCTTATCATCAGAAATATTTCCACCTCTAGCAATCTTTGCAAAAAAATCTATTCTCCATCCAGTCCTACTTGAGTTCAACAGTAATTGGGTTACAGTAAGAATTCCATAAATAATGGAGTGGAGAGAATTTGGGGGGCGAAGTCAGAAGGGTTCCATATACACATTGGTTTTAATATGTTGATAACATGATCATTTTTCTCAAGTGAAAATAGGACTCTATTCTAGGGCAAAAAAGAATGCTTGTGGTAGCTCTTCAACTAAAGTAGGGCAGGGTAGCAGTGATCACACATCCTATTAAATATTATTATTATGAAACAACTGAAAAGTAGCAGACCAGCAGAACTAAATCTCAAAAGAACAGGGAGGATAAAACCTGAAGCCTGGAATAGAAACCCATGGTGCTTCAATGCAAAGCCTAATGTTGAGTATAAAGTTAAAAGCCAAAAGATAAGTTGGGAAAATGAGCAACCAATTAAAATAAAAGAACCTGATGAAACAATGTTACTATGGTGACATGGAAGATCAAAACATAAATTTAAAAGAAGACAACAAAGTCAAAACCACTGCATTGAAAGCACAAAGAAAAATGCAAATTGTTTGGGCCTTGGAAGAACTCAGCAATGATTTTTAAAATCAGATAAGAGAGATAGAATAAAAATGGAGAAAAGAAATTAGCAAGAAAGTTATGAGAAAAAGAATCAACAGGTTAGCAAAGGAGTAATAAAAAATACTGGAGAAAATGATGTCTTAAAAATAGACTAGGCAGCTAGGTTGCACAGTGGATAGAGCACCAGCCTTGGAATTGGGAGGACCTGAGTTCAAATCTGGTCTCAGACACTTGATAGGTGGCCTCAGACTTATGTGAGATTTTTTTTTTTAGGGTTTTTTTTTTGAAAGGCAAATGGGGTTAAGTAGCTTGCCCAAGGCCACACAGCTAGGTAATTATTAAGTGTCTGAGGCCGGATTTGAACCCAGGTACTCCTGACTCCAGGGCCAATTCTTTATCCACTGTGCCACCTAGCAGCCCCTTAGACTCATGTGAGATTAATGATGGTACCTGGATCCCTTGTAAAGATGTGCAAACTGGGGTTTTTGTTAAGGGAAACTGATTATGAGTTAGTATGGACTTGGAACGAAAGTGCTGAAATGGCTGTGTGACCTTGGGCAAGCTACTTAACCCCATTGCCTTGCAAAAATAAAAATTAAAAAAGAGTCAAAAAATTTAAAAAATAGACTAAACCAAATGGTGAAAGAGGAAATAAATTAAGTAGCAGAATTGGATTGATGGAAAAGGGGGGTGTAAAGGGAGTACCTCAGAAAACATTTCCTTAAAAATTAGAATTGCACAAGCGAAATATAATGATTCCATGAGACATCAAGAAACAATGAAACAAAATTTAAAAATGGATGAAATAGAAGAAAATGTGAAACATTTCACTGGAAAACCAATTGCCCTAGAAAACAGACCTAGAAGAAACAACTTAAAAATCAGCAACCTACCTGATAGCCATTAAAAGTCAAAATTCCTAGACATCATTTTTCAAAAAAATTATCAAGGAAAACTGACCTAACATTCTAGAACCAGAAGGTGAAAGAGACATTAAAAGAATCTACTGACTACATCCTCTAAGAGATCCCCAAATAAAAATTCCCAGGAATATTTTAGCCAAATCCCAGAACTCCCTAAGGTCAAAGAGAAAATATTGCAAGAAACCAGAAAGAAACAATTCAAATATCATAGAATCAAAATCAAGTTAACACAAGACTACTAGTTTCTATATTAAAGATTTAGAGGTTTGGAATATGATATACCAGAGAACAAAAGAAAAGATAATGAATTAGCATACTACTAAAAAAAAAATCAGAAAAAAATGCACCAAAGTAAAATTCCCATTTGAACATCAAACCGGAAATCCTGAAAATCAAAGGGGACATTAATAGAATTAGAAGTAAGAAAAACAATTGAATTAATAAGTTAAACTAGGAACTAGTTTTATGAAAATGATAAACAATAAAATAGATAAATCATTGGTTAATTTGAAAAATGAACAAAGAATAAATCCTAATAAATTCCTTTTACAACACAAATATGGGTGATATCTAAACCAGAAAAAAGAAAAAAAGAGAAAGGAAAATATAGGCCATTTTCCATACTGAATATTAATGTAAAATTTTTAAATGGAATTCTAGAAAGGAATTATAGCAATGTATCACAAGGATTGCACATCTTGGTCAGGTGGGATTTATACCAGTAACGCCAGTCTGGCTTGATATGAAGGAACTATCAGAATAATTTATCATATCAATAACAAATCTAATAGGAATCGTCTGACCATCTCAATAGATGCAAAAAAATGATTTCAACCTCTTCCTAAGAAAATGCAAGAAAATGCGGGACTAAATGAAGCATTCCTTTCCACAACAAATGGCATTTACATAAAACCTTCAGAAAGCATTAATTGTAATGGGGATGAACTAGAAACCTATCTGATAAAAATAGAAATGAAGGATGTACTCATTATCTCCACTATTATTCAATATTGTAATAGAATTGCTAGCTATAGCAATAAAAGAAGAAAAAGAACTCAAAGGAATTAGAGACAATGAATAATCAAAGTTGTCTATTGCTTTGTGAAAGGGTATGAACTGCTTTATTGCTCCTTGGGCATAGTTTCTATATTACTCTCCTGAAAGTTCGGATCCATAACAACACTACCAGCAATGCATCAGTGTCCCAATCCTCCCAAAACCTCTCCAACATTGACCATCTTCCCTTTTTCTCATCTTGGCCAATCTGATGGGTGTAAGGTGATACCTCATTGTTGTTTAAATTTGCATTTCTCTAATCAGTAGAGATTTGGAACATTTTTTTCATATGATTAGATATAACTTCATTTTCTTGATTTGGAAACTATCTGTTTATATCTTTGGACTATTTATCAATTGGGAAATGATTAGTGAGCTTATAAATTTGATGTAATTCTCCATATATTTTAGAAATGAAACTTCTATCAGAACTCCTGGTTGTGAAGATTGTTTCCCAGCTTTCTGTTTCCTTCTAATTTTGGCAGCATTTATTTTATTTGTGCAAAAACATTTTAATTTTATATAGTCAAAATCATTCATTTTGCAATTTATAATGTGTTCTAATTCTTATTTGGTCATAAATTTATCCATTTTCCATAGATCAGATAGATGAGTATTTTTTGGTCTATTAATTTATCTATAATATTTTTCTTTATGTCTAAATCCTGTACCCATTTTGAACTTATTTTGGTGTAGGGTGTGAGTTGTATACATATGAATGCTAGTTTTTGGCATATTATTTTCCAATTTTCCCAACAATTTTTAGGCAAACAGTGAGTTCTTATCTCAGAAGCTGATGTTTTGGGTTTGTCAAATAGTAAATTGCTGTACTTATTTACTGAAGTTTCTTTTGAACCTATCCCAATGCACTGATCCACTACTCTATTACTTAACTACTCTATTACCAGGCAGTTTTGATGACTGCTGCTTTATAATATAGTTTGAGATTTGGTAGAGCTAGGCCACCTTCCTTTATATTTTTTTCATCAGTTCCCTTGCTATTCTTGCCCTTTTGTTGCTCCAGATGAATTTTGTTACCATTTTTTTTCTAACTCAGTAAAGTAGTAACTTGGGAGTTTGATTGGTATGGCACTGGATAAGTAATTTAATTTCAGTAGAATTGTCTTTTATTATATTAGGTCAACCTAACCATGAACATTTGACATTTTTCCAATTATTTATACCTGACTTTATTTGCATGAGAAGTGCATTATAATTGTGTTCATACAGTTTCTGGGTTTGTCTCAGGAAGTTAGATTCCCAAGTATTTAATGTTTTCTATAGTAATTTTAAATGGAATTTCTCTTTCTATCTCTTGCTTTTGGGCTTTGTTCATATAGAGAAATCCTGATGATTTGTAGGAGTTCATTTTATATTCTGCTACTTTTCTGAATTGTTTCAAGGAGTTTTTTAGATGATTTTCCCAGGTTCTCTAGGTATACCATCATATCATCTGCAAATAGTGAAAGATTTGCTTGCTCATTGACAATTCTGATTCCTCCAATTTCTTTTTCTTCTCTTATTGCTGTGGCTAAGCATTTCTAATATTATATTGAATAGTAATGATGATAATGGACATCCTTGTTTCATCCCCAATTTTATTGGAAATGCTCTGCTTATTCCCATTATATATAATATTTGTTGATGACTTTAGATAGATACTATTATTTTAAAGAAAAACTCCTTTTATTCCTAAACTTTCTAGTGTTTTTAATAGGAATGAATGTTATATTTTTTCAAAGGCTTTTTCAGCATCTATTGAGATATTCATATGATTTCTGTTGGTTTTGCTATTGATATGTTTAATTATGTTGAGTGTTTTCCTAATGTTGAACTATCCATGTCTACCTGGTCATGGGGTATTATTCTAGTAATATTTTGTTGTAGTCTCATTGCTAAAATTTTATTTAGGATTTTTGCATCAATATTCATTAGGGAGATTGGTCTATAATTTTCTTTGTCTGTTCTGGTTCTTCTTGGTTTGGGTATCAACACTATGTTGATGTCCTAAAAAGAGTTTGGCAGAACTCCTTCCTCTCCTATTTTTAAAAATATTTTATGTAGAATAGGAATTAATTCTTCTTTAATGGTTTAGTAGAATTACTTGTAAATCCATCTGGACCTGGAAACTTTTTCTTAGGGAGTTTATTGATGGTTTCTTCAATTTCTTTTTCTGAAATGGAATAACGATAAGTTGTTAATGAATTATTATAATTAGTATAAAGATTCTCTGAGTCCTAATTCATTTGTGAGGTGGTAAAGAAACATTTCTCTTATGGAATTGAAAAGGGAACAATTTGATTGAAAATAAATTAGCATAAAATTAGGTAAACTTAAAGAACTAAAGGTAGTCAATATTTGGGAGAACTTTAATGAGAAGACCCCCTTTCAAATTGCCAAGAAAGGTTTTCTTCCTTCTTTCTCATCCCACCCCCTTTCCTTAATCTTGCAACTTACCCAGAGGAATACATCCAGTCTTGGTATGTGCTAAAGACAGTTCATACCAATAGATTATTAAATTTCAGCATGAATATTCAGACAAGTGTTATTTGTCTAGACATTTTAAAAATGGAGAAATTGCTATGGTAGACTCAAAAAGTAGGTCATGCAAATGTTTCTTCTCCTCAGAGAGCTGGTTGTTAAACATTTTCCTTTACACCCAACAGTTCAAGAATACATCTTTTCAGAAGAATTCAAGGAATAACCAAGGGATCAGAATCACATAATTTAGTTAGAGATTGTTACTGTAGGAAGGGAACAACTTCCAAAAGACAGATGGACCTCTGACAACTGAGAGTCAAACTGAGGAGGAAAACTATCTTTGAGAGTTTAAGCAATTTACTTTGCAGGGATATGTAATCAGCCTCAAGAAGTAGTTATTCTATCTATCTGTGCAATAGTCAGGAAAACAAAGGGAATAACCCTCACAGTTATTTCTATTAAAATACCATTGAAACTTAAGGGGAGCTGAATAAGGACTTTACAGATGAAAGAATGAATGGATGAAGTGCTCATTAGATGTTAAGTAAACCTAGGGGAAACACTGGACTAAGTGCTGAGTTATTACACTCAAGAAGCTTACATTCTATTAGGGGGAGAAAACACCTGGAGATACTTTCATATAGAAATCTCTCATCTTTAGTGGTGGCAAAGCAGATATCAATGAACTATCTTCAATGTCATTGCTAATTAGCAAACCATATATATGTGATGTTGAACCATTTGACTGATTCAAGGATTATGATGGCAAGAATTTTCTTTTGTGTGTTATCAATAGCTGCTGAAGGACCCACAAAAGTTATTTTCAAGCTGCATGTCTACAGTAGTGTTTCTAGATTTTGACTTTGATGGGTGGGCAAGTGACATGTGAACTTGGGCTTGAGATCCTGGAGATTGCTGACCCTTTATCCAGAGGTGCTGCTCTACTATGTTTAACATTTTTTACCCACTCTTTTCATAGTTTCTGAGTGTGTTTTTTTAAAAGGAATGAACCAAATTAATGATAGGTATTTGTCTGTCATCTGAGTAAAGGACTTTGGTAAGAACCAATTGAAATCTACTGGCTTATTTTTAATGGGAAGCATATTAATGGGAAGCATATTTAATGGCAATCTTACAACTGTAGTCCCACATGTTTGCCCCTAGAACCCTGACAATAATTGCCCATCTGGTAACCCAACTATTAAGAATAAGTATGAAAAGTAGGCTAAATAGGGTTCCACAGCATACAATATTTTAAAGTTTATCCAAATTTTAAGAAAAAAAATAACAAAAAATTCATGTTGTTGTTACAGAAATCTTCTGGGAAAGTCCTAAATATTATGTTATTTCTCTCATTTTGCAGGTGAAGAAAGTAAAGCTCAGAAGGGAAAGTACTCATCCAGGGTCATATAGCTTGTAAGAAGGCACTGTTGGTACATATAGTTATGCTACATACCACTGGAAGATATTGTATTAGATTGAATGAAAATCATATTTGACATTTATAAAATCAATGGTGATCTCATCTGTTGCCCAGACCAGAAACTGTATCTTACTACCTTTATGATCCCTTCAGCACCTGCTGTCCCCCTTCCTCCTCCTCCCTGGGTTCCTGATTGCTAACTCTGGCTATGCTTCATTTCCCAGCCATTTCCTGCCAGGTGTTTTGTAACCTTAGGCACCCTCTGCCTCTTACACTCTTCCCTGACTGGATTCATAATCAAATCTATTCTTTGATTGTTTCTAGAAAAAGTTTGTCAAGCTATTATTCTTTGGTGGTATATATCATCTCTGTAACTTTCAAATTGAAATGCCTTTCCCTGTCCATCATTATCCTGCATATGTTAATGGAAGTTGAAAGTTTTGATATTAGGGATTTTTAAAAATTTTTATCCCTAGAGCTTATCACAGTGATTCATACATGGTAAGTGCTTTAAAAAATTCCTTGTAATGATTTAATTCAACCACAAACTGAAAGTATGTTTACCTAAAAATGTTTGAAGTAGTTCTATTTTCAGTAATCCATAGAAGATTCTAAAAAAGTAACCTTCTCTCATCTGTATCAATGCTTAAAAACTAGAATTGGGAAAATTTCCCATCAGTAAAAATGTTTTGACATTGGGAAGAAGCAATCTATTCAGACACTGGTATTATTACTCAGCTGATATTTTTTTCTGAAATGACAGGCTTAGATGTCACCTCTTTCTCAAAATGTCAAAGATATGGTGCCTCATGTGAAACATGAATGGTTTTCAGATAGTTTTAGTGCATATGGAGTCTCAACACAAACACACAAATGGCAAAAAAAAGTTATCTGCAGGCCTAATTTTCCCCATTTGTAAATTGAAGCGAGTGGGTGAAATAAATAAAGTTCCTTTCCAGTTGTATGGTTATAATTGTATTATTTATGAATAAAGAACTCTAATAAGTTTCAAGAGAGAATAAAAAGGCTTGAGGTAACTCACCATTCTGACACTACTAACACGTTAAAAAAAAAGCCTCTGTTCCTTAATCTAAAAAGACAGTGTGATAATATACCTTTAAAGATTACTGAGTGCTGGGAATTCAAAAACAAAAATAAAACAATCTTTGTCCTAAAGAACTTTACATCCCATTGGGAGAAACATCATATGCACACACACACACATATGTATAACATGAAATATCATACATGCCATATTTTGAAAACATAAAGAACTGTTATTAATATGAGGAACTATGAACTTTTTCACTATCTTCTCTAATGAATAAATAATAAAGCTTAAACCTATTTCCCACCATCTTCCAATAACTTGTTTTTTAACCTCTCTCTTCCTTCTACATACCAAGTGGGAAATAATAGAGTGATTAATCATATAATATTCCTCACCTGACAGATCTACTGACTACATCTATATCTCATCTACCAGGGTCTCTTTTCTGCAATATACTCCTTCTGTCTCTGGGTTGTCACAGGTTTCCCCGCAATTCTTCATGTTATCAATTATTTAGCTCAAGCAGCATTATGTGTCCATTCAAGAATGATTATTCAGCAGGACAAATCAATAAGCTAAAATTCTATTAATAATCTACATTATAAGAGACATGCCAAAAAGATCAGCGAAGTCTTATTTGAGGGCTGTCTTATACAGAAAGGTGTCACAAGCCTAGAACAGTTAAAACATTCAGACACCTTCAATTTTTTTAAAGGTACAGTGTCATCTCCGTATTGCTCCTTGCTAACAGATTTCTAGAGGGAATAAAAGTTCACTTTCTGAACAAGAGACTTTTGAAGCTTTGTAGTTTTGACACAGAATGAAAATAGAAGAAAGACTTATTATTCATTGCCCCAAGTCACAGTTGAAGACTAGTGAATCAAACATTCTGATTTAAGAGGAACTGGGAACTTTTACTGCTTACTAGGACTCTAGAAGCAATTGATATTAGGGTGAAATTGAAAATTACTGATCAAAATTGCAGCAATTTAAACTAATCCCATTCACTTGTTGATGTTTATTACATTTTCAAAGTCAGACTGATGGGATATTAGGTGGAAGAGTCACATGAGCATGATTTTCTCCCAACTTTTGGATCAAAAAGAAATACTACAAATTTTTCTCAAACTATATTCCCCACAGTTTGTTCCCAGGGTACCAGCTCTAAGTTATTATTATAACTCCTTGCCCACACTGAACATGATGTGTTCATAACTCAGGTAATAAGTTTTGAATTTATATACCACTAATGAGTCAGCAAGCAAGGGGACTCTAAATAAACAGTTCCATCATTAGAGTGGAATGTACATAAAGAATCCCTTCTAAGCATTTCCAAAGAAAATGTTGGGATATTGGATATTTAGTCTATTATGGAGGAATTTCCTGTCCCTCTGTTTTACATACTTTTAAATCTGAGCAGAAAACAGTCCTTCAGACAGTAGTGCCCAATTATTTCATTTCAAAGAAGCATAAATAGCAGAAGATAAGCTATCATATTACTGGAAAATAGAGAATAGGCATTCCATAATGATCTGAATTGTGTCTATTACAGGGCAAGGAAAATAGCTCAACTTATTTTCTGGCATGGAAGGAACAATTTTGACATTGAAATAACACTTGAAGGCTTATAATTAAGGAAAACTGTACAAAATTACTGTAATTTTGCAAAGCAATTGCAGAATTTGTTTGAAGAACTCAACACTAAAAGTCACTCTTCTGGTGTTGTTCTTCAATGCCAGTTCCTGTAGCAACTGTGATACCCTGGAGTGATGCTTTGTGAAAACTCCCAATGATTCCAGAGTTAATCAGTGTGAGTCCAAGTAATTTAACAAGGAAAAAAAAACAAGAATGAACTTTTTTGTTCTGAAAGGTTTTTAAAGTCTTACTGAAAGTGAAATTCAACATATCAATAATGCAATGTTTTAAATTTTAAACCATGGTGCTTACTTTCACTTAACTCAAAAACAGAACATTAAATTTGACAATTTCAAGAAACAACTGGTACTTCCGGCCAAGATATCTGAGAGAAGATAGTTACTGTTCTAGGTGCTCCTAATTGCCCCTCAAAAGTAACATGAAAGAAACTTCTTAACAGAAATTCAATCAACAAAACCCAGAAAGAGAAGTTAGAAGAACACCTACAAACAAGGTCTTTCTCAGGGGAGCGTGGGTAAACAGTATTGAAGAGCAGAGGACCAGCACAGGGACAGCAGCAGGAGAGGGAAGTCAGAAGACCAGTCTTAGCCACAGAGGCTTTGGCGAGGGGCAAGTCCGAGGACCAACTTTAATCTCGGAATCTTTGACCAGGAAAGAGAGGAGAGCAGGAGAGTGAGTTCCAACACATAGAGTCTCAGAGCACAGCTGAAAATCCATAAGCTTGGCAAGGGACTTGAGCTACATACTTTCTGCAGAGTACTCTTCCCAGAATGAATGGGAAAGCCCACCCCCACCTCCTCAGGCTCAGGTGTGAGCAACAGAGTTCACTCTTAACTAAAAGGGAGATTAATTCCCTCCACCAGGACCCAGCCCATTTTTCAAGGTCACCTCAGACTCTGCTGCTGAGGGCATCAAACACTCCAGAGAGCAACCACGGCCCCCTATTGTCTGGTGCTTGTAATTACTAAGCAAGTGAACAAAGACACTGGGTTTTCAAAAACAAACTTCTAAGAGCCAGCACTTCCCCCCAACCCAAGATGCTAGGAAAATGAAGAAAGGTCAGCGGAAAGGGGGACCCATGGAGAAATATTGGAAGAAATAGATTTTAAGCCAGAGAGAACTAGCACTTTTAAGGAGAATATGAATTGGTCTCTAGCCCAGAAAGGCTTCCTAAAAGAAATCATGAAGGAGTTTAAAAATCAACTGGAAAAAATTGGGAAAAGAAACTCAAGAGAAAATTAACATCTCTTAACAAGAAAACACATCCTTAGA
The DNA here is from genome assembly GCF_037893015.1 of Macrotis lagotis. NCBI lineage: Eukaryota > Metazoa > Chordata > Mammalia > Peramelemorphia > Peramelidae > Macrotis > Macrotis lagotis. The sequence continues at coordinate 100,534,494 of NC_133666.1, forward strand.
AAATAAAATTGGACACATACAAAATGAGAATAATTCTATCAGGTCTTCAAATGAGTGAATGAAAAAAGAAAATAATTCTCTCAAAACTACACTTGAGCAAATGGAAAACTCCTTCAAAAATAGAATTGGCCAACTGAAAAAGGAACTGCAAAAGGTAAATGAAAAAACTTCATAAAAAAATTGAAGCTATGGAAACTAAGTACTTCATGAGACAACAAGATTCTGTTAAACAAAACTAAAAGATTGAAAAAATAGAAAAAATAGCACATCAGAAAAACCACTGATCTTAAGAAAAGATCAAGAAGAGAAAACCCGGAAAACATTGAAGAGAAAAAAAGCATAGATTTAATGTTACAGGATTTAGTGATGGAAAACTGCCCTGATATCATGGAACCAGAAGGCAAAATAGTTATTGAAAGAGATCCTAGGGGCAGCTAGGTGGAACAGTGGATAGAGCACTGGTCCTGGAGTCAGTCAAATCTGGCCTCAGACACTTAATAATTACCTAGCTGTGTGGCCTTGGGCTGGCCACTTAACCCCATTGTGTTGCAAAAACTAAAAAAAAAAAAGAGATCCTAAATCCCTCCTGAAAGAGATACTAAAATGAAAACACCAAGGAATTTTGTGGCCAAATTCAGTTCTATCAGAGAAAAGAGAAAATCCTGCAAGCAGCTAAAAAGAAACAATTTGAAACCCAAGGAGCCACAATAAAGATTGAGCAGGACATGGCTGGATCAATATTAAGAGATCAAAGGACCTGGAATGAAATATTCAGAAGAGCCTGGAATGCAGTCAAAAATATACTATTTGTCAAAGCTGAGCCTTTCCTCCAGGGGAGAAGATGGACATTCAATTAAGTGGGAGACTTCCAACATTTCCTGATGAAAAGACCAGAGGTAAATAGAAAATTTGGCTATCAAACAAGAGGATCAAGAGACACATGAAAAGGTTAAAAAAGGGGGAGTAAAGAAAAAAAAGCTATTCAATAAGATGAAACTCTCTATATCAATACCTGGGAGAAAGATTCCCATAAATCTTGAGAATTACAATTCTAATAGAATATACTTAGCCAGAAGCAATGGTTACTCACGACTTATCCATGAGACTGTTATACAATAAAATGAAACTGGCTATATCCCTACCTGGGAGAAAGACTCTAATAATAACTCTCTAGAACTGTAATTCTATTACAAAGAATATATGTAACCAGAAGAGATAGACACATGACTTTTCTGTGACTCCTATGGAATGATTTAAAAACAATACCTCCTTAAAAGGGTGGACAGTAAGGAGAAGGGAGGATGGAGGAGAGTGAATGGGATAAATCTCATTACATTAAGAGGTACAAAAGACCTATTGTAATGGAAGGGAAGAAGGGAGGAGGTGAAAACCAGCAGAATCTTCATCTTATCAGACTTGGCTGAAAGTTAGCTTACACACACTCAGTTAAATTAAGTTAAGAAAATTATCTTACCTTTCAAATATTAAAAGAGGGAAAGGGGAAGAGGGGGGGGAAAGGGTAAAAAAAGAGGAAGGGAAGGAAGGAAGAAGGGGAAAAGGGAAAGGGAAAAAAGGGGAGGGGGGTTGATATAGGAAGGCAAAAAAACAGAAAATGGTGGTATTCAGAAACAAAACAGTAGAGAATATGGATAAAGTTAAAGGAGGGGAAATACAAACACAGGTAAGATTACATGGAGAGCAATGAAGAATTAGTCATTATAATTTTGAATGTTAATGGCATAAACTCTTAAAATGTAAACAAATAGCAGAGTAGATTAAATATCAGAATCCTACAATATGCTGCTTGAAAGAAACTCATTTGAAGTAGAGAGATACATAAAGAGTAAAGGCAAAATGTTGGAGTGAAATATATTTTGCTTCAGCTGAAGTGAAAAAAAGCAGGGGTAGCAATCCTTATCTCACACAAAGCAGCTGCAAAAATAGATAGCATTAAAAGAGATAAGGAAAGAAACTATATCCTCCTAAAAGGTATCATAGACAATAAAGTAATTTCAATACGGAATATGTATGCACCCAATTGTATAGCATCCAAATTCTTACATGAAAACTTGAAAGGGCTAAAAAAAGACATAGACTGAAAAACTCTAGTAGTGGGAGAAATCAACATCCCACTCTCAGATTTAGATAAATCTAATCATAAAATAAAAAAAGAAGGATGTTAAGGAGGTCAATACATTGTAGAAAACCTAGATGTGAGAGATTTGTGGAGGAAATCAAATGAGGGTAGAAAGGAATATATTTTTTTTTCTGCAGTATGTGGCACTTAACACAAAACGTGACCATGTACTAGGGCATAAAAACTAAATGATCAATTGCAGAAAGACAGAAATAGTGAATACATCTTTCTCAGATCATAATGCAATAAAAAGCATATGCAATATTGGGCAAGGGAGATATAGACCTAAAACTATTGGAAACTAAATAAGCTCATTTTAAAAAATGAGTGAATCAAGCAACAATTTATAGAAAGAATTATTTCCATTCATCCTAGATAATGACAATAACGAAACAAAATACCAAAGCCTGTGGGATACATTCAAGGTGGCTATCGGGGATATATTATATCTTTACATGATTACATAAATAAATTAGAGAAAAAAGAAATCAATGAACTAAATATGCAACTAAAAAAATTAGAAAAGAATAAATTAAGAACCCCCAATTAAATGCCAATCAGAAATTCTAAAAAATAATTAATAAAATCAAAGACAAGAAAACTATTGTACTAATAAATAAAACTGAGAGTTGGTTTTATGAAAACAACCAATAAAATTGATAAACCTCTGGTCAATTTGATTAGAAAAAAGAAGAAAACCAAATTACTAGTATCATAAATGAAAAAGGAAAACTCACCACCAATGAGGAAGAAATTAAAGTAATAATTTGGAATTATTTTGCCCAATTCTATGCCAATAAATCTGACAATCTAAAAGAAATTTTTGTAAATATTTATTTACAAAAATATACATTGCCCAGGTTAAATGAAGATGAAATTAAATACCTAAATAACCCTATCTCAGAAAAAGAAATTCAACAAACCATTATTGAACTCCCTAAGAAAAAATCTACAAGGGGAGGCTAGGTGGCACAGTGGATAAAGCACTGTCCCTGGAGTCAGGAGTACCTGGGTTCAAATCTGGTCTCAGACACTTAGTAATTACCTTGCTGTGTGGTCTTGGGCAAGCCACTTTAACCCCATTTGGCTTGCGAAAACCTTAAAAAAAATCTCCAGGGTCAGATGGATTCACAAGTGAATTCTATCAAACATTTAAGGAACAATTGGTTCCAATTCTATGTAAACTCTTTGGAAAAATAGGTGAAGATGGAACTCTGACTAACTCTTTCTATGACACAAATATGGTACTGATAGCTAAACCAGGAAGACTAAAAACAGAAAAATAAAAATATAGGCCTATCTCCCTGATGAATATAGATGCAAAAATCTTAAATAAAATCTTAGCAAAATGATTGCAACAAGTGAGCACTAGGATAATACATTTTGACCAAGTAGGATTTATCCCAGGAAGGTAGGATTGGTTCAAGATTAGGAAAACTCTTAGTATAATTAATTATATCAAAAATAAACCTATCAGAAATCACATGATTATATCAATAAATGTTGAAAAAACTTTTGACATAATAAACACCCATTACTACTAAAAACACTAGAGAGTGTAGTAATAAATGGATTGTGCATTAGAATAATAATCAGTATCTATCTGAAACCATCAACAAGCATTATATGCAATGGGAATAAGCTAGAGGCATTCCCAATAAGATCAGCAGTGAAACAGGATGCCCATTACTACCACCAGTATTCAATACTATATTAGAAATGTTATGGGGGTTTGGAACCAAGATGATGAGGGGGGTAGAGCCAAGATGGTGACAGAAGAATTTCTCTTAGTTGCTCTCTGTAATATTTCAAAACTCTTAAAATAATGACTATAACTAAATTTTTGAGAGTCAGAACCCACAGAGGGATCCAGTGAGTTAATTCTCCAGCCCAAGGTAACCTTAAAAATAGTGGAAAGGACCACCCCATGGTATGAGAGGGGTGGCTACCAGAGCGAAGGTACTTCAGCCTCCTGGAGGCAGCCCTAGGGCACTTGGGAGCTGGGACTCACAGCGGTGGGGCAGTTTCCTGATCTACACCCTGGGGAACACCAATTGGAAGGCACAAACTGGAAGATGGGGGGGGGGTGCTCTGCCAAAGCAAGTGCCTGAAGCCCAGCATTAAGGACACTCAGTGAACAGCGTGGCCATGGCAGCCCAGATTCTGGAAATGGAAACAGGTGGAGCTGGTAAGCAGGTGTCCCCAGGCACCTGAGCCTTGAGTGCTTAGCCTACCAAAGGTAAGGGAGTAGAGAGAGACTTCTGAGGTCTATCCTCTGTCCCTGGAACAGGACTCTGGGGTTCTGACCACATTCAGATCCTGATCACAGTCTAGGACCCCGCCATAGGACAGCAGGGCCCCCCCCCCCACCTCATCCCCTTGGCAGAAGGGTGCATTTGTGGTCATTCACAGACCAGGAGAGAAGACAGAACTCCACACACTGAGATGCTTGTGGCAGGGGAGGGTTGCCCCAGTAATACTCAATAGCTCAGGAAGCACCCCAAAACCAGGCACAGGGTGGGGAAATGAGTAAACAGAGTAAAAATGAGAAAATCATTGAGAAATACATTGTCTATGATCCCAAGAAGGATCAAAATACTCAGTCTGAAGATGAGGAAGTACAAGCTTCTGCATCTAAAGACTCCAAGACAAACAGAAATTGGGCCTCAGGCTATGACAGAGTTCAGAAATGATTTTGAAAATCAAGTAAGGGAAATAGAAGAAAAATTAGGAAAAGAAATGAGAGAGATGCAGGAAAAAGATGAAAAAGAAGGCAGCAGCTTAAACAAGGAGATTCAAATGAATGCTAAAGAAAATAGCATATTAAAAACTGCATAAGTCAATTGGATAAAACATTTCAAAATATTATTGAGGAGAAGAATGCTTCAAAAAGCAGAATTGGCCAGATGGAAAAAGAAATAAGAAAGTTCGCTAGGAAAACAAATCCTTCAGATCTATAATGGAGCTAAAGGAAGTTGTTGACTTTATGAGAAGTCAAGAAAACAATACTTCAGTACCAAAAGTGAAAAAATAGAAGAAAATGTGAAACATCTCATTGAAAAAACAAGTGATCTGGAAGACAGATTCAGGAAAGATAATTTAAAAACTATTGGGATAACTGAAAGTCATGAACAGGAAAAGAGCCTTGACATCATTTTTAAAGAATTACTACAGGAAAATTACCCAGATATCCTAGAAGCAGAGGGCAAAATAGAAATTGAGAGAATCCACCTATCTCCCCCAGAAAAAGATCCAAAAAGAAACAATCCCCAGGAATATTATAGCCAAGTTCCAGAACTCCCAAATCAAAGAGAAAATATTATAAGCAGCCAGAAGGACACAATTCAAATATCATAGAGCTGCAGTCAGGATCACACAAGACTTAGAAGCAACTATATTAAGGGCTTATTGGGCCTGGAATATAATATTCTGGAAGGCAAAATAGTTCAGAATGCAAACAAGAATCAACTACCCAGCAAAACTGAATGTCCTCTTCCAGGGAAAAAGATTAACTTTCAATGAACCAGGAGAATTTCAAATTTTCCTGTTGAAATGGCCAGAGTTGACAGAAGTTTTGATCTTCAAATACAGTACTCAGGTGAAGCATAGAGAGTGGAGGAGAAGGGTGAAATATGAAGGAGTTAATGATAATGAACTGCATGTATTCCTGCATAGAAAAATAATACTGATAATACTCATAAGAAACTTCTCATTTACTAGAGCAGGTAGAAGGAGATTTTGTGGATGAAGCACAGGACAGAGCTAAATTTGAAGATATAATATGTTGTAAAAATGGAATCAATGGCTAAAAGGGAAATGTAATGGGAGTAGGAGAAAGGAGAGTTGGAACAGGCTAAGATATTTCATATAATAAGATTTTTTTTATTACAATGAGCTATTGCAATGACATGGAAGGGGGGAAAGTAAGGCTGAAGGAGGAGGAAAGAGGCAAACTTCACTTTCATCAGAGGTGGTTTGGAGAGGAAACAGAATATATATATATATATATATATATATATATATATACTCAATGGGGTATAGACATCTAGAGTAAGAAGGAGAGAAGGTAGACAGGGGGAAGAGGATGATGTGAGTGATGAAGGAGAGGGTGTACCAGGGGGTAGAATGGTTAGTCATAACACATTTTCTTTTATACTTCTTGCAAGGGGCTGGGATTGTATGGCCTGTCCAAGCCCACAGGACCATGTGGTTGCTGGGCCTTAGGGGTGGTATGTGGGCTCTGGGCCTCGTGGCTGCAGGGCCAGTGATCAATCTGGTGTGCCACTTAGCTTACAGTTTACCCTACAGTACATTAAAGAAGAGGGACAGAGTGAAAGGAGAGAGAAAATATAGTGTAGGGCAGTGGGAAAATATGAATGGACAGAGTTGCGATCAGCAATGGCAACAGTGTAAAAATATGAAAGTAACTTTGGTGATGAAATTATCATAAAGAATGTGATCCACCTGTGACAGAACTGGGTGGTGTGGGAACATAGACTGAAGCATAATTATCATTATTATTTTATTTTATTTTGTTTTGTTTTATTATTTTTTTTTTTTTTTGGTTTTCAGGTTGGCTTGCCCAGGATCACCCAGGTGGATGTATGTTGGGTGTCTGAGGTCGAATTTGAACTTGGATGCTCCTGGCTCCAGGGCCAGTGCTCTGTTTACTGTGCCACCTAGCTGTGCCTATTATGATTTTTTTATTTTAATTTTTTTCTCTTTTCTTTATTGCTCATGAGTGTCTATATTTTTGCAGGGTAGGGGTATTATTCATAATGTAGAAAAAACATCATTTGTACAAAATAAAAGTAAATGTACAAAAAAGAAAAGAAAGAAATGTTAGGTTCAGCAATTAAAGAAAAATAAATTGAAATAATTAGAATTGGGAAGGAAGAAACAAAATTCACTCTTTGCAAATGACATCATGGTATACCTATAGAATCCCAAAAAAATCATCTAAAAAGCTACTAGAAGTAATTAGCAACTTTAGCAAAGTTGCAAGATATTAAAAAAACCTTCATAAATCCTCAACATTTCTATATATGACTAGCAAGATACAGCAGAAAAAGCTAGAAAGAGAAATCCCATTCAAAGTAACCTCAGACAATATAAAATACCTGGGAGTCTACCTGCCAAGACAGACTCAGAAACTTTTTGAAACCAATTATAAAACATGCCTCACACAAATAAAATCAGATTTAAATAACTGGGCAAACATCAACTGCTCATGGATAGGTCAAACTAATATAATAAAATGACAATTCTACCAAAACTAAACTACTTGTTTAGCACCCTACCAATTAAAATTCCAAAAAATTACTTTAATTAATTAGAAAAAGTTGTAAGTAAATTTATATGGAGAAATAAAAAGACAAGAATTTCCAGGGATTCAATGGAAAAAAAGTGCAAAAGAAGGTGACTTAGCCTTACCAGCTCAAAAATTATATTATAAAGAATCAGTCATCAAAACTGTCTGATATTGCCTAAGAAATAGAGTAGTGGAACAGTGGAATAGACTAGGCGCAATAGCAGGACATGATTATAGTAATCTGCTATTTGATAAACCAAAGAGTTCAGCTTTTGGGATGAAAACTCTTTCTTCACTTAAAAAACTGTTGGGAAAATTGGAAATTAGTATGGAAAAACTTGGATTAGACCAAAACTTCACACCCTATACCAAGGTAAGATCAAAATGGATACAGGACTTAGACATAAAAAACACTAATAGAAGGACACTAGAAGATCAAGGAGTAGTATAGCTGTTGGATCTATTCCATGACCGAGGAAGAGATGGAGAACATCATTAAAAGCAAACTAGATAATTTTGCACAGACAAAACCACTGTAATCAAGATCAAAAGAGATGTAGTAAGTTGGGAAAAATTTTTTACAACTTGTATTTCTGACAAAGGACTCATTTCTAAAATGTACAGAGAACTAAGTCAAATTTTGAAAAAAACAAGACATTCCCCAATTGACAAATGGTCAAAGGATATGTAAAGGCAATTTACAGATGAGGAAATCAAAGTGATCCATAGTCATATGAAAAATTGCTCTAAATCATTACTTATTGGAGAAATTCAAATTAAATCATCTCTGAGGTACCACTGCACAGCTCTCAGACTGGGAATATGACCATAAAGGACAGTGATCAATGTTGGAAGGGATATGGGAAATCTGGGACACTTTGACATTATAGGTGGAGTTGTGAACTCATCCAAACTTTCGGGAGAGCAATTTGGAATTACGCCCAAATGGCAACAAAATGTGCATGCCCTTTGATCCAGCAAGACCATTACCCTGAAGAGATTATGAAAAAGGTTAAAAACATCACTTGTACAAAAATATTCATAGCAGCCCTGTTTGTGTTGGCCAAGAGTTGGAAATTAAGTGAATGTCCTTCAATTGGGGAATGGCTTAACAAACTATGTTATATGTATGTGATGAAACATTATTCTATTAGAAACCAGGAGGGATAGGAATTCAGGGAAGCCTGGAAGGAACTGCATGAATTGATGCTGAGCAAGATGAGCAGAACCAGAAAAATCGAGAGCAACATGATCAATCTTAATGGACTTGCTTATTATATCAGTGCAACAATCAGGGACAATTTTGGGCCATCTGTGATGGAGAATACCATCCGTATTCAGAGAAAGAATTGTGGAGTTTGAACAAAGACCAAAGACTATTACCTTTAATTTAGAGGGGAAAGGCCATTATCTTATTATGTAATTTTGCTATGTTTTATATTTTATTTTTATTACTTAAGAATATAATTTCTTGGGAAGGAAACTGTGGAATATGTATGTCATGGAACACTATTGTTCTATTAGAAACCAGGAGGGATGGCAATTCAGGGAATCCTGGAGGGATTTGCATGAACTGATGTTGAGTGAGATGACCAGAAACAGAAAAACATTGTACATCCTAAAAGCAACATGGGGGTGATGATCAACCTTGATGGACTCACTCATTTAAAAAGTGCAACAATCAGGGAAAATTTGGGGCTGTCTGCAATGGAGAATACCATCTGTATCCAGATAAAGAACCGTGGAGTTTGAACAAAGTCCAAGGACTTTTTCCTTTAATTTAGAAGAAAAAAGCTGATATCTTATTTTCTGATTTTGTTATCTCTTATACTTTATATTTCTTCCTTGAGGACATGATTTCTCTCATCACACTCAATTTGAATCAATGTATAACATGGAAACAAGGTAAAGACTGACAAATTGCCTTCTGTGAGGGGGTGGGGGGAGGGAAGTAAGATTGGGGGGAAAATGATAAAACTCAAAATAAATAAAATCTTTAATGGAAAAAAAGAATATAATTTCTTGTGGTAGCTAGGTTGCTCAGTGGATAGAGCACCAGTCATGGAATCAGGAGGAACTTCATTGAAATGCAGCCTCAGACACTTAATAATTATCTGGCTGTGTGACCTTCAGGAAGTCCCTTAAGCCCATTGCCTTGAAAAAAACTAAAAAAAAATATGATTTTTCTCCTATCACGTTCAAGTTAGAACAATGTATACCATGGAACCAATTTAAAGAGTAACATACTACTTTCTGTGGGGTGGGGGTGGGGGAGGGAAGCAAGAATAGAGAAAAAAATTGTAAAACTCAAAATAAATAAAATGTTTCTTTAAAAACAAAAAAACCTCAAATTTCAGGCTATTTTAAGCCATTCCCCCCCCACCTTAAACTCATTTCTTTACCTCCAATTCATTTTCAATCATGTTTCCAGATAATTCTATAAATTCAAGCAACAACAAATCAAATTTAAAACTGTTCTTTCCTAGAAAACAGTTTGCTATTTCCTCTTCGTTCCTAGCTTAAATGATCAAAAAATCATGAGAATGACTAGCAAACACCCCAGAAATCAGAATCAACTAAGTCAAATCTACCCTTGTGTTATGAATTCTCAGATTTTTTCCATCAATATATAACTTTCTTGGAATTGACTTCCCCACAGTTTTATTATTGTTTTTTCCCTCAACGATCTAATGCTTTCACAAGGAGGACTAGAAACTGGAAATGGATCTTGGGTAGATAAATTAAAACTTTTTCAACAAAACTAAATCAAATAAACAAAAAAATACTTCTGGGTCCAATAGTACTCTGTACTCCCTTTCGCTAAAGGATCATTTTCCTTCTACTCAGGTAGCCTTTACCCAGACTTTAACCAGGACTCACGTAATCCATTTGTTTTTCTTGTTATGCCATTTCAGTCATGACCTACTCTTCCTGACAGAAAATATGTAGGAATTGTGACTGGATTACTGAAAAATGTTCTTACATTGCTAGGCATAGTTCCACTGACATAAATGTGTGTAGCTGTACTATTAAAACTGCTACATGTATCCTTATTTTCAGTCTTTTTTAAAAAATGTATTTAGTATTTGCATATCATTGAACTAAAACTAACAAAGAGTTCATCTAAAATGTATTCACGTGTCAATAAAAGTGATTTATTCAACATGACTGAAATAGAAGTGAGGAGATTATTAAATAGAATGTGTGAGAACTTCAATTGGTATACCACATTTATCTATCTCCTACATATTGGGCATAAATTAAATATAACAATGTAGAAAGCTAAATGATTTACCCCCATATTTCTTCCTATACATCTTTCACAAGAAAATTGTATATATTCATAGTTACAGCAACATTTATGATAATCTCTTCATTTCTTCTTTGTTTTTCTTTAAGTAATTTTGCTTTAAAATATATAATTTATCAAGTTGTTTATAAAAGTTTATAGGGACAAAACTCAACATGCACTTCCCCCATATTCACTAACTTTCATCTTTTTAAAAACAAATGTGGGGGACTTGACCAAGATGATAGAAAAAAGGCAGAGCTCTCTCCAAACCCTTCCAAAAACTTTAAATAAGGCCTTATAACAAATTCTTGAAAAGTAGAACCCACAAAAAAAGATGGGATGAAACAATTTTCCAGCTCAGGACAACTTAGTTGGTCAACAAAATAGGTATCTTGCATCAGGGTCAGAGTGGAGCACAGTCTAACACATGCTGTACTAAAGCAACCAGCAGCAGAATTTAGGGGTGACTGAATCAATGGCAGTAGTGGCAGTTTCCAGATCTCTCATTCCACAAATGGTAAGAGGATTTGGCAACTAGCTAGAAGGAGATTATAAGGGTCTCATTGTTTGCAATAGTTGCGATATTCTGTTATATTGCCTATATTTAAATCAAGGTCACAGTCCTGGCTCTCAGTACCAGGGCAAAGAGGACCATTAACTCACCAGCACTTGCACTTCCAGGGGAGCTGAGATGCTGTTCAAAGTTGTCAGGAATAAAAGAGTACTTATGTGCTCACAGACCAGAGCACACATCAGGAGAGGAAAAAAGACTAGATCATACCACCTTGAAAGAACCAAAAGCTCACTGGTTCCCAGAATTATATCTAAAATAACTGCACAAAAAAAAGAAAACACAAAAATAACACACATTTAAAAAAAACCTAAAATTGAAACTTTAGAGACTGCCCTCTCCACTTCAAAAGCAGATCCCCAAGAAATAGACTGGGGAAATGAGAAAATAGTAGAAAAAGGTCCTGACTAAAGAAAGTCACTATGGTAACAGGGAAGATTAAAACACAAATTCAAAAAGCTAAGACAATACTGCTACATCTAAAGACTCAAAAAAATTTGGTCTCAGACCATAGAAGAGCTCAAGAATTTTAAAAAACAAATAACAGAAGTAGAGGAAATTTGGGGAAGAAAAATGAGAGTGATGCAACCTAGATGGTGCAGTGGAGTCAGGAGGATGGGAGTTCAAATCTTTGTGACTTTGGGCAAGTCTCTTAACCCTGATTGTCTCACACCCAGGGCTTGGCCACTAGATTCAGTTGACTCTGGAGGGGAAAGTGAGACTGTACTCCATCACTCAAATTTAATTCATGTGATTATCATGGCATCACTGCCCTGATGTCATGGTCTTCTTCAAGAATGAAGGAGAAAAAAAAGAACATTTAAAAAAAACTGAGTAAAGAAAGTAAAAAATATTGAAGAAAAAACACTTTAAAAAGCAGAATAAAACAAATGATAAGAGAGTACAAAAAATTCCAATGAAAAAATGCTTCCTTAAAAAGTAGAATTGGACAAATGGAAAAGGAGATATAAAAGGTAAATGAAGAAAATAATTCCTTAAAAATCAGAATTGGGCAAGTAGAAACTAAGGACTTCATGAAACTTCAAGAAACAGAGAACAAAATAAAAAATGAAAGAATAGAGGAAAATACAAAATATCTTATTGGAAAAAACAACTGTTTTAGAAAATATATCCAGGAGAGATAATTTAAGAAGAGCTTAGGCACTGTTTTTCTTTCTAATTTTGTCTCTTCCTTCCTTCCTTCCTTCCTTCCTTCCTTCCTTCCTTCCTTCCTTTCTTTCTTTCTTTCTTTCTTTCTTTCTTTCTTTCTTTCTTTCTTTCTTTCTTTCTTTTGGTTTTTGCAAGGCAATGGGATTAAGTGATTTGGGCAAGGTCACTCAGTAACATGAGTATTAAGTATCTGAGGCTGAATTTGAAAGATGGTTCTCCTGACTCCAGAGTCAGTGCAGTATTCACTGAGACACCTAACTGCCCCTATCTTTTTTTTTTTTTTTTGCAAGGCAATGGGGTTAAGTGGCTTGCCCAAGGCCATACGGCCAGGTAATTATTAAGGTCTGAGGCCAGATTTGAACTCAGGTACTCCTGACTCCAGGGCCAGTGATCTAGTCACTGCGCCACCTAGCCCCCCCCCCCCCATCCTTTTGTAAGAAATGATAAAGGAAAGCTGACCTGAAATTCTAATACTAGAGAATAAAATAGAAATGGAAAGAATTCACTGATCACTTTCAGAAACAGATCCCAAAATGAAAATTCTCAGTAATATTATTGCTGAGCTCAAATTCCAGAGTTTTCAGGATGAGACAAAAATAATGGCAGACAAAAATAAAGCACTTCAAATATTGTAGATAGGATATAATAAAATTTAACAGTTTCTATGTTACAGGATTGGTAAGTTCAAAAAATGATATTCTGGCATACAAAGGAGCTAGTATTGCAAGCAATAATCACTACCCAATAAAACTGAATATAATTCTTCTGGAGAAAATGTATATTCTATGAAATAGATGACTTTCAAACCTTCCTAATGAAAACGCTAGAGTTGAATACAACACTTGACTTTCAAAATAATACTTAAGAGAAGCTTAAAAAGATAAGCAAGAAAGAGAAATAATTAGCTTCATTATTATATGATAAAATTATACTTGCAATTCCTAAATACATTCTCATCATTAGATCAGTTAAAAGGAATATTCAGAAAAAGAGGGCATGGATTTGAGTTGAATATGATGGTATGGTTATCTAAAAAAATTAAAGGATGAGAGAGAAGAATACATTAGGTAAAGGGGAAAAAGAGAGTTAAAATGGGGTCAATTATTTGACTTAGAAGAGTAATAAAAGGGCTCTTGCTGTGTAGAGAAAGATGGAGGAAGTAGAGAGGAACATAACCTGACTGGAATAAAAATTGGCTCATATAGGGAATAATATGCACAACATGTAAGAAAGTAGAAGAGGAATGGGACAAGTAAAAGGGGTCAGAAAGACAGAAGAGATGGCAGATTCGAAGGGTAAAAGTCAAAATCAAAACACTTTTTGAGAATGAGCAGGGTGAAAGAAGAGAAAATATGATAAAGGGAGAGATAGAATGGAAGGAACTACATAGTAATCATAATTGTGAAAAAAATTTAGCAAGGTCCTCTGTTAGACTTCAATCCTCAAATAAATAGAAAACAGTCAGAATCCCAGAAACAAGAGCTATTCCTCAAATTGATAAATTATCATATTATATGAACAGACAGTTTTCAGAAAAGTAGTTAAAACTATCTCTAATTATGTGAAAATGCTCTAAATCGCTATGGATTAAAGCAGTGATCAACTCTGAGCTAAAATCACACATCTAGCATAATGACTCAAAGAAAAGGAAAATGACAAATACTAGTTAGGATGTGGGAAAATTGAGACATATTTCTGTTGATGAAGTGAGAGACAGAGAGATAGAGAATGAAATAATAAATTTAGTTTGTAATTTTAAGTTTGAAATGTTAATGGAAGATCTATGTGGAGATGTCTAATAGGGGTCATGGATATACTGATTCAGCCATTCTGCAGAGCAATTTGGAATTATGCCCAAGTGGCTATAAAACCATAAATACCCTTTGACTCAGCAATATCATTATTAGGTCTGTATCCTAAAGAGATGAAAAAGCAAAAAGGAAAATGACTTTTATGTACAAAAATAATTAAAGCAATTCTTTTTGTTGTGACAAAGAATTGGAAATTGAGGGGATAATATCAGTTGGAGAATGACTGAACAAGTTCTTGTGAGGGAATACTATTGTGATCTAAAAAATAAAGATCAAACTACTCTTAGAAAATCCTGTAATTACTTATATGAACTGTTGAAATGAGTAGAACCAGGACACTGTATGTAATACCAAGCAATATTGTATGAAGATCAATTGTGAATGACTTAGTTATTCTCAGTAATACAATGATCCAAGACAATTCCAAAGGATCCATGATAAAAAAAAATTATTTCACCAGACAAACAACTTATGGATTCTGAATGAAAATTGAAATTTTTTTTTGTTTTTTTGTCTGTTTTTTTCCATAACATAACTAACAAGAAAATGTTTTTCAAGACTTCACATGTAAAATCTACATAAAATTGCTTGTCTTCTGGATGAGGAAAGGAGGGAGATAGGGAAGGAGAAAATTTGGAACTTAATTTTTAAAAAAAATAGTAAACATTGTCTTTATGTGTAATTGTTGACAAATGAAATAATAAATAAATAACAAAACATGTCTGTTGTTACCTATTAGGCCTAGTATAGTGTATTAAAACTGTGGGGAAGGGAGAGTGGGGTGGAGCAAGAAGACAGAGAGAAGCCAAGAACTTTCTTAGGCTCTCCTGGGCCTCCCTTAAAGATAATATTAAGTCTTTAATTGGAATCTGAAGTGAGAGAACCTACCAAAGATCAGAGTATTTTCCAGCTTAATATATGTGGGAAAGATTTCAGAAAAGGTCTGTCTTGCTAAAGTTGAGGGGAGTATAGCCTGGTTCAGGGAGCAGAAACCAGCATGGCTGGGGCATGGAGGAGGCCAGCAGAGATCTGTGGCTGAGGGCCCTAGATTCCAACTCAGCAGGCCAATGGCACAACAAACCATCTGGGAGGGCTCCAACACAGGCCCCCCTAGACCTGGAACAACTGGACTATACGCCAGTCCAGTGAAAAGCCATTAGCATTCCCAATGTGGACTTCAAGTGGATCCCTCCCCAGTACAAGAAACTTAGAACAGTGCCATTGTGGCCCAGGAACAGAGTTCAAAATGATTAAGAAAAGTTAGAACTAAAAAGAATCTGAAAAATCAAGTAGAAAAATTGAAAAAGAGATGCAAGAAAAAAACCCCAACATCTTGCAAAAGGAAGCACAAAAACTGACTGAAGAAAATAGCTCCTTTAAAAATATAATTGGGCAAATAGACAAAGAAAACAATAAAGCAACTCTTTAAAAATACAATTGGACAAATGGAAAAAGAAAACTTCAAAAATACAATTGGGCAAATGCAAAAGAAAATGGAAAAAATAATTCATTGAAAAATAGAATTGGGCAAGTGGAAGTTAATGACTATATGAGACAAAAAGAATTGGTCAAGCCAAATAAAAAATAAGTAATATACCTAACTGATAAAACAACTGACTGGGAAAATAGATCTAGAAGAAATAATTTATGATTGATTGGACTACTGAAAACCAGGATCAAAATAAAACAAAACAAAACAAAATCTGGACACCATCTTTCAAAAAATCATCAAGCAAAACTATTCTGATATCCTAGAACCAGAGGAGAAAATATATCAGTCATTCATGGATTCATATAGAATCATCATATTCCATAGTATTCATGTGCCATAACTTGTTTAGCCATTCCCCCAGTTGATGGGCATCCCCTCAATTTCCAATTCTTTGCCACAACAAAAAGAGCTGCTATGAATATTTTGGAACTTGTAGGACTTTCCCTGTTTTTTAAAATTTCTTCTGGATATAGACATAGAAATGGAATTGTGTGGTCAAAGTGTATGAACAGGTTATTGCTCCTTGGGCAAAGTTCCATATTGCCCTCCAGAGAGGTTGCATCTGTTCATAACTCCACAGTAATGCATCAATGTCCCAATCCTCCCACAACCTCTCCAACATTGATTATCTTCCGTTTTTCTGATCTGGGCTAATCTAATAGGTGTGAGATGATACCTCATTGTTTTAATTGATATTTCTCTAATCAATAAAGATTTGGAACATTTTTTATATGATTAGTTATAGCTTTACTACATTCAATTGAAAACTATCTATTCATGTCCTTTGACTATTTATCAATTGGGAATGACTTTTGACCTTATAAATTTGATGCAGTTCTCTTTTTGCTTTCCTTCTACTTTTGGCAGCATTGATTTTATTAGCACAAAACCTTTTTAATTTAATATAGTTAAAATCATTCATTTTGCAGTTTATTATGTGCTCTGATTCTTGTTTGATCAGAAATTTATCCCATTTCCATAGATCAGCTAGATAGAGTATTTTTTGGTCTATTAATTTATCTAAGGTATTGCTCTTTATATCTAAATCCTGTACCCATTTTGGTATAGGGTGTGAGATGTGGATCTATGTCTAGTTTTTGCCATACTATTCTCTAGTTTTCCCAAAAATTTTAGTCAAATATTGAGTTATTATCCCAGAGACTGATGTCTTTGTGTTTGTCAAATACTAGATTGCTGTAGTCATTTACTACACTTTCTTTTGAACCTTTCCTAATCCACTGATCCATTACTCTATTTCTTAAGCAGTACCAGGCAATTTTGCTGACGGTTGTTTTATAGTATAGTTTGAGATCTGGTAGAGCTAGGCCACCTTCCTTTGCATTCTTTTTTCTATCAGTTCCCTTGCTATTCTTGCCCTTTTGTTGCTCCAGATGAATTTTGTTACTATTTTTTTTCTAGCTCAGTAAAGTAGTTATTTGGCAGTTTGATTAGTATAGCAATGAATAAGCAATTTAATTTCAGTAGAATTGTCATTTTTATTATATTAGCTCAATCTATCCATGTGCATTTGACATATTTCCAATTATTTTGATCTGACTTTATTTGTGGGAGAAGTGCTTTATAGCTGTGCTAAATTCCCAAGTACTTAATGTCTACAATTATTTTAAATGGAATTTCTCTTTCTATATTTTATTCTTGGTCTTTGTTGTTCATATATAGAAATGCTGATGATTTATAGGGGTTTATTTTATATTCTGCTACTTTGTTGAATTTGCTAATTGTTACAAGGAGTTTTTCAGATGATTTTCTTGGGTTCTCTAGGTATGCCATCATATCATCTGCAAACAGTGAAAGTTTTACTTACTCAGTGCCAATTATGGTTCCTTCAATTTCTTTTTCTTCTCTTATTGCTACTGCTACCATTTCCAACACTATATATATTGAATAGTAATGGTGATAATGGGCATCCTTTTTTCACCCCTGAATTTATTGGAAATACTCTGAATTTATTCCCATTAAATATAATATTTGTTGATTGTTTTAGATAGATATTATTTATTATTTTAAGGAAATTTCCATTTATTCCTAAACTTTCTAGTGTTTTTAATTGGAATAGATGTATTTTATCAAAGGCCTTTTCAACATCTATTGAGATAATCTTATGATTTATGTTGGTTTTACTTTTGATATGTTTAATTATGTTGAGTGTTTTCCTAATGTTGACTCATCCCTGTCTACCAACCTACATCCTTCCTGATCATGGTGTATTATCCTAGTAATAACATTCTGTAATTTCATTGAGAAAATTTTATTTAAGATTTTTGCAACAATTTTCATTAAGGGGATTGTTCTATAATTTTGTCTGTTTTTGTTCTTCCTGGTTTAGGTATCAACACTATGTTGGTGTCATAAGAGGAGTTTGGCAGAATTCCTTTCTCTTCTATTATTTAAATGGTGTAAGTAGAATAGGGATTAATTGTTCCTTAACAGTTTGGTAGAATACATTTCTAAATCCATCTGGACCTGGAGACTTTTTTAGTTAGAGTGTTTATTGATGGTTCCTTCAATTTCTTTTTTCTGAAATGGAGTAATTTAAGTAATCTGCTTACTCTTCTGTTAATCTGTACAGTTTGCATTTTTGTAAATATTCAACCATTTCACTCAAGTTGTCCAATTTATTGGCATATAGTTCATCAAAGTACCTCTGAATTATCTCTGATTTCCTGTTCATTGGTGGTTAGTTCATCATTTTCATTTTTGATACTGGTAATTTGGTTATATTCTTTCTTTTTTAATCAGATTAGTCAGGTTTGTCTATTTTATTGGCTTTTCCATAAAATCAACTGTTTTATTTATGAAATCAATGGTTTTCTTGCTTTCTATTTTATTAATCTTTCCCTTGATTTTCAGAATTTATAATTTTGTATTTAATTGGGGTTTTTTTTGTAGCTCTTTTAGTTGTATACCCAATTCCTTGATCTCCTCTTTCTCTATTTTATTCATCTAGGCATTTAGAGATATAAATTTTCCCTTCAAAACTATCTTTGCTGCATCCCATAAATTTTGGTATGTTGTCTCATTATTATGATTTTATCAGATACAATTATTGATTATTTCTATTATTTGCTGTTTGATTCACCCATTATTTAATATAATTATTTAATTTCCAATTAGTTCTTGTTTTATCTTTCCCTGACCCTTTATTACATAACATTTTTATTTTACCATGGTCTGAGAGGTGTATATTTATTATTTCTGCCTTTCTGCATTTGATTTTAAGATTTCTGTGCCCTAGTATATGGTCAACTTTGGTGAAGGTGCCGTGTACTGCTGAGAAAATAGGGATAGAAAAGAATATTCCTTTAAGTTTTCTCCAGAGGTCTAATATCTTTTTTTTCTAAGATTTTATTCACCTTCTTAACTTACTTCTTGTTTATTTTGTTGTTATATTTATCTAGTTCTGAGAGAGGGAGACTGAGGTCTCCCATTGTTAAAGTTGTGCTGTCTATTTCTCCTTGTAATTCACTCAGCTACTTACAACTTTTCAATGTATAACTGATTCTATCTCTTCTGTTTAGAACATTCTTCAGTTATTCTCCATTGAATATTCCAGAAGCCAAAAAATATCTGTGAAATTAGCAAGGAGATTAAATATCAGACATACAAGTCACCAACTGGCGTATACTAGAAGCCTTTTCCAGGTGGGGAGGATTCTTTTTTTAAATTAACTGACAGTAATTGTCTGATTTATTTTTCTGCAGATAACATTAAGCTAACTTTCATTGCATTCTCAGAGTGCTCTTGTTCCATTTGCACAGTTTATGTTCTATATGCATAGGCTTTGGGGAATTAGGACTTTCCTTCATGGGATGATGAGACATAAAAAGAGAACTTTATCACCAGTAGAATTCAGCATATCTATCTTATCACTCCAAGAGGACCCATAACAGAAAAGTAAGATATGGAAGTAATTTTTTAGTGATGAGCAGTTAAAAAAAAGGAAACTGCTGTAAATTTCAGAATTGGTGAGTTCTTCACCATAATGTTACTGCTATTGTGTTCAGTATCCCTTACTGGTTTTTATATTTAGTATCTGGAGTCTTTCCATAAAGTCATCTTAATTTTGACTTAGAATAACATTCCTTATCTTTTTTTCACCTTGAGAGGAATGAAAAGGGTGGGAATCTTTTAGGTTTCTTCCAAGTTTCCCCTTAAACTAGTAATACCCCTCCTTCTGAGACAGAGACAGAGAGACAGAAGGAGACTGAAATAATGAGAGACTTTGAGATAAAGTCTAGAAATATTTGACCATTGATTTCCTTTTGTCCTTCATCCAGAGTATATTTCATTCACATATAGCAAATAGTCTGAGATTTCAATGAAAAGTAACTTAATGTTATTTGAAGAACAATAAATTACACAATTACTGTCAGCTAATTAAAAAAGAAAGACTAAGTGATTGTGGATTTCCAGGCAGTATTGAGAGAAGGGAGAAGATGCAAATGTTTAGGTAATAAATTCAACAGTTCAGCAAATTTCTGTTTTGACAAATCACTTGTTCAGTAGGTCAGTGAGCCAAAAACTTCGATTGTTTTTGACTATATTCAGTTCAGGGAAGCAACTCCTTCCCCTCACAAATGCCTACAGATCTACCCTTTATCCAAATGAGGGCTCCAAAGTTTCCCAAGGTGTTCCTGTTTTGCTTCTACCTCTTATGAATCTTTAATTTCTGAGAAATAGAATCCCTATACTTATCATACTCCCCATTTCTTCCAATGAACAGATTCTTTCTTCCATTTCAATGTGTGCCCAGCATAGATGAATATTTTAAAGAAGCATTTTCAGGATCAATGCAATGCAATGCTTGAGTGATGGGATTGTAACCCAGAAGTAAGTGGATTGAAATCATTCTTAGTAACTTTTCATGTTATGAAACTGTGTGGTATTATTAGGTAGTAGTTAATGAAAGGTGAAGGAGCAAAATTGATTGAGAAAAGCAGATTAGGAGAAGGTGCAGAATGTTTCAAGTAGGTTGTATCTCATAAGAGTTATCTTGTCATCACTCTCTGCTCAATGAACTATAGTTTCTTCCTATTTTCTCTAGTAACTTGCACATGGACTTTAAAGGTGTAGTTCTCTTGGACTATTTACCACAGGAAAATTTTGTTTTGTTATTTTAAAATGTTCTATTTATTAATATATATTTAAATAATATTCAAAAACTTTAATTCTATTGTCAAAAATTACCATAACATATAGTCTGGTAGATTTTATGGAAGTATTAAGATGGATAAAGAGAAAGCAATTTTCTTGTATTTGGAAAATTTATGCACTCAGCATAGGAATATAGTGATAATTAATATTTGCCAGTAGTCCCAGAACACTTTTTTACACGTTATTCTCTCAAAGCTTACAAATTTGACAGAAGACATCTCAGGCATGTTGCGAACAAGCATCTATTTCAAATTACAGCTTATAAATCCTCAACAATGTATTTCTTTTAGTCACAGAAGTTCTAAGCAAAAGACATTTAATTAATCTCTATGGCAAAATTGACAAAGATCACCAGCCCTCTACAAAAAACAGCATACTGTACTGCCATCCCACATTACTACAGCAGTAATAAGAGGAGTACACATTACCAGGGATGATGATGTTTGTCCTTTGTTCTTGAAGAAGACCATGATATCAGGAATGTGATGCCATGCACATGAATTGGATTTGAGTGAGGGGGTACTGTGCTACATCACCAACCTCACTTTCTCCTCCAGAGTCGTCTAATGACCAGATATGAATCAGAATGACTGGAGATGGCCATGGATGCAAGGCAATCAGGATTGAGTGACCTGCCCAAGGTCACACAGCTAATAAGTGTCAAGTCTCTGAGGCTAGATTTAAATGTTGTTCCTACTGACTGCAAGACCAGTGGTCTATCCACTGTACCACCTCTGTATATGATCAGGGAACATATATAAGAAAGATACATATTTATGGGAGAAATGTGTTCTAAGCAACATTACTCCTAAAATGACATCCTAAACACAAAACCCCTTTAACTTCAGTATTGCTGTTTGAGTCACAAATGTCTTCTCTTTGTTACTGAGTTGCAAGCTAATTTCTTTACTCTTCTAGGTTTAACTCTCCTCTGCTGTCTTTCCTTTAGGTCATTCTGTTCTTTGTTTAATATTGTATCTGTTAACCTGTTCTGTGATTTTATCTATGAGTCTTAAGCTGCTTTGTTACCTTTATTATACACTAATTCTCAAATTGCCTCCTTTCCCTATTAGAAAGTATAAACAGCAGAGATGAGAAGCAATGGGTAGATGTAGTGTCCAGAAACCAGTCATAAGTAGAAATTAATGATGTCTGTAGAAAAGAATATAAGGAAGAATTGAATGACAACAGTGGTGTTGAGGATGGTCTGCTGGGGCATAGTCTTTCCAGGAAAGCAAAAGAGTTTGAATTGTACTTCCACAGGACTTCAGGGGAAATACAGGCTTCTAAAAAAATGAACCATAGAGATAAGGACCTTTGAGGAAATGGCCAGAACTTGGACAAAGAAGTAGCTTGCATCGTGACAAGCTGGTGGAGAATCATACACTGATTTGTCAGTGATTTTGAATTATTACAGGGAAGAAACTAGTCCCTCAAACTCCCTTGGAAGAGTAATACCTTGTCCATGTCAGAATGAAGAAGCAAATCTCTGCTTTTTCTTCCTACCCTAGTTTTGGTTCTTTTATGCCCTGCCAAACTTTTGTCTGCTTATGGAAACAACTCACCACCACTCCTAGATATTTAATTATAGAACCTCCAGAAGATGAATGGAAGGTAGTTTGGGGAGAGTATTAGAAAGTGGGGAGATCAGGAAAAAGTTTCACAAAGAAAATGGAGTTTGAATTGAATTTTTAAAGAAATCAGGGATTCCATAAGGCAGAGGTGAAGATATTGGGAATTTCAGGTACAGGTATAGATCATGAAAAGCAAAAGAGATAAGACATAGAGATAAGAGATAAACAGCTAGCCAATATTGACTGAAAAATAGAGTAATGGAAGGTAGTTACTTATTTGTGAAAAAAGATACTGTGAATACTTTGATAGGGTGGACTGTTTTTTGCCTTGCTTTTTATAACTAGTACTTTTCCCATTGTCTAGCAATAGCAGGTACTTAATAAATGTTTGATTGACTTTTGGCTCTTTCTTTCTCTACCCCCTTCCTCACACCAGATATAAACACATCCAATGTATATATATGCATATATATGTATATAGTTCCAATTATAAATGAAAACTTGAAAATGGTTTTAGCTATGATTTGTTGATCTGATGAGACTTTCTTCCATTAAATGTCTTTTATACAATGTCATTACCCATACCATAACTACTTTCCTAACTTGTTAGATTTGAGGGGATTGTTTTAAGTTGTTTTCCCATTACTGATTTTAGAATATTTTAAATTGGTTATTGATAATGAATATTTCTTCTCACTGCTTATTTTAACCTCTCAGCCTTCAGTCTTGAATCTCCAACTTTTTATTATTCTTTGGAACTGGATGTTCTGAAAATATTTTACATTCAAAAGCTTCAAAATTGTATTTATTCTATTTCTCCCCCAAACCTTTCCTTCTCCCTAACTTCTTTATTACTATTGAGGGTACCAGAAATCTCAGTCTCTTGGGGTCACAACTTACAAGTCATCCTCAATTTCACCATATTTTATCTTCCCCCCAATCCCCATAACTAATCAATTATCATGTCCTGTCCCTTTAACTTTATAAAAGTATATATATATATATATATATATATATATATATATATATATATATATATATATGTTCTCTTCAAAATAATTTTTCTAAAACTAGGTTTGACAATGTCAACCATGTTCAACCAGTCCAGGCTTCCATTTCCTGACATTCAATCAACTCTACTGCTCCTTTTATCAAATAATAAAAATCTTTGTTTGGTTTTAAAAGTCCACAATAATCTAACAGCTTCCTAATTTTCTATCTTTTTTCCTCTTATTCCTTCATATATTCTGTGATCCACTATGTCTTGCTTGCTTTTAACCAGTCTGGATAGACTAAAGAAAGAGTGTGTGTCAAAGAAATATTAATTAAAGTGGCAAAATTAGTTTACAGTTAAGTTTGTAAAAAAAGTTAGTATTTTATTTTACAACATAGAATTGTTAAAAGAAATTAAATGCCAATCCATATTTTTTTAACTTAAGTACACAGTATGGAAAAGAGAATTTGAGACCTACTGCTATGAATAAACAAAAATTATTTGAATTAATGTATCATTTCAGTTAATTCTGTTTTGTAAGAAAACTAAGTATAACATTGTTATATCTTGTTTAATCTATTAATTGAGTTAGAAAATCATTGTAAGCCCAACTCCTGTCTAGAGTTCTGTAACTTCTAAGATTATTAGAATCTGTTTAACAAGTTCTCATTATATTTATACTTGTTTATTAGAATTATATGGTTAACACTGTGACATATAGTTTATATATTTTGCTATAGCAAAATAACTTTGTAATATAGAATTGGAAAAAGAGAAATCTAAGTTATTCAATTAGCATCCATTAAGGTTTGACTATGCTTAATATGTGGTGGTATCTGTACCAATGCTAGGAATTAAAAATAAATTCAAAGACAGTCCTTGCTCTTAAGTAGTTCACAATCTAATAGAGAGGCTGCATACAATTATATACAGAATCTCTCTCTCTCTGTCTCTTCAATACACATACACACATATAAACATGATAAATTGCACATATATAGGTCTAAATATCTATCTGTATTTATATCTATCTATATCTGTCTATCATCCATCCATCTATCTATCTATCTGAAATTACAGATAATCAGAAGATTGGATGCATTAACAGCATGGGCAGTTGGGAAAGGCATCTTGTGGAAGAGAGTTGGGAACCTTTTCTCTGCCAAGGACCATTTGGATATTTATAACATCCTTCTTAGGCTGTATGTGGTCAAGTATTTAATTAATTCATCCCTAAATAGCTCCTAAATTTACTGAATTTTGAGTCCTGTCTGCAGTTGCCTTGGCAACACCAGAGGTCAATATAGCCTGCCAGCTTTAGGTGGCACTTGAAGGAAGCCATTAGGCAAAGACAAGGAGGGAGAGAATTCTAAGCCTGTAGTCCATGTAAATCCCAAGTCATGAGATGAAGTATCTTGCAGAACAACATTAGGAACAGCATCAGTTCTTGTACAAACCAATTGGGTGCCCCAACAATTGTAACCCCATAATGACAATCCAACAATGGTAACCCTAGTACCTTGACTAAAGGCAAATGGCCCAAGAGGTCCAAAGAAACAAGTCATCACTTCCAGCATCAAAAGGGGAAATGATTGAGTTATATTGTGCTGTTGTCTCTGGATGTCATATTTTCTCCTGTTCTTTTTCCATTCTTCCTTCTTTAGGGACTTAGAAAGACAGGAGCTTTGTTCCTATTTAGAAGGATAATGGAAGGATCCTGACTACCTTTGTTTTTGGGAGACAACAGGTTTGGGAAAATGAGTTAAAGGAAGTTACTGACAAATAACAAAGTAAAAGGATAAGGAGGGTAGTGAAAATGTTTTAAACAAAATAAATGGAAAAACACTTGAGGAAACATTTTTAAGGAGGTGAATTTTAGGGTTGTGAATCAGCAAACATTTATTAAATGCTTACTATATCAAATAAATGCATATACAGACTCAGAGATGTCCAAGAGTAAGGATTGTCTTTGAACTTTCTATCCCCCAGTACTTAGCATAGAGTCAGACATACAGTATGTACCTAATAAATACACAGGAGCCTAAATTTGTGACTTAAGTGATTTAAGAGTTCATATTGTAGAATCTTTTCATTTTATTAGAGAGGAAGCTGAATCCTGAAGACATTGAGTCACTTACCCAAGGTCACAATGGCATCTCATAGAAGAACCAGAATTCATAACTAGGTTCCCTGATCCAGATTCAGTGTTCTTTTAATTGTACCACCTTTGTACTCTGCTCAACATGTATACACCTTCCCAACTTTTTTTTTAAACCACTAATCAGCAGTAGGTAGCATGATTTACCATTGAACTGGATTAAGGAAAAGAATTACCCATTTTTTCTCTGAACATGACAACCCTCTATAGGGAGTGTTCGACTCCTAGGTGGTGTGGTAGATAAAGCACAGTCAGGGGGACCTGAGTTCAAATTTGATCTACTTACTAGTTGTGTGACCCTGAGTAAATTATGTAATCCTGTTTGTCTTAGTTCCTCACATGTAAAATAAGGTAGAGAAGAAAATAGTAAACCACTCTAGAATCTTTGCCATGAAAACTCCAAATGGAGGACATTTTTTTAATTGACTCAGCAACAAAAGTGAGCTCTACAATGTTGGGGAGGTTTGGGACATTGATGCATTGCTGGTGGAGTTGTGAATGGATCTAACCATTCTGGAGAAAAATATGGAACTATACCCAAAGAGTGATAAAACTGTTCATTCCTTTTGACCCAGCAATTCCCATTCTTAGAACTATATCCAGAAGAAATTATTAAAAATGGTAAAAGTCCTACATGTTCCAAAATATTCATAGCAGCTCTTTCGGTAGAGGCAAAGAATTGGAAATTGAGGGATACCCATCAACTGGGGAACAAGTTATGGTACATGAATACTCTGGAATATGATTGTTCTACAAGAAACCATAAAATGGTTGGACTCTAGAGAAGCATGGAATGATTTATGGGATCTGATGCTGAGAGAAGGGAATAGAACCAAGAGAACAGTGTACACGTTAACAACAACATTGTGAGATGTTCAACCTTAAAGGAAGTAGCTCTTTTCAGCAGTCCAGATTGCTAAGATAACCAGACTAGACTGGCTATGAACAATCCAGAGGAAGAAAACAAAACAAAGAAAAAAAGAAAAAAAAGAAGAAAAACTAACCTTTCAGTATCTGATGAACACTTTATAAAAATTATCTCTTATGTATCTTTACCTTAATCCTAATTCCTCGTGCCAAAAATGACTAATATAGAAACATGTTTATCCAAAATATGTACAATACTAACCTGGCTGTTCACTGCTGAGGGGAGGGAGTTGGGAAGGGAGATGGAAAAAAAATTTTGTAACTTAAAAATATACATGTATATATGGGTGAAATTAAATTAATTAATTAAAAAAGCGGGGCCTAAAATGGTGTGTATGTGTATGAGTGTGTAGTGACAGAAATTAGACTGTTGATTTATCATGCTATCCCTATGGGCTAGTCTGTCTACAAAAAAGATTTAAGAGAGAACCAATAGAATGTTTTTGACAGTAGTAATGTTATCATTTTTATCTTTTGAAATGAGTGTGCCAGAGCACTGTCTTGGATTCTTGATTTCCTTCTAAGAAAAGACCATTCTCCTTTATAAGCAGTAAAGTTGTCATAACTTCACCCTGCTAGGACTTTGTTCTAACATTTATTATATTCCTTTATAAAGGTTTAAAATTGGATTGAATTTTGTAAAATATAAGCTCCTAGAGAGATAAGGATTGTTTTCTTCTTTACCTAGTGCTTAAGTTGCATTAAGATCTTGGGGATTGTGTTTACTTGCCACCATATCTGTATTATAATAAAAATTATTTATTATTATTGTTTTATTTTATTTTAGGTCACATTTGATTAATCTTCAGTTTTATTTGATCACTAAAGGCAAGAAATGACTACTCACTGAAAATAACTTGAGTATATCTTTCTATTCTGGAAAAATTACACGAAAGGGTTCTCTGTCCTTGCAGAGAAATGATTTAGAGTGTGGACACCACTTGTCAATAGAATTAAAATTGTGATCAATGTGAGATTATGGCAATGTTCAATGAAGTTTTAAAGAGAAATAGTAATCCAGAGAATAGATTTTTTTCATCAAAAGACTGCCAATATGTGCAAAGAACAAGATTTACTGAAATAGTAGAGCATGTACAAGTATATTTGTTTTGCTTTTGAAAAAAACATACTGAAAACTGTAGCTCTTCATTGCCCTTGTTCAGTCTAATTGTCTAACAAATTGCTGCTGTTAAATAAAACTGAAACAAAGGAAAAGAACAAGTTAATTCCTGGTGGAAATGAGCAGTCATATTAGTAGTGAATAGATATAAGTGCAGAGAAGTTTCATTTTTTAAATAAGATTTTGCTTGTATGTTACATCAGTCTATATTTACCAAATTAGAGTTTAAAGCATCTTAATATAGTTATGAAAATAGTTGTTGGACCTTATGGATACTCCAAAATGATATAACTAATCCTGGGCAATACTTTGAAAATGTCTGACCTAGAGCAATGGCATAAATCTAATAAGGGAAATGCAGTTGGGAGAAATGTAAAGTTTAACATTTGGATATAAAAGATCAGTACCAAAAATATGAAATGGCAAAAGCAGATTGGCAGCATTTTTAAATAGACTATAGTCTCAATATGTATGAGCAGTGATGTGGCAGCCAAAAAACTAATACAAAATAATTACAGGTATATTTTATTTTTATGTTTTTCCAGATTCAGTTTATATAATTATTTAGACTTGTCATTTATCTAAATTTAATAAACTGGGCAATCTGGATGAATATGTAATATATATATATATATATATATTACATATATATATATATATGTTATATATATGTATTTATATATGTATTTATATATATATATATATATATATATATATATATATTGCATGTAGATTTTAACAAAGTCTATTCAGATGCTTTATTCTGGTAACAAGGTCAGTACAAGTTCTTTTCTAACAGATTTTACCATGCTTCTTGAGTAACTAGAAAAGACTGATATATAAAAAGTTTGAGAGATCTATTTTTCTGTATAATTAATCATTTTAATAATCATGCTCATAGATAATTAATAAAAGGAGTTAGTGACTATTCAGTGCCTCTGTGTTCCTGGAAGAGTAACAATCAACTGATTTACTATTAATGAGAAGAACTAATATTATAATAAGAAAATGGGCTTATTCCATTGCGGGACTAGGTGATATGATGGATCATTTAGTCTTGGACAAAGAGACTTTATTACTTATCTAGAATGCCCCCCACCCTACAAGAGCATCTAGTCAAAAAGGGAACCCCTGTTTAGACCTAATAAAATGGGCTGCCATTCCTCTTGGATTAAATTCTTTGTAAGATTTTTTTTTAGTTTGGTGGGGTCTCCTACCCTGGATAAAAAAGTTCATACCTCTGGAATTTGAGCAATCTCACACCTCAGCAATGTCATTCAGAAACTGAATAACCTATAGACTTCTGAAAAATTCTGATCTTAATTAAACAATTAATTATTACTATAATAGAGAAATAATCATTTTCAAGACTTCAAGCATGGTTCCAGTAACAGAGTACATTAATTTTATTTATTTATTTTTTTAAAATAAGTCTTAACTAAAGACAGATGTTAATCATACATGAACTGGGCATTTGCTGATGTATTCCTGACAAGACTCCATCAAGCAAACAAATAAGCAAAATGGACACATCTGTCCAGGACAGATCCCATCCTTTTCTACAAATACAGAAGAATGGTGGGGAGAGCATAAAGTGATGATTAAGCTCACAAAGTTTGAGTTATTCCTCCAATTTATTCAGATCCTTTTGGATTCTGATTGTTATGCAGCATGTTAGCTATTCCTGTTAATATTCTTTCCTCTTAAGTCTGATGAGCATACATCTTTGCCTTTATTCAAGTCCCAGATAATTTTCTGACATGTTGCTAATGAAGCATTACCAAATACTTTGAGTCTTACCACACAACCTGCCCTGAATCCATCTGATTGCATTATCATTTTATAAATTTCCCTTTTCTCTACAAGAATAGTGAGACTTTATTACAAAATTTCCTAAAATATATGTTAAACTATATACACAGCATTTCCTTCATCTATTAATTTCATAATTCTGTCAAGAAAGGCAAGGAGATTATTTGTTCTTGTAAAGTATGGGGACTCTTCCCTCTGAGGTCAAACTGAAGAAATCATTTTACTTTCTAGATATCTGCCAAGATTCTCTTTAATAATTCTTTTTAGAATTTTCCCAGAAATCAAAAGTTTAGCTCACTGGCTTATACTTTGCAAACTCTGTTTGTTTCCCCTTTTTAAAAATT
The DNA here is from genome assembly GCF_037893015.1 of Macrotis lagotis. Lineage (NCBI taxonomy): Eukaryota > Metazoa > Chordata > Mammalia > Peramelemorphia > Peramelidae > Macrotis > Macrotis lagotis. Next base: position 100,564,382 of record NC_133666.1, read on the forward strand.
AGGATATTTTTACCCTACTTTCATCTTTTGTTGCTATTCCCATTTTTCATCATCTTTCATTTCTCATAGGTATTGGCATACTAATCTATCTGCAAGTATTTTCCAGACTCAAGTATGTAATTTTCCTGGGCCTGGTGCCTTGAAGGGTCAAGTGGGGCTTATCTATCAATGCATTTTTTGTCATTTGTATGACAAAAATCATTTTTATTTTTACAGCAAAAAGTAAAATTAGAACATCTCTACCTCCTTCTTACTGTTTCTTTCATGAATAAGAAGCAACAACAAAATTCCAACCTTTTATTGGACCTTGCCAGCCTCAGTTGCATTCCCAGAAGTTTAGTGTTTCTGTTACTCTTTGTAACTTCACTTTGTATTCATTACCTGTATATTTCTTTTTTTTTTAGGTTTTTGCAAGGCAAATGTGAACCAACTGAGTTAGAGGTCTTCATTTTTCTTGAGGTCTTCATTTTTCTCGTTCCCCATATTGCTAGACATATCTGGAACAAATCTTATTCTCAGAACTTTTTTGTAAGATTATATTTGAACAATTACCAAAGCTTACCTTTCAGTGAACAAAATAGCAAATCATTCAGTTATAATTCTGCTTACCAGCACATTTTTCTAATAGCTTACAGTTTAATTTTAACCTGCAAAACAAGAAAATATTGTTTAATTATTATTTAATTCCTCTTTTATGCATTTAAATTTTTTTTGTTTTTCCAATTACATGCAATGTCAGTTTTTGCCATGTTACCAAGTAGTTTTGATGACTGATGTCTTATAATATAATTTAGTAGCCCTAGAATGGAATTAGGAAGACTCTTCCAGTCTTGTGATTGGCTGGGCCATTCCCCCTTTGTAATGGATTCCCTAAGGGCTCCCCTCCACACCCTGTGAAAACTCTAACACCTTTCATTTCTCACACTGCCTTTCTGCATTTGAGGCTTTTGTGCCCTAATACTTGGCCCATTTTTGTATAGGTGCCCTGTACCACAGTCAAAAAGAGGTATTCCTTTTATCCCCATTCAATTTTCTCCAGATGTCTATGATATCTCAGTTTTCCAGTATTCTATTCACCTCCTTAATTTCATTCTTTTTCATTTTATGTTTAGAATTATCTAATTTTGAGGCCTCCCTCAGAAGGAGGTTGAGGTCCCCCACCAGTAGAGTTTTGCTGTGTATGTCTTCCTGTAAACTCATTTAGCTTCTCCTGTAGGAATTCAGATGTTACACCACCTGGTGCATATATGTTTAGTATTGAAATTACTTCATTGTCTATGGTAACTTTTAGGAGGATGTAGTTTCTTCATTATCTCTTTTAATGAGATATTTTTTTTCCATTTGCTTTGTCTGTGATGGGCATTGCTACCCCTGCTTTTTTCACTTCAACTGAAGCATAATATATTCTGTTCTAGTCTGTTACTTTTACTCTGTGTATGTCTCTGCTTCAAATGTGTTTCTTATAAGCAGCATATTTTAGGATTCTTTTAGTTCACTTTGCTAAATGCTTCCTTTTTGCATTCACAATTAGAATTATTAACTCTTTATTACCCTCTATGCTATCTCCCCTCCATTTATATTTTTCATCTTTTGTCTCCTAAAGAAGTGTTTTGCTTCTAAATACCACCTCTCTCAATGTGTTCCCCACTTCTATTTGATTCAGGGTAAAGATTAAGAGAATCCAGAATGTAATAGAAAGAATTTGGGTGGACATATAAATTGACTCTTGAGATGTAAATTGACTTGAAGTAGAGAATTAAGATTGTAACTGAAACAATTGTAATTTTAAAAGCTGCTTGGGGTGGAGACCTCCTCCCAATCTTAATGTATCATCTATTCATTGTTTTAATGTAAAATTTGTATGCTGATCTCCTTAGGCTTTACTCTCTACCTAATTCAAGGTCTAATAAGAAAAAAGGAGTTCATCTTTTGCCCTCTGGATGAGAGGCAAGCCATAAAAACTTGGGTTGGACAGAAGCTTGAGGCTGGCAGTCTTCTCTGACCATGGCCCAGCCAAGGCTCCTTGGCTGTTCTTTTATCTCTCTCTCCCTAGCCCTTACCATGTCTTGTAACCTTTTAAATAATTTTTTGTTTTATTTCCACCCGTGCTTTCCCAAGTCTGAATAATGATTCCTCACAGCCAGAACCAAACCCAACTAGCCAGTGGCTACATATCCACCACCTTCCCTTTTCTTTCCCCTTCTTCCTTCCATTCCCATCTATCAGTGCCTCCTTCCCCCCTTCCCCACCTGCTTTCTCCTACTAATACTTGAAAGGTAAGATAAAATTCTAAATTCAATTGAATGTTTGAGCCAAATCCAATGAGAGGTAAGATTCAGACAGGTTTTACCTCCTCCCTTTTTTCTCTCTATTACAATAGATCCTTTGCACCTTTCCATGTAATTAATCCTATTCTACTCCTCCCTCCTCCCTCCTTCCTAACATCTCTTAAGAGTCCCCCCTATTTTTTAATGGCCCAATTTTTAAAAATCATTCCATCAAAGTCATCCAACTTCAGTCTACTAGTTACAGTTCTCAAGATTTATGTGAATCTTTCTCACAGTTTATTTTATTGGACTGCAGTTTTTCTTCTTTTGCCTTGTTTACCTTTTCATTGTATTTCTTGAATCTCCTGTTTGAAAATCAAATTTTCTGTTTAGCTCTGTTCTTTTCATCAGAAGTTTGAAAGTCATCTATTTTTTTAAACATACATTTTTTCTCCTGAAAAAGACTCAGTTTTACTGAATAGTGGATTTTTGGTTGTAATCCAAGTTCCCTTACTATCTAGAGTAAAATATTGCAGGTCCTTAGATCCTTTAATGAGTTGCTGGGCTAGGCTTTCAGGGCTAGAGGTTCTCTAACAGTCAGCCCTGGGGAAGTCCCCACCCACACCTTTGGGAAAGGTGGGAATACCTGGGGCTGTTTCTGTGTTTGTACTAGAAAATGTCATGCCTTCCAACAGAAAAGCCAGGGGATTCTCTGGAAAAGTAGGGTCTTACTGTTCAGGCAGTCCAGACCAGTGGCCAGATGGCTGTTCTGGCAGCCCAGTTTGCCCACTGTGCACAATGCAGAGCCTTCTGCTCCCATCTATCCTGTTCTTCCTCCCTCTGACTCTCTGTCTCTGTCTCTCTGACTCTGTTTCTCTATCTGTGTCTCTCTCTGTCTCTTTTCTCTTGGACTAAGTATGCTCTTCAGTAAAGTCAGAGATGTACCTAGGAATTTTGGCATTTGAAGTAAATAAAAACTTAGAAGAGACATCAAGTTTATAAAAAACAAAACAAACAAAAAACAAATATTACATGCCTTCCAGTTTAATGTGTTTTGCTAACAGTTTTCTTTATTACCTTCTTAAATAGCCTAGACAATCAAAAAGAAAAACAAACACAAGTCATACTCTGATTTGTAGTTTGCCAATTTCTGAGGCCTCCCTGCTCCCACTGAAAGATTTAACAATTGACTATCAGCAAGTTCTAGTTCATTCTAACATACCTTTATTAAGATTTGTTGTTGTTTTAACTACTTATCAGTTGAGAAAAAACAGGGAATAAATAATAGACTTAAGAAAAGGCATGCTGTAACTTGTTGATAGTAGGATAAGCCAAGGAAATATTTAGTACCATTTGAATGAAACTGAGCAAATCTTTCCCCTCTCTGAGCCTTTGTTGTTGTTTTTTTTATTAAACTGAAGGCATATATAATCTCTAAAGTCCCTTTAAATGCTCTATCAAGTAATTTTATGAATCTATAAACTTGAACATTGTCACAGTTTTAGCAAAACTAAACAGCAACCTAATATGATGTTAAATACACTATTCCACACATGTAGTTGCTTACCTTGCCTTTGCTATTATAAAGTGGAGCTGTAAATTTTTTCCTCTCCATAGTGTAGCCACTGGTTGTTTCTTGCTTTCGATAACTGCCTCAAGATGAATCATGACTCAGACTGGAGAATACAGGTTTTGGAAAGATAGAAATTTACTAAAAGAAGTTACAACACATAGGAAAGGTGATAGAAAAGTTAAGAAGAGTTTACTGATTGAACTGGTCAGACAAGCTGACCAGGGTTTTCAGCAGGAGTCTGGAAGGTCAAAGAGATGGAAACCCTCCCTAGATCTCCTTAAATTTTACCACAGAGTCCATGGGAGGGGTGATGACCTGGAAGTGACCCAAGTCCCACACTGGAGATTTTACCTTTTGGGGAGGGTTCTCTTTTGGGTGGTCTTGGTTGTTTCCAGAACTGGCTGCCCCACCAGAAGACAAAGCAATCCAAATTAGATTGAAGGTCTGGCCCTCAGGTGTGGCCTAAATTAGAAGATAAAGGAAGAAGATTTCCTTAGCAATGCAAAACAAGATTTTCAAAGTCAGTCTCCAACTGATCTCACCCACTCTGTCCACCTTTCTCTACATCAATAGGACCTTTTGATCTTTGTTCTATATATCTCTCTTACAGTAGAATCTCTATTTCAAAGGATATTAATATTTCAATAACAGGATAATTCCTATTATGTTTTTTCTTTTATTATCAACTCATTTATGGTATTATATAGTACCAAACTAACTTTTATTCTAAATTGAAGCATTAATTTATAAATATTCTCCTATTGAAGTTAGGTGTTTTCTCCTTCAGATTTTCTCTATTATATACATATATGCATATATACACACATATGAAGAGAGAAATGTACATATGTAAGTATGTGTATACACACATAATCAAGAGTATACTAATAACTATGTTAAAATGTTTATCTAAATTACTAACAATAAGAGAAAGACAATTGAAAAAACCTTTTTTTGGGTTCATATCATATTCAGCAAATTGGGAAAAATAATAAAATAAGGGAATGGTTAGTGTTGTAACTTTTCAATAAAGAAGTTATTGAAATATAGGAATACTCATACACTCCAGATGGAGCAATGAATAGATTCACCATTTCTTAAACAATTTTTAAGTAGCCTGTGTGTTATTAAAATATTGATATCTTTTGAAATTGAGATCTTACAGTGAGATACATGTGTGTATATATATATATGGAACAAAGATAGAAAAGTTTTATATAGATGAAAAAATTTACAACACCACTTTGTAATAGCAAAGGCAAGTTGAGCAATTACATATGTAGAATATTTTATTTAATATTATATTAAGCTGCTGTTTAGTTTTCTTTTTTCTTTTTGTTATAAGGATTGATTGTCTGGGTCTGGAGTGATATATTGGGAAAAAGAGAAACTTTCTTAGCTGAGTGACCCTGGGCATGACACTTAGCCCAATTTGTCTTACTTCCCCATTTATAAAATGAACTGGAGAAAATAGCAAAACACTTCAGTATCATTGCCAAGAATTCTCCAAATAGTATTAAAAAAGGTCACACAAAACTGAAATAATGAACCATCACAACAGCAAAATGCTGATGGCGTAAATATTTTTGAAATTATTAGTGTACAAAACTGAACATGCTACAATTATATATGTCATTACACATATGCACATACCTGTATCTCTCTGTATATACATATACATACTTCTCACTTTCTCTCTCTCTTTCTCTCTCTCTCTCTCTCTCTCTCTCTCTCTCTCTCTCTCTCTCTCCTCTTGGATTACACCCTTCAATAAAGCCCAGAGATATAGGAGGAATTTTGGCACTTTGAATAAACAAAGACTGGCTTAGTGTTGGTTGGTATATCAGGGAGGAATAATTCTATACATGATTAATATTAACTAGAGATGGTGATTATGGGACTTGAGGAGCCTGGGAAACTGGGAATCTAGGATGTTCAAAAAAGGTAGAGGTAAAGACAGAGAAGATTGTGAACTAATTAGAGATGAAAGATTGACCAAGATTTCCATAGAAGACAACAGTGATAAGCAGGAGAGACTGAAAGTATCACTCGAGATGGAAAAACATATCAACTTCCCTTCCTAAACCTGTGCATCAAGGACCATGAAAAATAACAGTGAATCTTGAAGAAGGCATTAAGAGATGTCTTAGTCTTCAGAAAAAAAAAAGAGTAGTGAATACCAAAAAGTGAAAGAAATGTGAGGAAAAAGTGACCTAGGCCCATAGATTTGGAATATAATCTTGGAGGTCATCAAGTCCAATTCTCTGATTTTTCAGATAATGAACCTGAGGCCCAAAGAGATTTAAAGACATAAAGGTGATAAGTAGCAGATTTGAAATTTGAAAATATTTTCTCTGCTAAACAAGTACAGTACTTTTTCAATTCTACAATGCTGGCTGGGGGAATAAGAAGGAAAGGGTAATTTAAACTGAATATCAGGAAAAAATGCCAAAAGGAATATTTATTAGATTGTAAGTTCATTGAGAAATTTAAGATGAGGATAGAAAAACAATAGAAGCTCTAGTCAAAAAAAAAAACACAATCCTGTGCTAATTTCTAGGGTAACAAAAAGTGACCACAGTGATCTTAGTATTGGGGGAAAATGACTCCATTGAGATTAGACTCATTTCCAAAATAGCTGAATTTAAATTTGATGAAGGCAGCAACGTTCCCCTACAAGAACATATAATTTAATATGCATATAATCAAATTCATGTTCCCCTTCTGATATCTGCACTACTATTAAAAATACTCCTGAGGTCTTGCTCCATTATCCTTTAGCATCATTTTATGCACATACCTTTTAGATATTCAGGTTAAATAGCTCCATAATAATATTGACTGCAAAAATCATTTGGCTCATTTCCATCTTACCTAGAGAGAGATGCTTACATTCTCACTGTGGCCGCAATTTTGTGAAAGTTCAATCTGTTCCTCAAGTATTGCAAAGCTCTAAATTAGAAGTCCCCATGATTCTCCCTTCTCTACCCCCAGTCAGCAGATGTTAATCCTTAAGCAGTTTATCTGCATTCTCCATTTCTGCCTCTAAATTACCTGCCTATATTTTATTCTATGTATCAGGTTTTCATTTTCAGCTCCTATTATGGTGGACATACATTTTGAGTCATACCCTCAATGATTTTTGTTTAGTAGAGAATTCCTAACATTCACAGTTATCTAAAGGCTAGATGCTTAAATAATCTAATTTTACTGAAATGCAAGGGATAAAATATTTTGGCCTTTTTCTTTCCGGTTTCTGAAGTATGTTTTCCTTATTCTGCATTAGAGAAAATATCATTCAGATCCACTCCCTACCCAAAAAAGCCCAAATAAAACAAAAACCTTTAATAAACATGTAAGTGTAATGAAAACTGGAATTATCCCTCTAAGGGGCATAATGGGAAACTACCTGCTGATAACTGGCTTGTCAACTGTCATTCTCATCTACTGTAGTCATTCTTTTCCACAGTAGAAAGTAATTTTCACTCAATTCTTTTGAGTCACCCACATGGACCGCTCACTGGGAATGTCATTTCCATAGCTGAAGTCAGACTACTATATTGTGTGAAAGAATAAACTGAAGTTTTGAATCAACCCCAGTGGCCCTGATAATATGATGTTTCAACTTCTTTGGCACAAGAGGCTGGGAAAAGAAGAGCTAAAGAAAAGTACTTTTTGGGGAAAAAAAAGAGGGGAGCACACATGAAAACCAGGGAGAAAGGAGAGTTGGAAGGGGTTACTTAGTTACAAGAATGAATGCTCTTTTCTATATATGCACCAATTTATGGATGTTTAATTCTGTGTCCAGTCACATTCAACATTTTAACCACTCTTTTCATGTAGTAGGCAAATTTATCCAATTTGTTTATGACTTAGTGTTGGAAAAAAAGCCATAAAAGACAGTTATTTTTCCACTAGAGACTTAATATCATCTGTACATTATATAACTTGGCTAAAATAAATAATTAAAACAGTCCCTACTAGCAAAGAATTCATGTTATAATTATGGGAGGCAACATAAAAAATAAAAAAAAATAAAGTTATGAGTCTCATGATAGCAAAGATCTCGTTTAAGATTCTTGAAACAATTAAGTTTTGTTTTTGTTTTTGTTTTTTAGGTTTTTTTGCAAGGCAATGGATTTAAGTGGCTTGCCCGAGGCCACATATCTAGGTAATTATTAAATGTCTGAGTCAGGATTTGAACTCAGTTCCTCCTGACTTCAGGGCCGATACTCTATCCACTGTACCACCTAGCCACCCCTTACAATTGAATTTTGTAGTAAAATTGATGTAAACTAAATCTTCCAGTACTGTAGAATCTAGTTAAACATCCAGCAACTCCATTCAAATTATAGCATGTTTTAAAAAATGTTTAATCTCTCTATAATAATCATAAAGGAATTTAAATTAAAAAGACAATGTTTATCTATATCTCCTCTCATGCTTAATCAATACTTCCCCAAGTCTATACTGTCCCATTCCTCTCTTCCCAGAAGCTTGCTCAAGTCTCTCCAGCATAAAACAAAATGAAACAGAAAAAGAAACAAGTAATAGCAACTTTTCCTTAACTCATTTTTCTCCTCTCTTTTACTGCCAGCCTTTTAGAAAAAACAATTGCTGCATCTCCACTATCTGTTCATTCTTCATTCCCCTGTAAGTTGGCTTCTATCAATGCTACTCCAATGAAATTGCTCTCCCCCAGGGCACTGGTTTCTTCCATATTACCATTTCAATGGATCTTTTATAGTTCCTTTCCCTCTTGACTGCTAGGTAGCACTTGAAACTTGAAAATTACTTTATTGTCTAGTATTAATTGTATTGATTAATATTATAGAGTTTATTGGTAGTTTATTTTTTCTTGAAACTATTCCCACATTTTCCCTATATTTTTCTTCAGGTATTTGCCATTTTTTTATGACCTACACATATCTTCTTAATTTTCTGTTGTAATAGACAGTTAGGAGGTATACTGGTTAGAGTCTTAAAAGGAATCATGTGAAGTGATTTTAAATTTAAATAAAATTTAAATTTAAAAACATGATATAAATATGTTCTACTACTTCCTGGAGTTAAACTCTCATGGGAGTAACATAAGCCTATGAGATATTGTTTAATCAGGACAGTTCGACCTCCTTCCCCCCACCCTCTCTTTCTTCTCTGTCTCTCCAACTCTCTCTGTCTCTCCATCTCTGTCTCTCTGTCTCTCTGTCTCTGTTTCTCTGTCTCTTTCTCTGTCTGTCTGTCTGTCTGTCTGTCTGTCCCTGTTTCTTCTCCCCCTCCCCCAATCAGGGAAACAGCAGAGGATTACAAAACTAACACTCTATTTCTACTTATTCTCAGATGAAGCTTCCTCATCCTACCAAATATATTTCCATTAAGCACACCATCTAGCAAAAATCAGTTCATACTATTTAGAAATTAAAAGAAATTTAAAAAAGAAAGAAAAGGTAGTGAACTTTCTTTTTGACTAAAAAAAGAGAGGCTTCAAAAGAGAGAAAGGAGAGATGGTATTTCCTTTAGGGACTGCATTTTAGGATAGAGAGTTGCTTTACTTATAGTACTTATCCTTATAACAAGGAGAGAAAATATTGTTCATAGATTCTTAGAGACTTTCTTTGTGCTGGCTGACCCTGCACAACTTTTTCCCTCCCAAATCTTTATATCTCCACTTCTTCTGCTCAGAGTGCTTTCAATTAGTCTCATAAGGAGATAGATAAAGTCTTAGAGCCTGACTCCTATTTGACTTAATATTTGCCTATCATTTTTTATCATATGGTATTATTGTCTTTCCAGATCATAACAGATTTGTTTGCATCTCATGAAGAGTCTGCCTAGCATGGTCAAATTTTAATGTCTACTTATTATTGAAGCACTTTTTCACTAATTATTTGTTAGACTTTTGAGACCAACTACCTAATATTCCTTCCCCCTCAAACTCCCCAATTAAATATTTTCTATTTCCATAAAAATGGCATATATTTAAGCATATTTTCCTACAGTGCCAAATTCTAGATAGTTCTTTAGTGACTCTAGGTATAAATACCACGTAATAAATCTTACAGTTGGTGAAGCAAAGTGGCACAGTGGATAGAGAATCAGCCCTGGAATCTTGAGGACTTGAATTCAGATCAGATCTCAGATACATGACATTTATGAGCTGAGTGACCTTGGACAAGTTACTTAACCTTGATTGCCTTGCAATAAATAAATAAAAGTTTAAAAATAAATTTTAAAATATCTTACATGCACATATCTCAACAGTAAATACATATCTATAGAAGTCAAAGGAATACTCATAAAAATAAATACATTCAACAACTATAATAATTTTTATAATGACAAATCAGGCTCAAATATAATTACAAATTAGACAAAAACAGTTTGCTTAGCTAGAAAGCAAGTAAATCTTGCTAAATTGTATATAGAACTATATACTGGCTATCTCTCATTTAATATTTTCAAAAATTCAGCAAGTTAGGTGCTATTCTTATTATCTTACTCCTTCCCATTCTCCCTCTCCATCCCCTCTTCCTTCTTTTTCTTTCTTCTGCTTCTTTTTCTCTTCCCATTTTCCAAGTGAATAAACTAAGACTAAGAGAGGATATGCTCAGAGTCATACAACTAATAAATAACTGAAACAATATTTGAACTCAGATTTTCATGACCCCAATCAACATTCTAACAAAATGAGAAGTTGCTGAGTCTCTCCAAAATTTAACTTGGATTGGCTTTTCATTGATCTATTAGCTTTATGTCCCATGACATAAATTCAAATTTGTTTTTTATGTTATTGACAATAAGGTGAGGCATCATAACATTATTTATTTATTTCATAGCTCTTACTGAGCTAATTAAAATTGATATGTATTTTTCAGTTTTTCTCTAAGATATGAGATGTACTATCTATGAATGTCTGTAGTCTATCAATTCTTAGAAAAAAGACAAAATTCAAGTCAAAAATTAGGTTGAAATGCTCACTCAAATGTCAGCAGGCATAGTGCTTCAGCTGATTTCCTTGGGTTTTCTATGTCATCATATTGCCTGCAAAGAGCGAACGTTTTATTTCCTCATTGTCTATTCTAATTCCTTCATTTTTTTCTTCTCTTACTGCTAAAGCTAATATTTCTAAAATGATATTGACTAGTAGTGATGATAGTGTGCATCTTTGTTTCCCCCCCTTTTCTTATTGAAAATGCTGCTCATTTATTGCCATTATATATATATATATAATGTTTGTGGATGGGTTTAGATAGATATTGATTATCACTTTAAGAAAAATTCCATTTATTACTATGCTCTTTAATATTTTAATAGGAATGGGGTATTCTATTTTGTCATAGTTTTTTTCTATTGAGATAATCATATGATTTCTGTTAATTCTGATATTGATATGGTCACTTATGTTGATTGTTTTCCTAATATTTAAATATCCTAGCCTACCTGATCATGCTGTATTATTCTATTAATAACTGGCAATCTCTTTCCTAAATTTTATTTGAAATTTTTGCATCAATATTCATTAAAGAGATTGGTCCATAATTTGCCTTTTTTGACTCTTCCTGGTTTAGATATCAGGACCATATTTATGTCATAAAAATAATTTAGCAGAACTACTCCATTTTTTAAAATAGTTTATATGTAATTGAATTTAATTTTTCCTTAAATGTTTGATAGAAAATTCATCTGGGTCTGGAGAGCTTTGCTTAGGGAGCTTATTGATGATTTCTTTAATTTCTTTTTTCTGAATGTGGTTATTTAAGTATTTTATTTACTCTTCTGTTAATCTGTTAATCTTGGAGGTCTATATTTATGTACATATCCATCTATTTCATTTAGATTGTCAAATCTGTTGTCATTCAATTGGGCAAAATAGCTATGAATTATTACTTTAATTTTTTTCCTTTATTGGGGGTGAGTTCACCCTTTTGATTTTTGAAACTAGTAATTTGTTTTTTTCTTTCTGTGTTTTAAAATAAAATTAACCAAAAGGTTATCATTGTTATTTTTTTCCATAAAACTAATTATCAATTTATTTATTAGTTAAATAATTTTCTTCCTTTCAATTTTATTAATTTCACCTTTTATTTTCAGAATTTCTAATGTGGTATTTCATTGGGGATTTTTAATTTGCTGTTGTTCAGGTTTATATGGTTGCATGTTAATTCATTGATCTCCTCTTTCTCTATTTCATTCATATTTAGAGATATAAAATTTCCCTTAAAACCTGCTTTGATTGTGTCTCATATGTTTTGGTATGATGTCTCATTGTTTGTCATTGTTCCAGATAAAATTGTGCATTATTTCTATGACTTTGTTGGTTGATCAACTCATTCATTAAAATTGGGCTATTTAGACTTCTGGCCAAGATGGCAGAGAAAAGACAGGCACTCTGGTAAGGTCTCCTGATCTTCCCTCATAAATAATATGGAACAAACCTCTTAACAGAAATTCAATCCAGAAAACCCAGAAAGAGAAGCTAGGAGAACATTTACCCTCAAGGCTTGTCTTCTGGGATAGTGGTTGAACCTGGTGAAGAAAGCAGAGACTCTGCCCAGAGCACAAGACTGAGTGAGAACCTGGGAACAGGACTAGTCTGATCAGCTGCAGGATGAGAGCCTGAGAGTGGGACAAGCCCGATCAACCCCAGAGCCATGAGTCAACTGGGGAGCAGAGGCATTGAATGTGGGACTGACAGTCTGGGATTTACCAGCCCCACCCACTCCCACCCAGGGTTCAGGTGTGAGCAGCAGAGCTCCCTCAGCTGTGAAAAAGGAGAATAATTATCTTGCCTCAGGGCATTGCCCACCACTGTTCAAAGAAAAAAGTATTCAGTAGCTTCAACCACCTCCTCCAGGCCAAGAAAGAAGGCCTCAAATTAAGGTCACAGACACTCCATAGAAAGAAACCAGTTCTCCCTACTGATTGGCCCACTTGGAGTTACTAAACCCAGTGAGTAAAGCCTCTAGGGATCTCAGCACCAAACCTCTGTGAACCAGCTCCTCCACCAATACAAGATCTTAGGAAAATTAAGAAAGGAAAGTGGAAAGGAGGAGCCATAGATATATCCCAAGAAGGAAAAGATCCTAACTCAAAGAGACCTAGAACCTCTGAGAATATGATTTGGTCTCCACCACAGAAAGATTCATTTGAAGAAATCAGGAAGGAGTTTTAAAAATCAATTGGAAAATTTGGGAAAAGAAACCCAAGAGAAGATTAACACCTTGCAAAAAGAAACCAAATCCTTTGAAAATACAATTGCAGAAATACAAAAAAAAATAATAATTCTTTCAAAATATCCATTGGTCAAATGGAAAACTTTCAAAAATAGAATTGACCAATTGGATAAGGAATAGCAAAAGGTAAATGAAGAAAATTCTTCTCTGAAAAAAAAATGGAGTCTGTGGAAACGAATGACTTCATGAGCCAAGAGTCTGTAAAACAAAACCAAAAAAAAAAAAAATAGAAAAAATAGAAGAAAATATAAAAGACCTCATTAGCAAAACCAATGACCTCAAGAATAGACTGAGGAGAGAAAACCTTAGAAGTATTGGTCTTCCTGAAAACACTGAAAAGAAAAAAATCCTGGACTGAATATTACAGGATTTAGTGAAGGAAAACTGCCCTGATACCATAGAAGCAGAGGGCAAAATAGTTATTGAAAGACTACATCGATACCCTCCAGAAAGGGATCCCAAAATGAAAATGTCGAGGAATGTTATGGAAAAATTCCAGAACTATAAGATAAAAGAGAAAATCCTGCAAGCAGCCAGAAAGAAACAATTTAGATACCAAGAAGGCACAGTAAGGATTACACAGGACCTGGCTGGATCAACATTGAGGGACCAAAGGGTCTGGAATGTAATATTACAAAAAGCAAAGGAACTTTGAATGCAACCAAGACTGCATTAACTGTCAAAACTGAGCCTTCTCCTCCAGGGTAAAAGATGGATATTTAATGAAATAGGAGACTTCAAACTTTTCCTGATGAAAAGACCAGAGCTTAATAGAAAATTTGCACTTCAAACAGGAGACACAAGAGACTCATGCATAGTCAAAAAAAGGAGGAGGGGTTAAAAAAGGGGGAAAAAAACCCATGCTATCCAATAAGATGAAACTTGCTATATCCTACATGGGAAAAATACTTTAATAACTCTCAAGAACTATAAATTTATTAGAGAGAATGTATTTAGCCAGAAGTGATGGACGCTCATGACTTATATGTGAAACTGCTATCCAATGAGATGAAACTGGCTATATCCCTACCTGAGAGAAAGACTCTAATAACTTTCAATAATTGTCATTCTATTAGAGAGAATATACTTAGTCAGAAATGATAGACACTCATGGCTTTTCTGTGACTCAGATAGAATGATTTAAAAACAATACCTCCTTAAAAAGGGGACAGTAAAGAAATTTGAGGATGGAGGAGCCTGAATGAGGTAAATCTCATTACATTAAGAGGTATAAATGACCTATTGAAATAAAGGGAAAGAAGGGAGGAGGTGAGAACAGCTTGAATCTTACTCTTATCAGATTTGGTCTAAAGTTAACATACATACATACATACATACATACATACATGCATACATTCAGTTAAGAAACATATCTTACTTTTCAAGTATTAAAAGGGGGTAAGAGAATGGGGGAGGAAAAGGGGAACCAACAGAAGGAATGGAAGGAAGAAGGGGCAAAGGAAAAGGGAAAAAGGGATGGGGGTCGGATATAGGAGGGCAAAACACTGAAGGTGGTGGTAGTCAGAAACAAAATACTGTGGAATATGGATAAAGGGAAAAAATAAGATAACATGGAAGACAATAAAGAGTTAGTAAATATAACTTTGAACATAAATGGTATGAACTTTCCCTTAAAAAGTAAGGGAATAGCAGAGTGGATTAAAAACCAGAACCCTACAATATGCTGCTTATAAGAAACTCATTTGAAGCAGAGAGATACATACAAGCCGTAGCAAAATATATTTTGCTTTAACTGAAGTGAAAAAATCATGGGTAGCAATCCTTATCTCAGACAAAGCAGCTGCAAAAATAGATATCATCAAAATACATAAGGAAGGAAACTATATCTTTCTAAAATATACCATAGACAATATAGTAATTTCAATACTAAATATGTATGCACCCAAAAGTAAATACTTAGAGGAAAATACATAGAGGAAAAATACTTAGAGGAAAAGTTGAAGGAGTTACAGGAAGAAATAGACAGCAAAATGCTACTAGAAGGAGACCTCAACTGCCCACTCTCAGATTTAGATAAGTCTAACGATAAAATTAACAAGAAGGAAGTTAAGGAGGTAAAGAAAACACGGGCATGATAGACCTATGGAGGAAATAAAATGGGAATAGAAAAGAGTATAATTTCTTTTCTGCAGTACATGGAACTTGCACAAAAACTGACCATGTACTAGAGCATAAAATCCTAATGATCAATTGCAGAAATAGTGAATACATCTTTCTCAGAACTTAAGGAAACAAAAATCATATGCAATATTGGACTAGGGAGATACAGAAAAAACTAATTGAAAACTATTTAACCTCATTTTAAAAAATGAGTGTATCAAATAAAAAATTATAGAAAGAATTAATTATTTCATCCTAGATAATGACAATAATTAAAAAACATAAAACCTACAGGCTGCACTCAAGGCAGTTGTCAGAGGATTTAGTATATCTTTAATGCTTATATGAATAAATTAGAAAAGAGGAAATCAATGAACTAAATGTGCAATTAAAAAAATTAGTGAAAAGACAAATTAACCCCCCCAATTAAATACCAAATTTGAAATTCTAAAAATAAAAGGTGAAATTAATGAAATCAAAAGCAAGAAAACTATTGAACTAATAAATAAAACCAAGATTTGTTTTTATGAAAAAACAATAAAATTGATAAACTTAGGATCAATTTGATTAGAAAATAGAAAGAAGAAAACCAAATTACTATTATCATGAATGAAAAAGGTAAACTCACCACCAATAAGGAGGAAATTAAAGTAATAATTTGGAATTATTTTGCACAACTCTATACCAATCAATTGGACAATGTAAGTGAAATGTTTGAATATTTACAAAAATATAAGCTGCCCCTATTAAATGAAGAGGAAATTAAATATATAAATAACCCTATCTCAGAAAAAGAAATTCAACAAGCTATTATTGAACTCCCTAAGAAAAAATCTCCAGGGCCAGATGGATTCACAAATGATTTCTACCAAACATTTAAGGAACAATTGTTTCCAATTCTATATAAACTCTTTGGAAAAATAGGGGAAAACAGAACTCTGCCTAACTCTTTCTATGACACCAATATAGTACTGATACCTAAAACAGGAAGAGTTAAAACATAGAAAGAAAATTATAATCCTATCTCCCTGATTAATATAGATGCAAAAATCTTATAAAAAATCTTAGCAAAGCAATTGCAACAAGTTATCACTAGGATAATTCATTATGTCCAAGTAGGATTTATTCCAGGGTTGGATCAAAATTAGGAAAACTGTTAGTATAATCAATTATATCAATAACAAACCTATCAGAAATCATATGATTATATCAATAGATACTGAAAAAGCTTTTGACAAAATACAACATTAATTCCTATTAAAAACACTAGAGAGTATAGGAATAAATGGATTGTTCCTTAGAGTAATAAGCAATATCTATCTAAAACCATCAACAAGCATTATATGCAAGGGGGATATGCTTGAAACATTCTCAGTAAGATCAGGGGTGAAACAAGGAGCCCCATTATCACCACTGGTATTCAATATTATATTATAAATGTTAGCTTCAGCAATAAGAGAAGAAAAAGAAATGGAAGGAATTAGAATAAAGAAGGAAGAGACAAAACTGTCACTCTTTGCAGATGACATGATAGTATACCTAGAGAATCCCAAAATATCATCTAAAATTCTACTAGAAATAATGATCAACTTTAACAAATTTTCAGGATATAAAATAAACCCTGATAAATCCTCAACATTTCTATATATGACTAGCAAGATGCAGCAAAAAGAGCTAGAAAGAAAAATCCCATTCAAAGTAACTTCAGACAATACAAAAATAACTGGGAGTCTCCCTGCCAATGCAGAGTCAGAAGCTTTTTGAAACCAATTACAAAACACCTCACACTCAAATAAAATTAAATTTACATAAATGAGAAAATATCAACTGCTTATGGATAGGCCAAGCTAATATAATAAAAATGACAATTCTGCCAAAATTAAACTTTAGGGGCAGCTAGGTGGCACAGTGGATAAAGCAATGGCCCTGGAGTCAGGAGTACCTGGGTTCAAATCCAGTCTCAGACAATAAGTACCCAGCTGTGTGGCCTAGGGCAAGCCACTTAACCCCATCTGCCTTGCAAAAACCTAAAAAAAAATTAAACTACTTGTTTAGTGTTCTACCAATCAAAATCCCCCAATATTCCTTTAATAAGTTAGAAAAAAATTGTATGTAATTTCATATGGAGAAATAAAAAGTCAAGAATTTTCAAAGATTTAATGAAAAAAATGCAAAAGAAGGTAACTTTGCCCTACCAGATCTAAAATTATATTATAAAGCATCAGTCATCAAAATTGTCTGGTATTGACTGAGAATTAAAATGGTGGATCAGTGGAATAGGTGCAATAGAAGAAATTGATTATAATAATATGCTATTTGATAAACTAATGAGTTCAGCTATTGGGATAAAAACTCTTTCTTTGATAAAACTGTTATTATGGAAGAAACTTGGATTAAACTAATACCTCACACCCAAGTTAAGCTCAAAATGGATCCAAGTTTTATATATAAAAAACAATATTATAGGCAAACTAGAAGATCAAAGAATAGTTTACCTGCCAGATCTATGGAAAGGGAAGCAGTTTATAACCAAGGAAGAGATGGAGAACATAATTAAAAATAAACCAGACTAATTTGACAACATTAAATTAAAAAGCTTTTGTACAGACAAAGCCACTGTAACCAAGATGGAAAGAAATGCAGCAAACTTGGAAACAGTTTTTACAACTAGTACTTCTGATGAAGGACTTGTTTGTAAGATATACAGAGAACTGAATCAAATTTTTGAAAAGACAAGCCATTCCCCAATTGACAAATGGTCAAAGGATATGCAAAGGCAACTTACAGATGAGGAAATAACAGCAATACAAAGTTATACGAAAAATTGCTCTAATCACTAGCTATTAGAGAAATGCAAATTAAAGTATCTGTGATGTACCAGCTCACACCTCTCCAACTGGCCAATATGACCAGAAAGGACAATGGTCAATATTGGAAGGGATGTGGGAAATCTGGGACACTAAAACACTTTTGGTGGAGCTATGAAATCATCCAACCTTTCTGGAGAGCAATTTGGAATTATGCCCAAAGTGAAACAAAAAATGTGCCTACCCTTTTAATTCAGCAATACCACTACTGGGTCTATACCCTGAAGAGATTATGAAAAAGAGTAAAAATATCACTTGCACAAAAATATTTATAGCAACCCTGTTTGTGGTGGCAAAGAACTGGAAATTAAGTGAATGTCTTTCATTGGGGGAATGGCTTAAAAAATTATGGTATATGTATGGGATAGAATACTGTTGTTCTATTAGAAACCAGGAGGGATAGGAATTCAGGGAAGCCTGGAAAGGTTTGCATGAACTGATGCTGAGTAAGATGGGCAGAACCTGAAGAACACTGTACACCCTAGCAGCAACATATTAGTGATGGTCAACCTTAACGGACTTGCTCATTTCACAACTGTAGGAAACACTAATGGCTAAGGGCAACTCACAGCTCCAGGAATATATTTCTTCAAAGTCCTTCCTCTTCGATGGAGAACTCACAAAAACCCCCATCGGGTTACAATGTTTCTCTTAGGCTAGTTGAGCAGCTAGGTTTCCAACAATCTTCTGCTCTCTTTAGAGATGATTTTGTGGTATCTGCAATGAAGAACACTCTCTTATCCATATTCAGAGAAAGAATTGTGGAGTTTGAACAAAAACCAATGACTATTAGCTTTAATTTAAAAACTTCCCGTTATCTTATATAATTTTGCTATCTCTTATACTTTTTTTTTCTTTCTTAAGATATGATTTCTCTCTCATCACATTCAACTTATATCAATGCATACCATGGAACCAATGTAAAGACTAACAGACTGCCTTCTGTGTGGGGTGGGGGGAGGGAAGCAGGATTAGGGGAAAATTTGTAAATTCAAGATAAATAAAATCTTTCTTAAAAAATTGGGCTATTTAGTTTCCAAATGATTTTTATTTTTATCTTTCCATGACTCTTTATTACATACAATTTTTATTGCATTGTGATCTAAAAGAATGCTTTTTAAATATTTGCACTTCTCTGCACTTGTGATTGTGAGATTCTATGTCCTAAAACAATACTTAAGCTTTGATTAACTGATTTTTAAGCCTTATTACCTCACAGTCATTTCATACCCTATCTGTCCTATTAGAAATACATTTTTCATGAGCCATAAACATCATACAATTATAATCAAATTATACCACACCCTCTTTAGAAATACAATCCTCTTGAGCTAAAGTATCATTTAAATCAAAACACTTCATGATCCATGCATACCCACCCCCCCCTAAATATACTACTTCCAACTGTAGCTAATGTATCAAGTAAAGCAAAATCACATCATGATGTATTTATGTCCAGACACTCTAATAATACTCTCTCCCTCTGTTACAATAAATCCAACACTCATGAGCTATAGTATTATGTAAAGCAAAATCACTTCAGGATTTATTTAAACCCAATTCCTCTAAGTTCACTCTATTCAACTATTCAGCCCTCATGAGCTAAGTGTCAGACAAAGCATCTTCACTTTCATGATCAATCTATACCCTTCTCTCTCTCTCTCTCTCTCTCTCTCTCTCTCTCTCTCTCTCTCTCTCTCTCTCATGCTTCTTTTAATTATTCTAAGAAATACAATTCTCAAGAATTTAAAGTATTATCCTCCTGTGTAGGGATGTATCCAGTTTAATGTTCTTGATTGATGTTTTTACCTCTTTCCATTAACTTTTTTACATATCTCTTGAGTCTTGTATTTGAAAATCAAATTTTTTGTTCAGTTCTGGTCTTTTTTACCAGAGCATTTTGAAATTCTATTTCACTGAACTTTTTCCACTGAAAGAATATGCTAAATATTGTAGGACAGTTGATTCTTGATTGTAATCCATGGTTCTCTGGATATCTCTCTGGGATATCATATTCCAAGCCCCAGTCCTTTAAAATTGAAGCTGTTAAGTCCTGCATAATCTTGCCTGTGGTTCCTGGTATTTAAATTGCTTCTTTTTGACTGCTTGCAGAATTTTGTCCTTTAGCTGAGGGACTCTGAAATTTGACCACAGTATTCCTTAGATTTTTTTCTGTGTTCTCTTTCTAGAGTTGATCAGCAGATTATTTGAAGGACTAGTTGGATTTCTTCTTCTAAGATATTAGGGCAATTTTCCATGATAATTTCCTGAAAGATATTTTCCAGGCTTTCTTTTTTGATTGTGGCTTTCCAGTAGACCAATAATTCATAACTATCTCTTCTGGATCTGTTTTCCAGAGTGGTCATTTTTCCTAAGAGACACATTACATCTTCTTTTAATTTTCAGCCTTTTGTTTTTGTTTGATGGAATCTTGGTGTCTCATCCATTTGTTCAATTCTAATTTTTATGGTTTTATTTTCTTCTGGTAGCTTGTGCTTCTTTTTGATGAGTTTTCTTTTTCCAGTTAGTCATTTTTACTTTTAAAGGAGTTGATTTCTTCAGTCAATTCTTCATAATTCATTTCTTTTCTCTATTTTCCTTTCTTTTTTTGTTTTTAAAATTCCTTTTTTAGTTCTTCCAAGAGATCATTTTGTATTTGAGGCCATTTCATAAACTCCTGTGAGTCTTCCCATGTAGGCATTTTGTCACTGCTTTCCTCTTCTGAGATGGTATTGTTATAATTCCTTTCAGGAAAGTAGCTCTCTTTGGTGAGCACTTCTTTTTTTGTTTGTTGGGGATTTTGCTCTTTTTGATAGTTGAGCTCTATTCCTGTGGCACAGGGAGTATAGCCCTAAGCTTTTTTGTGTGGGAACCATGATCAGGTCCCTGGCTTATTGCTTGCCTATGGAGTGGGTTGTTCCCTCCTTCAGTATAGAACTGACTTTGTGCTTGCCAAGGTGTTGCTTATGTAACTGTTTGTTTCCTGTGTTAAAGTAGCCCAGCCTAGTCCTATCTGTTGCACCAGCATTCCTAGGGTTTGAACTATGTCTACCAAACTGGGTTTGGGACCTTCACTGTTCACTTGCTTTTTTTTTTATGAGCCTGGACCTGAGCTGTGCTGTGACTATAGAGTATCCCACTGGTTTTCTAGTTCTTTTCCCTATTGGGGTATATAGTGCCCTTTTATTCAGAAATGACAGACCTTTACTGATGTTCCTCCACAATAGCTTGAGTTGATAACTTGTTTCACTCTTTTTTATAGAATCTTTAGCTTTAGGGTCTGTATAGAGGCTTCATTTAAATTGTTTCAAGAAGAGTTCTGGGAACTTACTAGCTTAGAGCTGCCAGCTAGTGTGGTATAAAAAATTTTGACCTAATTCCTTATAGAGTTATATATTTATGTAGCAAGACCAAATTTGGACTTTGTTGCCCTTTCTAGGATATCTACAAACTTGCCACCTTCCTTCAGATTTATATATTTTGTTGGGGTATGTTGAGAAATAGTTTGTAAGTCTAAGTCTGTACAAATGTAGTTCACCAGTCTCCATTGCTCCCATAGCAATGAGTCATTTAGTAAAGATATTTAATGACACAGCATAGTGAAATCAGGAAATACAAAATGCTCCCTTTAAAAACCTGATGTGTTATTTCTCACTAATACTTTGTATCATTGAGATGAATTGGGATAGAATGTACAACTGTAGGAAACAGTAATGGCTAAGGGCTCCAGAAATATAGCTCCTGAAAGTCCTTCCTCTTCTATGAAGACCTCATAAAATCCCCATCAGGTTACAGTGTCTCTCTTAGGCTAGTTGATCAGCTAGATTTCCAATGGTCTGCTCCTCTCTTTAGAGAACAACTCTTGATTGCCAAAGCCAATTCTTTCTTTAATTCATAGCTGGCTCTCTAGTTTGATGACAAAGATTATTCTCCCCAAAGTTACTTCTAGTCTTGGGTGACTGATCTATGCACATCTGTTGTGTTTGATTCTCTATTCCTTTTACTATGTCATGAACACTTTTGATCTGACTCTTTAGCTATTGGATGGAACATCTCCTTCAGAATGACTAGCTCATAAGCAATGGGGAAGGTATCTTACCTCAAAACTTCAAGGAGCCTGAACTATATCTAAGGATTGGTCTATATCCAAGACTGATTAATTCCATGATTAGCAATTTAAATACTTCTTTGGAAATTGTCACATTTTAGGCCCAGGAACAACATTATTTTCTTTTTAATTCATTCAAGGGATTTGTTTCTGCAAAAAAAGGTAAGTTTTTTTCTCATGACTGCTTGTTTTTTTAGGTTTTTGCATGGCAAATGGGGTTAAGTGGCTTGCCCAAGGCCACACAGCTAGGTAATTATTAAGTGTCTGAGACCAGATTTGAACCCAGGTACTCCTGACTCCAAGGCCAGTGCTTTATCCATTACACCACCTAGCCACCCCATGACTGCTTTTTTACAGTTAGTTTAACAGCTTTTTGTTGGCCTTATTCTTAAATTAGGGTCTGAGATTTCAAGTACTAACATTTTTATGCACAGAACACATATAACCTGGGACTCAAGTTTTGCAGGTAATACTCTTCTCTTGGGTGAAGAGAATAACTACTTGATCTGTGCTTGTGTGAGAACCATAGCTGGTGAGAGCTTGGGGGAAGGGGAGTTTTTTCTTCTAGTTTCTGACTTTGAAAAAGGATACTTATGATTCTGGATCTCTTCAGGGAATGGTCCTTAAAGGGAGAGACAGACTAGAAGAGAAACTAACAAGAATAGAATCTGGATTATTTTAATCAGAGAGTTTGGGGAATTTTTTGTTGGGTGAGTGAGGTTTGGAATGCTGTCTCGCTATCTCTCCATCTCTGTTTCTCTGTCTCTCTTGCTCATGCACTATATGAATTGTCTGGTATATTATACTCCATATCTTCTAATTTCAGTTCAATATAAGATTAGATACTGGACTCATTTGCTACTTTACATTTGTAATGTATTTCTGTAATAGTATTTGCTAGTTACGCCTTCAGATTTATCTTGAGAACTTTCTCTCTCTTGAGGCATCTTGAGTAAATGAGTAACATGGCTTGGATCTTAAAATATTTCAATCAAGAAGACATACAGATATAATTTATGTTTGATATTCACTCTAAATAGAACAGAAAAGGTATTTTCAGGTCTTAAATTTTCTGCCCCCTTTTACTAAAAGATAAAAAAATCTTCCTTGGAGAGGGGAGGAAGAAGATCTAGATATATTCATGTCTACCTAAGAGTCATATTTAGACATATTTACATAGACAAACATAATCTACTTCAGCATTACATAAGTCACATATAGTACATATATAAACACATGTGCACACATATTACAGCATGCTCATCACAGAGTAGATTAGAGTATTTTACTATATTTTTTAAAATATTATTTATTTTTAACATTCCTTTATTTTTAAATTTTGAATTCTAAATTATCTTCTTCCCTCTCAACTTAGAAGGCAAACAATATGATATCAATTATATATGTAAAATCATGTAAAACATATTTCCATATCAGCAATATTTATCAGTTCTATCTCGAGAGTGATAGCATTTTTTCAATAAAAGTCCTTTAGAATTGTCTCAGATCTTGAATTGGTCAACAAAAATATATCCCATCACAATCATATTTTATTAACTTGTTTGGTCATTTCCCAACTGATAAATATCACCTTGATTTGAAATTTTTTCCTGCCCCCCAAAAAGTCTCTATAAATAGATTATACTTTTCCTTCTTTCAGTGATCTCTGGTATACTGAACTGGTATTACTTGGTGAAAGGGCGTGCACAGTTATAAATTCTTTTGAGTCAATTTTCCAGAATTATTGGACAAAATCACAAGTCCACTTACTGTTTATTGGTATAACTATTTTCATAAATTTCCTTCAGTATTTGTTATTTTTGAGACATGTGAGGTTATACCTTAGAGCAGTTTCAAATTATCTTTCTCTAATTAATAGTGTTTTAGACCATTTTTTCATGTAACTATAGATAACTTTGTTTTCTTCTGAAAAAATTTGTCAATTAGGGAATGACTCATTTCAATAAATTTTACTCAATTATATACTCAGTATATAGTTAAGAATGACACCTTTAGGGGCGGCTAGGTGGCACAGTGGATAGAGCACTGGCCCTGGAGTCAGGAGTACCTAAGTTCTATTCTGTCCTCAGACATTTCATAATTACCTAGCTACGTGGGCTTGGGCAAGCCACTTAACCCCATTGCCTTGCAAAAAAAAAAAAAAAGAACTAAAAAAAAAAAGAATGATACCTTTACTAGAGAAACTTGCTGTAACATTTTTTGAAACTGCTTCATTGTTAATGGTACCTTTTAGCCAAATACAGTTTCCCTGATTATCTCATTTAATTAAACCTATTTTTGCTTGTTTGAGATCATGATTGCTAGCTATCTCTATTTTGTTAAAAAAAATCACCTGAAGCATGTTATGTTCTCCTTTAGTTCTTTTTTTTAATTCTGTGTCAAGTATGTGCTTTGTAGATAACATATTGCTGGATTCTGATGTCTAATCCATTTTGCTGTCTGCTTCCATTTTATGGGTGATCTCATCTCATTCACAATCATAATTATGGATACTGTATATATTGCTCCATTCCATTTGCTTCACTTTCTATTTCTATACCCTTTAATCCTGTCCTTGCCTCCCTTAATGTGACCACTCTTTTATTATCCTCTCCCTTTCTCCTTACTCCTTTCCCCTCTTATTTCCTTATTAGCTCTTGCAATTCTATACACACCTGAGTGTGTGTGAGCAGCCTTTTCATTTTTGAATCTCTTGAATTTGATAAGAATGAGATACAAGAATCATTCCCTCCTATTTTCCCATGCACCATAAAAGCTCTTCCTTGTGAAGCATGTTTATGTGAAAAAGTATCTACCCTCTAGCTCTCCTTTCCTTTTATTTCAGTGCATCCCATTTTCTCATCCCATAATATATTTTGTAGTTCATTCCTATTCAACACATCTCATCTAAGTCCTCTCTCTATGTAGACTCCTTCTAACTGTCCTAATGATGATAAAGTTCTTGGGAGTTACATATATCATTTATCATATAAAGATATAAACAGTTTAACATTATTGAATTCCATATGATTACTCTTTCATGTTTATCTTTTTTATGCTTCACTTGAATTTTTTTGTTTGAAAGTGATATTTTCTATTCAGTTATGGGTTTTAATCAGAAATATTTAAAAGTTCTCTGGTTCATTAAATATCCATTTTTCCCCTGAAGTATTGCACTCCATTTTGTTGGGTAGGTGATTTATGACTGTAATCTTAGTTCTATTGGTTTATTATATTCCAAACTCATGGCTTCTTTAAGGTGGATGTTACTGATTCTTGTGTGATCCAGAGGTTTCATGATATTTGAAATATTTTTCTTTGACTTGAGAACACAGCAATTTTTAAAATTATTTTTGAGGAGTTTTTATCTGGAGATCTCTTTCAAGAAATGAATGGTGCATTCTTTTAATATCCATTTTATCTTCTGCATCAAAGTAGTTGGGGCATTTTTCCTTGATAAATTCCTGAAATATTATATCTAGACATTTTCTTTACTCAAATCTGTCAGATATTCTAATTATTATTCTTCCAATAATTTATCTCTCAAATTATTTTCCAGGTCAATATTTTTTACTATGAAATAATTTACATTTTCTTCTATTCTTTTCATACTTCTGACATTTGAAATTGGTTTCTTATTGTCTCATGGAATCATCATCTTCCATTTTAACATTTTCAATTTTTAAGGAATTATTTTATTCAATGAGATTTTGTACCTCTCTTCCCATTCTGGGAATTTTGTTTTTTTAAAGATGGTTTTTCTTTAGTAATTTTTTTTACAATTCTTTATATGTATTGTATAAATGATGTTTTTTATACATTACTAAAATATTCTTGTTTAAGAGTAAACATAATACCCCCTCCCCCCCTAAAAATATGGGCCCTCATGAGCAATAAAGAGAAAAAAATAAAAAAAAATATGCTTCAGTCTGTGTTCCAACACCACCAGCTCTGTCGTGGGTGGATCACATTTTTTTACGATAATTCCATCACAAAAGCTACTTCCATATTTTTCCACCATTGCCAGTGCTGATCACAACTCCTTCCATTTATACTCCCCCTTACCAAATACTATATTTTCTCTCTCCTTTCACTCTATCTTTCTTCTTAAATGTGCTGTAGGGTAGCTGAGTTGTGTAGCAGACTGATCACTGACCCTGAGGACAAGAGACCCTGAGCCTACATACCATCCCCAGCAACCACCCAGCCCTGTGGTCCTGGACAGGCCATCCAATCCCAGCCCTTTGCAAGATGTAACAAAGAAAATGTGTTATATCCAACAATTCTTGCCTATGGTCCACCCTCTCCTCCATCACTCAAATCCCCCCCCCCATTCCCCTGTCCCCCTTCTCTCCTTTTTAATCTAGATATCTATATCCCATTTAGTATATATGCTGTTTCCTCTCCAAGCCACCTCTGATGAGAGCAAAGGTTCCCTCATTTCCCCTTGCCTTCCTGCCTTCCATATTGTTGCAATAGCTCATGGCAATAATTAAAAAAATCTTATTATATGAAATATCTTAGCCTATTCCACTTCTCCTTTCTCTTACTCCTTTTATAATTCCCTTCACTGACTCCATTTTTACAATATATTATATCTTCAAATTCAGCTCTCTCCTGTGCTTCAGCTATAAAAGCTCCTTCTACCTGGTCTATTAAATGAGAAGTTTCATATGAGCATTATCAGTATCATTTTTATATGCAGGAATACATGCAGTTCATCATCACTAAGTCCCTCATATCTTACCCTCCCTCTCTGCTCTCTATGCTTCTCCTGAGTCCTGTACTTGAAGGTCAAACTTTCTGTTCAGCTCTGGTTGTTTCAACAGGACCAATTAAAATTCCCCTGGTTTGTTGAAAGTCCATCTTTTCCCCTGGAAGCAGATGTTCAATTTTGCTGGGTAGTTGATTCTCAGTTGCATTCCAATTTCTTTTGCTTTTTGAAATATTGTATTCCAAGACCTACAATCCCTTAATGTAATGCTAAGTTCTGTGTGATCCTGACTGCAGCTCCACAATATTTGGATTGTGCCCTTCTGGCTGCTTGTAATATTTTCTCTTTGACTTGGGAGTTCTGGAACTTGGCTATAATATTCCTGGGATTTGTTTCTTTTTTTTTGGATCTCTATCTGGGAGAGATCAGTGCATTGTCTCAATTTCTATTTTCTTGTAGGAATTCTTTAAAAATGAGGTCAAGGGGGGGGTGGCTAGTTTGGCACAGTGGATGGAGCACTGGCCCTGGAGTCAGGAGTACCTCAGTTCAAATCCAGACTCAGACACTTAATAATTACCTTGCTGTGTGACCTTAGGCAAGCCACTTAACCCCATTGCCTTGCAAAAACCTAAAATAAAAAAAACAAAAAACAAAATGAGTTCAAGGCTCTTTTCCAGATCATGACTTTTCAGGTATCCCAATCAATAATTTTTAAATTATGTTTCCTGAATCTTTTTTCCAGATCAGTTGTTTTTTTCAATGAGATGTTTCACATTTTCTTCCAATTTTTCATTCTTTTGGTGTTGAAGTATTGTGTTTTGACTTCTTGTAAAGTCAACAGCTTCCTTTAGCTCCATTCTAAATCTGAAGGATTTGTTTTCCTCAGAGAGCTTTCTTATCTCTTCTTCCATCAGGCCAATTCTGCTTTTTAAAGCATTCTTCTCCTCAATGACTTTTTGAACTGTTTTATTCATTTCACTTATGCAGGTTTTTAACATGTTATTTTCTTTAGCATTTTTTGCATCTACTTGACTAAGCTGCTGACTTCTTTTTCATGTTTTTCCTGCATCTCTCTCATTTCTTTCCTCAATTTGTCTTCTATCTCCCTTACTTGGTTTTTCAAAATCTTTTTTGAGCTCTGTCATGACCTGAGCCCAATTTTTGTTTTACTTGGAGTCTTTAGATGCAGAAGCTTATACTTCCTTATCTTCAGATTGAGTATTTTGATCCTTTTTGGGATCACAGACAATGTATTTCTCAATGTTGTTCCTCTTTTTTCTCTGTTTATTCATTTCCCCAGTCTGTGCCTGGTTTTGGGGTGCTTCCTGAGTTTTTGAGTATTATTGGGCCTGCTCCCCCCACAAGGATTTCAGTGTGTGCAGCTCTATCTTCCCTCCTAGTCTGGGAATGACCACAAGCACACCCCACAGGGTTAAGATGGGTGGGGCCCTGCTGTTCTATAGGGGTCCTAGACTGTGATCAGGATCTGAATGTGGTCAGAGCCCAAGAGTCCTGTTCCAGGGACAGAGGACAGACCTTGGAAGGCTCTCTCCACTCCCCTACTTTTGGTAGACTGAGCACTCAAGGGTTAGTTGCCTGAGGGCTCCTGCTTACTGGCTCTGCCTGCTTCCGTTTCCTGGATCTGGGCTGCCACAGCCACTTCTGCTTGTTGAGTGCCCTGAGGGCTAGGCTTCACATGCTCTCTCTGGAAGTGGTCCCCTGCTGATCTTCCAAGTTGTGCCCAGTGCTCCCCAAGGTGTAGTTCAGGAAACTGCCCCTGCTGCTGAACCAAGGCTTCCAGGCTCCCTGGGACTGCCTTCAGAAGGCTGAAGTTCCTTCACCCTGGTAGGCTGCCCCTCTGACCCCGTGGAGTGGAGCCTTTCCTCTACTTTCCAGGTTATCTTGGTCTGGAGAACTACCTCACTGGATCTTTTTGTGGGTTCTGTCTCTTGAAAACTTAGAGTCATAGTTTTATGGTTTTTGAAATATTATATATATAGACAGCACCTAAGAGAGGGTCTTCTCCTGTTGCCATCTTGGTTTGGGCTCTTCAGTAAATTTTTTACTTCCTTTTCCCTTTGTCCTATTCTGTTTTGTAAGGTGGACATCTCTTCAATGAATTTTTTTTGCCACTTTTATCATGAGCCAAGTTCTATTTTTAAGGTGTTTTTTTCATGATTTTCTTGCATCTGCCTCTCTCCCATCTTTTTTCTTCCATCCACTCTTTAATT